>NC_054060.1:6836389-7138576 GCF_017639655.2 Falco naumanni | reverse complement strand
CCACAAAAATGTATGCACTAAGCTGTCTCCTTGCCCTCCAGAAGATTTCATCCACTTCTTGGACATAAAAAATGCTCTCTCTTGCTTCAGTCTGGTTTCAGAAAACAGAGAATTGTTGCGGAAGGTGCACAATGACTATGAATGAAACAGTGGTGGGCAGAGAAAAGACTGCTCATTTCTTTTTTCTGGTGAGTAGAGGCTGCTGTGCTCCATCTGTAGTCCTTGTGTGCAGAAAGCACCCTGGTGCATCACAGAAGTAACACGCTGAAGGGTAACAAGCTGTTTGCTTTCAGCACTGCCTGAAGTGGATGGGAACAAGACCTCAGGAAATGTGACATGCATTTCCTGAGAAGATGAAAAGGGAATATAAATTGTAGGGTAGAAAAAAGACAAAACCCTGGGATAGCTGGGTGGGATTTCCCACCCACTAGGGAAGAGACACAAAAGCTCAGTAAGAACGGCTGACAGGTCTGTCACTCAAAGTCTTAGCAACCTAAGGAGAAGCTCTTGCATGCAATCACTTGAGTGCACTTTTCCAAAACTCCTGTGAAACCAGTGAAAGCCTCCAGTCAACTACATTAATGACTGAGCATCAAACCTGAATGAAGAGATGCAAGACGAGACACCCTTAAAAGAAATGCAAGGAGAAGCGAGAGATGACGGAGCATGTTTGCCAAATATGTGCAACCCAAGTAACCACAACTGTCCCACACTCTACCCCATCAGGAAGCCACCCACTTTCAAGCACTGGGGGAAGCAGGGCAGCCTGGGGAATGCACTGTAGGAGTCAGGAATGCTGGCTGCCTTCCCCAGGCTGGAAGATGAATTTTCCATTCCTGGAGGTGATAATGAGGAGATGACCAACATCAAAAGACAAAAAAGGTGTGAAGTAACTGTAATATATATAAATTCTTCCAGCATCAAGCCTTCTGACGTCTCCAGACAAGCCAGTGGATATACGCTTTATGGTTTCCAGAGGACCAGAAGTCCTTTTCACAGAAATGTTTTTCAGCCTCTTTTATTCTTCTTTCATGGTCTATGTTGCCAATCACTGTGGGTTGCAGACACAGTGCAAGAAGAAATCCAACCTATGTGACCCTCTTACAATGATTGATGGGTGACTGTAGTGGACAGTAACAAACCTGCGTGGTCTCTTTTGCTTGGAAAAATAAAAAAACCCACAATCTGTCTAGAAAAAAGTTGCACAGGAGATGCATGATCCAGTTCTATTAGTTGCAGATATAATCTAGCAATGGATCAATCTGCAGTAGTTCAGCTGAAGACATATGCTTCAGCTGAAGATGTTTGCTATAAGGACATGGCATTTTCAGTGGTATCCTTGTCACAGCCACTTCCATCACTCAGGAGTGCTCTTCATCCTTACGGAAACTTTGTTTCCCATAATGCTCCTCCTACATACCAGCTCCCTAAACTCTTGGGATTTTTTATAATGTTGCAGCTGGGAAAATAATTCATAATACCAGAACCATCTGGCCTTGGCTGTTCATAAATGATTTTAAAAGCTGAGCACACTATCTCACTTAGTCTCACTCATTTGATCAGCAGGGAGAGACTTGATATCAAACAGGAACGTTGCAAATTATGGCTTGGTATCAAAACAATTTGGAAATGATATGTTCAGACCAATACTGAAGTGAAATTCTTTGGGTAGTGGGTGTGCCTGGCTGCCTACAAACCTCAAGGCTAATGAAGCCAAGTTTGCTTTCATATTGTCTAAGAATGCCACATGAAGAAAGTAAAAAGCAACTTGAAAAGAGACTCTTTCTTTGAATAACTTTGGCTTGAAATGTGAATGTGAAGACAAATTACAGAGAAATTACAAAGAAAAGCAATCTGCAATTTTATCAAAATTTGTCCACTGATGACCATGGTGCCTCGTGATGAGTACTAGGGAAGAGTTATGCCCTCTTGGACTAAATCTATCCCATGTTACATTGCAAAAAGCTTTACTTGAGATAAAGGAGGCACTAGACAGGAAAGAATTCACCCATTGAAAGGTGCTAGCGGTTGTGTTTTCCAGAGGAAGAAAGGAAGCTGTGCTTTTCTTTTGAAGGAAAAATACTTTTCCTTAACATAAAGACTACCTAAACTAAGAAGCAAACTGTTTCTAGGGAGCATTTCTTTATCCTGTCTAGTTTTACGGTGTATAATTAAAATTTATATTGAAAACACTAGATTAGAAACCTGCCACTTCATTAGCTATCTCCAGAGTGATGCCAGCAAACAGCAGGGTGGTAGGAAGGGAGCCCAGCTGGTGGCAGGTGGAAGAGACAGGCAGGCTTTGGACTGACCGGCACGTGACAGCAGCTGCCAGAGGGCAGACATCAGTAATTTCTGAAAGGTCAAACTGTCCTATATGGGGATAAGATCTGGTATACAAAATGAGTGTCTCAGTGCACTTATTTTTAAGGCTTAACACCCTAAGCTAATTAGAGCCCAGTAGAAAGGAAACTTTTCAAGCAAGTGAGAATATAGCATTATGATCAGACTCCTTTTGCTTTGATTTGTTTTACCTAAACGTGAACAAAAGCAGAAAACTAAGAATACTGTAGGATATTCTTCTCTTTTTTGGAAACTGGGGTTCAAGTAAAGACATAGATGACAAAACTCCCTGCTGGTTGGATCCCACCATGGAAAGAAGCCCAGCATCTGATGTAGGGAGGATTTTGCAAATGGGAAGGGATCTATAAGAACAAAGAAGACCTGTTTATTTAGTTTGTCTAGTAAACTTTTTGCTGAATTTTATTCCCCACACACCTGCTGGCCAAAAAGCAGCCAACAACCTTGTTCCACTACAGTGCAGCCTTCCACTGACATAACAGTAAAGGGAACCACATTTCTAGAGGCAACAACTTTTCCACTGGCGTTGCTGCTGCTGAGTTAGTACCAAAAGCTTTTCCAAGTGACAGTCTGGGATTTATCACCTTCCCCAGCTCTGCAGTCATTTTCACCTGGAACCTGCTGAACTCAGCAGGCCAGGCAGACAGCATGGCAGACTATTGGAACCCAACTGCTAATGGAAAAGTAAATATTTCGGCTAGATTGCTGCCCTTGTATTAAAGCAAATGATTATTTGGTAAATGGCTCTTGCAAACCTAACGTTTCCTGTGTTGGTGTGTACTGTAGAGGTTGCACAATGGGGACTTTTACTGTCCCTGTGTTTTGGGTCACTGGGTGCACAAGGCTGTTGCCAGCAAAGCCAATGAAGTATGAAACCAGAACCCTTGTAGCAAGAAGCATACGCAAGATTTGCCAAATCATTATGGTTCAGCTATTTAACATGGCCTTGGCTTACTCAGCAGAATAAGTCTTCAAAAAGAAAGACATGGCTGGCAAAGCCACAAAGCTATTGATTAAACGAAAATTGTGTTGTCTGGGAGTTTCTAAATGATTGTCATTTGCCTGCTTGGTGCAGTTTTATTATGTTAACTAAAGCTGTACAAGATGGTCAAAAACAAAGAAATTAGAGAGACTGCAAGAGAATGTTGCTTCACTAGGGATTACACAGACATCCTTCACAAAGCATAGAGTAAAACCATAGAAACCCTTGCCCAGAACCACACTAATGCTTGCCACAATAGTCCAGAAAGCAATGGGAGGTAGACATTCCCACGCCCAGTTCCAATGTAGTCACACTCCAATACTGTAAATAAACTATCTAACTTGAAAGATACAAGGCTGAGAAAGAGGGAAAGTACCCCACCGCCATGCTACGATTAGCAGGTTCAGTAACTGTAACAGTAACCTGTAAATATCTTGCAGTTTTACATAAAACTAAAAAACCCATCTGAAAAAACAGGCCTATTATCCAAAGTCTGGCACATGATACTACTCAAACCTCTCCATTTTTCCTTCCCAATCTTCTTTACGTCTGTGTGATTTTCCCCTATGTGATATCCTACTGTCATTGCAAAACCAACTTGCCCAGACAAGATTAATACAACAGCAATGTTTTACTTCTGGGATTCGAATTAACTTGCTCAGGTATCATGTACTGTATTATGTTGGGCAAACAAACCTTTTGTTCAGTGGTGCTCCATCACTACCTCTTCCTCAGGCCAAACCATCCATGCTTGCAGTCTACACTGATTTTTCTTATTTACATATGTTTAGATCTATATCTGCCTTTGATTTCTGCTTCCTTTTGACTAACTTAGGACACAGTTTTCAGAAAGCTATTATCAAGCTAATAATATCAAGCTACTTCGGTACTTTTTCTTTTTTGGTCTAAAACAGATCCTTCAGTGTATTACCAAAAGTGGAAGAAGCATGTCCTGAAACTTTAGGCTATACCTAGTTCTCTCTCAAAACCAGAATATGATATTAAATAACTGCTTTGACTAGATCATACTGATTTTGATGTACCAGGATATGATATTAAATAACTGCTTTGACTAGATCATACTGATTTTGATGTATATATGACATTGCTGCATTATGTCCTTTTGGAGTTGTACAGACAAGGGCAACTTAACTGTGAAAATGTGCTTGCAATTATCGGTGGAAGAAGAATGAAACCTGGAGGAGGGGAACAAGAAAAGGGAGCCTGGGAACAGAGAGAGACATTCCACAACAGATTTACAACACAAATGGCAGAAAATAAAATTAGCAACTCCAGGGTGGGTACGGACTGTTGCCAGCATTTTTGGCCAGCCTCAGGGTATGTCTACATGGCAGTCAGTCATTCCCAGTAATCCTGAGACTGCAATACACTGGAAAAGTGACATGCTCCTGTGAGATTTAAAATGGACAGTGCTGGCAGTAGTAGAATATAGCTGCGGCAGTAACTGCCTGTATCAAACTACCCAGATACTCAGCAAGTCTTGGTGCAGCAACACAGTGACTACTAGCTGAGCTTGCTAGAGTAAAGCTTGCATGGAATTGCCTCTGGCTCCAGTCCTCCTCGAGATCCAACTGACCTTGATTCTCAACCCCTCCGAATGCAGACATGGGAGTTCCAACACATTGTCTTTTGCAGCATGGTCAAAAAAGCCACACAGAATTTTTACAAAAGCATGGAGGGAACTGTGCCATAGCTCTCCACCACAAGATAGAATCTACATCCAAACTGCCAGCAGTGCCACTGGAGAGGTTTATCCAGTCACAAGACAGATCCTGTCAGTCACAGGCTGCACCCTGAGCCATCACATAGCTGGATACTACCCTACAGGCCCACAAGATGGGCACCTCTTTGCAAGGTCTCTCTCTAGTAAAACATCCATGCACAGGAGTGAATAAGATGTGTGTGAGCATGTGTTAAGTTAGGATCTTTAACTACATAATGAAATATCACCTTGTTTATAGAAGTTTAGCCTCATTTGAGGGACAGAGGGATTAGAGTTAAAATTGAAATTGAAGCTGTCCAGATAACCCTGAAACTAAGACTTTGGTGCTTCTACATGTTTGATTCTGCAGCTTTAGTAAAGTTGGTTTTAATGCTTTTGGGAGGTAAGAAGTAATCTGGGAATTGCTTCCGGGCCATTAATTGGTGTACTTTTGCAATAGCAATGAAGAAAAATGTTTCACAGAAATCAGATCCTGCCTGGTAAAGGTGGGACTAACTCTTGCCTCTGCTACACTTCAAACAGCAGTTGCAAGGTCTGCCTTCTTTTCTTGAACGATCTTGCTGTCAGCACCTTAACACTCACCTACTGGTTGCTTTGCTTACACTTCCGAAAACCAGCTCTTCACAAATGCTGTAAAGAAATCCTTGTATTTGCCATCACTAAAATGCAGATGGTCAAAAGAGCAACACTGAACAGAAGAAGCAGCACAGGTGGGAGCTTTTTTGAAAAATAGGGTTAATGTTTAAAGTCAGCCAGCATAGAAACTACACTCAGCTGCCTACATTGGTAGAGCCATGCATTCAAGGCTAGACTATGGTGAGCTGCTCTAAAAAAGAGAGGGTTGGTTTTTTTTTTAAAAAAAAAACCAGCTTCTTAGCTCCCACATCCTGCACCTAAATGTTATAATCCCAGGATAAAATGAGAGAATTTGTAGCAAAGGTCCCTCCATTTTTATATCATTTCCAGAACCACTCCTCTTGCAGACCACTATGATTCCACTGCAATCACAAAACAGACTGCTTAAGGAAAAAAAAGTTTTACATTAGCACAGTGGGCACTCTGCAGCACTACCTGAATGCTCAGATCTGGGTCCCATTTACTACTGTGGTCCTCTGCTTCCATGTGAAACTTTTCATTTTTAAAATGCATTCTGACCAAATCTTTATACATTGCAGGGTGCAGGAGAAAGGGGACTGTTAATTTCCTGTCTGGTTCTTAGGAATTAAGCTTATATGCCTGCACCACGCTGACCTACCTGGCATTGCCAGTGTAAGTTGTCACTTACTTAAGGGCATTATTCTGTACCTTTTGGATCTGCTCAAGACACATTCCCCTCCAGCCTGCAATATTTTCATTTTGCCTTACAACTGTTTGCATGACAGACTCTCTTTGCTGGGTGCTGCACTAGACAGATCAGGGAGGTAAGTTTATTCACACATCTATTAGCATAAATATCAGGCCACAAAGGCAACATCTAGAGAGTGCTTTTCCTTTACCTGCAATACCACTATTGCTTGAGACACACCACAAAGGCCATATTTAATTATGCAGCAAATAATTATGTACTCTAAAGTAATTTTAAGAAGCTACATTTATCAATACTTAACATCTAAAGCAAATAATCATACTGGACAGAAACCTGCCAGTTTTAAACTCTTCTCTTGTCTGATTCCAAATCTAGAGCTGTTTGGTTTGTGCACTACAGGCTTTTTACCTTTGGACTCATTTTTGTCCTCATCTGTTTCAGCTTCAAGTTTGAGGCCTTGCGGTTTCAGACTGTTGGCAAGGGACTGCATTTTGCTTATTGTCGGTTGATTTTGATTCACTTTCTTAAGGGCATCTGACACAGCGTGGCTTCTAGCCATACCACCTCCGGCTATTCTCTCACCAACTAGGCAGTGCCAGGTTCCGCTAGCTCATGAATGGGAATCTTCCCTCCTCACCCAAGTCTGCCCCCCATTCCACAACAGGAAAGCCAAGGCTGTTGAAAGAAACAGGAATGGCAACAAAGCTGGCATTGTTGTCCTGAAAAACTACTGGCAACAGCCCACTCACTTCATTGAGGGGATAACGGATATAAGGATGAATCCCAGCTTTTGTTTAAAAAAATTATTTGCCTTTTTCTTTGGAGAATTACTTGAAAATTGTAACAATGTCACTGCTGTAGGCAAAAAGAGAACCAGGGGAGGGGAAAGTAGCGCTATTTTTCTAGTAAGTCACAGTTGTTCAGGGTAGTCTTTGGGGTATGAATCTCAGCTCAAGTTCTCACTGGTGCAGTTCATGGAGGAGGAGGGAAATCACCATTCAGGATCCCATTGACAACAGCAGGGCATTTTCAAGCTCTTACTGATGGAGTTGCCCTGCCAGTTGAGGAAACATGAGAGTAAGAAAGTGTTCAGCATATTAAGCTGTTTATAATATGAAGACCTTGGACTTATACTTTTTAAGACTTCGGGGATCGCTGTGATCTCTGTGTCTTTCCTTTTGTGTAGATCAGAACACAGTACTCCACCCAGCAATCCTTGGATGAAAACCAAATAACTGTGGTTACATTAAAGTGTGTTATTTTGAAAGACATCTACTATTGATCATGCTAAACGAAGGAACAAGACTTGCTGAGGGTCCTGTCGTGTGGTAAGAAGTTTATGATTTGCAGCCCCATCACACATTTAGTTGTCTCTACCCTGCCTGTTACTTTTTTGTAACAGCAAAATTCTTCTCTTGGACTCTCTGAAGGAAAAATTGTGTCTAAATACAAATGGATGCTCCCTTTGTGTCCATGGACCAAAATTATTGCTCCAGATTTGAAGATATAAATACAACAAACACTAAAAAGTTATATCACTCACCCCATCCTCAAGCAACAACGACTCTATAGGTGAACGCTGAAGATGAACTCTAACCTCACCCTATAAGGTGCGGTTAAGCCTCACCCTAACAGACCTATTTAATGATGTCTCCATGTTTTCACAGTGCAGCTGTTTGTAATAATGTTTTTTTGCAGTCAGTCCAAATGACATTAGTGGCAGATTAGGAATCTGACACATCAATTAGTAATCCATTCACTTTTTCCAAAGTCTACATCAGAAAGTATCTGTGAATGCCAAATTGGGCTTGTGAACTCCACTGACATTTGTTAGTCTTAGGGCAATAAGTAACAAATCTCAGCTTTTCTACACTCATAAAGGAAATCAGCCTTCAATAAAGCTCACAATTATGGCTCTCCAAAATGTATATTTTTGCCAATATGGATGTGAGATCTGATTGGATTTTTTTTTTTCATTAAGAAACTTGCACTTAGTTTTCCTCAGTTCTCACTTTTGAACCTGAAGCTCATGTGAGCTTCTTTGTCTGTCTCTGCAATGCGTTTCCTTTTTCACTTAAAAACTATAGTTTGTAGGTAAAGTCTGCAAACAATCCTGTTTGCAGAAGACATGCTGAAACAGGACTGCTCAGAGCATCCTGTTGCAGTTCAAAAACAGGAGAATAAGGAGAGGCCTGATACCTATTAAGGTCAACGAAAAGGCTCCTGTTGACTTCAAGGCCAGAAGGGCACCAGCAAATTGACCAGATTTTGAAATAAGTAACAAGACCACTGGTGGATGACAGTATAGGGGGATGTTTTTGATGCTCAGGTTGGGTGGTGACAGAGTTGGCATTTTCCCCCCTCTGTTTGTATTTGGCATGCTAGGGTTTGATTATGCATGCTTATGGCTGGGCTTAAACAAGGGAAGAGGGGGCAGAAGGGCTGGAGGGCTTGCTCCAGTGTGTGATAGAGAATTGCAACTCATTGTCAAACAAGCTAACCTGGAACGTGTCCCCAGAACACCTGTGGCAGCAGAATCCTGCCAACAGCTTCTCTAACTTAACCCAGCTGGCTGCTTCAGTTGGAGCCTTCCTGGTTCATCTGTCTTCTGAAAGCTACGTTCCCCAGACCCAGACACTTTAGGTCCCTAGGCTGGCTCTTACAGACCCTCCACACCTCTCCAGTACCCAAGTACTCTTCCCAGTCTCTTTTGCCTGAGCCTGTTCTAGTCTCTCTGCTCTCAGTAAAATGGCTCATGAGGCAGCTTCGTTAGAAAATGCAGTCTCCTTTGCCTTTTGTCCTCCTTCAACTGTAATTATCATTTAAGCTCTCCATCTCTCCCCACAACAGGATCTAAGACTCTCCTGAAGCAGAAGATTCCCTGCACAATAGCACACCCACTGTCCAAGTCCTCCAAGGTAATGAACCCAAGCCATGCTTTGTTAACTCCTTTAGACATCTCATACCCAACTCTCAAAATAGGTTACCAAGATAGAGGCAAGGAAAGAAAACCAGAAAAGAAAGGACATTATGGTCTTACCACCAAAACTGCACTCCGAAAAGAAAATGGAGTTTGCTATTTTCGGCACAGATGGAGAGCTGTATCCCAAAGCATTACATCCCCTATTTATGTTGCAGATTTTTTGCAAGACATTATTACAAGGAAGCTTGACAGCTCTGCTGAGAAACTTGGCAAACACGAAGGCAGACAAGTCTCACTCTTTTACACAGCTGGATTTTCTGTAGCTCAAGTATTTTTCCCTCTTGCTCTTGGCCCATCCAAAGATGAGTGCTGAATTCCCCTTAACATTACCCTCAGGTTAATTTGTTATTAAGTTTAGGCTCAGTTTAACATCTTGGCATGCAATTTAAATAAAACCAAAACCAAATGTCCTTCATTTCTGTTGAAACCACCCTCGGTTTGGCTCAGCTGCCTTTGGTGTCACTGGAGGGTGAACAGGAGATATATTTTCATCTTGTCATTTTTGGTAGCAATCTAAATATCCTCCATGCAACTTTGAAATATATTGCCATAAAATAATTATTTGTCATGGAATGAGATTGGCCAGAATCTGAACACAACATACTGGCTCTGACTTAGCTGTCAAATACTTGTTACTGTAGGAAAGGAAGACACAGCAGACACATAAAGTGTAGGATTCCAGAGGGTGCAGACAAAACTTATGCACAACTTCTTACTAAAGGAACAATGGTGGGATTTCCCACCTTCCATCCAAGAGTCCAAAGGAAGGAGTACTGAAAATCCCATAGGTACAGCCCTTGCCCCTGTATATATTTGTCCCTGCTCTAGTTCTATACCTTACACAGTCTAACTGTGACGCAGTGCAAGCAGAGTGATGTCAATGGAAAGGGAAAAAGCTCATAAACATTATGAGTAAGTGGATATTACGCTTCGCCTGGAAAGCAGTGGACCTGGATGTTGACCTTTGCATTAACTCATTAACTGCACTAAGATGATGCAGGTGATTCCTCCAGTCAATTTTGTTTTCCTCAGTCCGCGGGATATTTACAGGGGGCTTTAAAAAAGTTTTCAAAGTCACCTGCAGAAAGTACTCTGTAATCTTATTCTGCAAATTTCTGTCTGACTAGGAATTATATCGTTCTTTGCTTTTTTCCCTGTAGTGTTCAAAGTGTGTTAGTTAGCTTGATTGAGCAGATCAATCAAGGTATATAATTTCTTTCTGTTCATCAAATAATACTGTTTAAGTGCATTTCCAAAACACTGATGATTACAATTTCAGCCACAGTAGATTACTTCACATGCAGAGATGAAACCATTACCAAAGTATTTAACTATTAAAATCCTTGGCATAGACATGTGAACTTCAGTGAGAATTTAGCAAGTGTAAAGATTTTGAAGCTGATGTCGTTTACGTGGACCTGTTCTACAATATAAACAAAAGCAGAATTTGTCTCTTAACTACTTTCATCAATCATTGAAGAGAATGAGGACTCTTTGTGCTACTCAAAATCAAAACATAGAGTGGAAAATAAGGGAAGATCAAATAGAAAGATTTATGTGTGCTGAAATAAGTGTTTACATAAGTCTCCTAAAAATTAAGTTTTTATCTATCTGCTAGATTTATGAAATCGTAACAAACATGCCACACTAGTAATTTCACTTGTATGGCTTTAAAGAAAAGTATGCTACAGTGGCATAAGTAAAGAAAGAAACAGAAGGACAAGTTCTTACTTGTGCCCAAGTTCATGTGCAATTGTAAATGCCAGATTGAGACCGTTGTCTTCAGCAAGAACGCACTTTCTCTTGGCACTGCAGACCCCTCCCAGGTAAGCAATTCCTGCAACAGAAACACAGAATGTTCCCATCAGAATCAGTGAAACAGCCCATTCATTCAAAATGTACCACAGTAACTCAACCAGAATGATAAAAAAATGCACCCCGTGTGAAAAATGTTAGAGCAGATAGCACACAAAATCACGTGAGTATTTTGTTCATTATCCTATTGAAAAATCAGTCTAGAATTTTGTCAGACAGGGAACAAGTTAAGCACACTCACCGTCACTGCTTTCATTAGAAAATATATTTCACTGACTCAAAAATTCATCTAAGCTTGTCTATTAATGCCCTTTACAACAATGTTGGAAGATGCAGTGAAGTAGCCTTAACAAGCATTTAAAAGCAGTTCTCCCAGTTTTCAGTATAAAATTTTCTCTCCTTGGGGAGAAGGAATAAAACAGTAAAAGCAGAGACCTTCTTAAAGGATCTTATGTTTTCCCTTATTTTCATACTTAAAGAAAGCAAGAGTGGCAGAGTCAGAAAAGCTGGCAAAGGCAAACTCCTGATGGTGAGTCACAAAGCCGATGTAGGTAGCAGAACTCTTCTATGACTTAGTGGAATTTAGGATTTGATCCCATGGATGATTACACGGTACTCTCTAGGCCTGTTTGTGTGGGCACCACAAATGATTGTAGGCTGAAGTAAAAAAAGAATTCAGAAGTTATGGCATGAAACTTCCGCTATGGAAAAACAATAGCCTTCATACGCCCTTCCTGTGTTCAGACTGTCCCCTGCAGAAAGTACCGCTGTACTCGGAAACATTCTGATGGCGTCACAGGCCATGCACAGAACAATTCGCTGATGAGATTTTGTTTCATCTGCCATCTACAAACCACAGTTAAGCCATTGGGAGTTATGCACAAAGGTTAAAGACAGAGCCTAAGGATGTCTCTATTTACACAAGTCCTTCACTGTCAAAAAGCACCTCTCAAAAGCCACACAAACAGTTCAAATGTGCATACAAAACAAGATTTCCAGATAGCATGCAGTAACCTAAATGCCAAGTTCATCCTGCCACTTCATACATCCTTCTGCCATGCTGGAAGAAGAGGAGTTATAAAGACCTTCCAGAAATGCCTTTCAACTTTTTCACAGCAGATATATTTGTTTATATTTAGCAGGAAACAAGAAATCTATTTCCTTGTTGCAATACTGGACTTGTAGAGGGGTAGCTAAGATCTAGCTATCTTTAATGAGTAGACCACAATCATGCAATGGAGATATGATCTCCTGGGGCGGGTTTTTTTTCTGTCCCATCTGTCAAAGTTGACAAAGCTGTGTTTATGAGAATGCAAATGTAAAACTTCAAATCTGGAAAAAGTCCAGTTCTGTTCTTATGGGTTTTGATAACAATTTGGATACGGATATTGTTGCCAGGAGATTCTGGATGGAATGAAGGGATGGGCAATAGCCTTCTAATTCAGCACTAGCAGTAGAATGAAGGCAGTGCAGAAATCAGACACTAACACTTGCTTACTTTGAAAGCGCTGACTGTGGAAGACCAGATTCACATCACATGCAAAGTACGAAAACAAGATTTAATCTTTTTAAATCAATGACCATAGGAGGCTGGATTTCAGCACTCTTCTTAAACTGACTTGTTTTTTACTTGCAGAATAGTCCTAAGGATGTCAAGGAACTGCTCAGGAAGCACTATGTTACTTCGAGAAAGATTTTTTGAGATTGCAACCTCAGTCCACACACCTGATAGCCTAATACATGGGTCATGGGACAAGAAGAAATGGCCTCAAGTTGCACCAGGGGAGGTTTAGATTGAGTATTAGGAAAAATTTCTTCAACAAAGGGGTCAAGAATTGGAACAGGCTGCCCAGGGAAGTGGCTGAGTCACCATCCCCGGAGGTATTTAAAAGATGCATAGATGTGGTACTTAGGGCCGTGGTTTAGTGGTGGACTTGGCAGCGCTAGGTTAAAAGGTTGGACTTGATGGTCTTACAGGTCTTTTCCAAGACTCTATTTCCAACTGGTTCTATGATTCCACAGAACAGAATCTCAACTATAGGCATCTGCAGTGTGTCTTGGGCTATGAATATGCCTTCTGTTTCTTTTAAAGACCACAAAACATTTCTGGTTGATTTCTGAAAGGGAAGTTGATATTTTTCCTGATTTATATCTGCTACTGTGCACCCTTATGGTGACTTGCAAATAATACCCTCACCAATAATAGTCTTTTGCTTCCAACCCTACTTGGCATCAGCAATTTCTGGGAATACTGTTGGCAGGAGGAAAAAACTGTTTAGGAAAATGTTAGTTTATTGTAAAACCAATAGCAGAAGGTCTGAGATTAAGAGGAAATTCCAGATTTTGGTTAAAGGGAAGCAAAAATTTAATATTTGAGTCACAGAAGCTGAAGATGAAAAGGAACAATTAAGGGACTTAGCCAACCCCCTGCTTCTTTAGATTTCTGCCTTTTTGACTTCTTAAATCCTCTCCCAGCATGCACACATGAAACAGGGTACTTGGGAGGAAGGATGTTTCATGCCAAATTGCTAATGCAGTCCATAGCTGCCTCTCAGCTGGAAGATACTGTGTTGTCACAGGAGACAAAGTTGTGATGCCCCATCCATCAACTGCCGGTAATCCTGATCGCCAGCTGTGAGAGAGGAAAACTAGTGAGGGTTGTCGCATTCACCTTCACTCCCTAGCATGCCCAGCCCAGGTTCTTCCCATAGTGGTGTCCTATAAGTCACTCCTGGAGATCTTTCTGCCTTTTGGGGATGAGGAAAACATAGCTCTATAACAAACTGACCCAACTCAGCTGAAATACACTTCTACAGGATACAGAGGGATATTCTGGTTACCTTTCAGCAGTTTTAGGTACAGCTAACTGCAATGACCAGAGCAGGATTCTTACTGAAAGTGTTTAATTCCTCTTACTAAACCTGATTATTCCTTCTTTATCTTCCATTCAATCAGTGCCAAGATGTATGTCAGTGTATCTGACACATGAGGTTTTAACTAAGAAGCAACAAAACAGTCACTTGGTGGTCAATCAGGCAAACCAGTTTGGCTTGAAATGATTCATGCCAATATCCTTCCGATAAATTCATAAAATTAGTCCAAGTCAATGTTTGCTGTCAGTTGGAGATGGAAAGGAGCAATATTTCCATGTTTGGGTGATGTAGTGTAGCAAAATAGTTTAGTTCTGTCAATATATTAAGAGTGGTTAAATATCAATGTCAAGTACATTACCTCAAAAGGTAATTGTTCTGAAGTCTTTGTTTAGTGGTTCTAAGCCCCACTGAAACTGACTGGCAATAACACTGTGCTCTGCTAAAAGCCTCATTATTCAAAGGTGAGAAACCAACGATTAAGGACTTGTATATCCATCCGTGGCTGAAAAAGAAGTGACTGTGGCTCAGTTGCAGACTCTTAGTCACCATATTTTTATTAGTTATTTTCAATGCTTAATGTGAATCCTGTGTGGCCATTTTATATTTACAATGAGCAATTTACAAATGTAGACATCTAAAATTAGTATATTATTACAGTTATTGATTATCTGTTGCAGTGGAGCGCAGGGATCTGGCAACATAGGAACAGAAGCGGACAGGCAGGGAAACACAATCCTAGAAGAGCAGACAGCAGAAAACTTTGCAGTACATGAAATTAACTCAGTAAGAAGTTCAGCTCATGAACTGCTGAGTGCCTGTTAGTAAAAGTCATTCTAGAACAGCACGCCAGTTATAACAAATTGTTATAACATTTTAAGCCTGAAAAAGCTTTCTTCAGAAATGTTTTTGAAATATATATTTTCTATCAAACTATTTCCTAAGACTATAATTTTCTTTTGGACTAATACACCTTACTATTAATTCTTTCCTTAGAACATAAATAGCAAATACACTATTGCACTGCAAACATAACAGAGTTCTTTAGTAAATATATCTAAACCATTAAGATAAATGCAACTTTTCTGTAACCCAATACAATGATCCATATATTTGATATGCAGAGAAAAAATACGCCTTTAACCAACACTGATAGTAGAACCAATGCCTTGGTAGCTGCATTAATATGATTTATTTTCATCATTGGGATGAATGGAAACTGCTGTTTGCCTCTTAAAATTCCAGATTTTTATCTGACCCTTTCAAGTCTGCAGAACTAGGACAGAAATTTCATTAATTCAGACATGATTGCGAAAATTCTGGCAGGTTGTGGTTCTACCAGGCGGGAATAACATAAAAGGAACTTCTCTTATTTGGTAATTTTGCTTCTGGCCCTGTCTGGGAGACAGGTGTGTGAAAATGAAAAATAGGGAAGAAAGCTGAACTGTTGGTTGGTTGGGTTTTTTGTTTGAGGGGGGTGGTGAGTGGTTTTTTTTCTAAAAAAACCAACCCACACTTCTCCTGTGTTCATGCAAATATACACAGACAGTGGCCTTCTTCAGGGAAAAAAAGACCGTATCTTTGCAGATGCAATACTGACAGCAATCAGCACAAATCAATTTTTAATATCAAAAAAATTCAAGCAGGAGTATCAGCAGTAGAGGGAAAGGAAAGCTAATTACTATTTTTACTATTACCCAGTGTGAGGGTTTTTTCCTTTCTCTCATGAGAAATTGCATAATTATGGTCCATAACTTCTGTGCTTGGGTTTGAATGTGTAGAGCTATCTGCACTTCCACAGCAAACCTTAGGACTCAGGCAACTGTGTAAACTCAGATTTATCCAAAATGTTGTCATACATAAACAGTTTGCAGCTGTTGGCCTTTCTGCCAGCTAATGAGCCCTCTACTAGCAATATCTCTAAGGGGAACGATTACATTTATCCTACCAGCTCAGCTAGGCATTAGGATATTACATACTTGCCACAGTGGTAGCCAAAGCTGGAAGAAGACAAGTTCTGGTGCCTGGGTTCACATTTCAGTCTATTAGAAACACCCAGGACCTCCTTCTGACAACTGCAGAATATTCACTCAGCAAGTGGTTTGCCCAGGTACTCCAGCTTTCAACTCTCTACTGTCTCGTTTTCATTGCACTCCTAATACTTTAATCTCTTCTTTTGCCAGCCACCTCTGGATAAAGAACTTCTACTTGATTAAAACTTGGCTAGCTTTCCTCTTCTCACTGTATTTGCTTTGGGAAGGGAGCCAAACTCAAAGTCCTGAAGTCTCCTTGGCACAAATGGAGACTCACTGCATATCCACATGCACAGAGCAAACCTCCCATTCCCCACCATTACTAGTTTGGTGTTGAGCTGATGTTCTTCTCATCCTCCCATGATTTTCAATTTGTGCAGCTCACACATTGCCATCAATTACACTCCTGCAGCCTCTCTTAACATCCTACATAAGTAAACTCAGGAAACCCTAGAAGTGATTCATGCTCTGCCTTTCCATTCAACGGCAATGATATGTTTGACAGAGATGCCCTGCCTGTATTTACACATAAATCAGTCACCAAGGGAATCTTTCAGTGCTTATGATACTTAAAAATGAAAAATACTTTTCCTTTCTATAAAGCCTACATATAAAAAGTTCCAAAATGTAAAAACATTAAAGAAGTACCCACTAAACTGCCTCCAAGATAGCTCATAACACAATCCCTGTTCTACAGCTGAATAAATAGAGGTCCCAAGAAGTCAGCAGTATCCAGGTGAAAAACAACAGTATCCATGGAAGAACCCTCTCCAACATGTACAACTCAGAGAGGCTAAGGTTGTTATCATCACTGTCCTACTGAGCCTCCAGTTCCAAGTTTGGTTTACTGGGATCATCCAGAAGAAGCTAACAGGGTGAGCTGTTCCTTCATTTTATGAGAATGTGCTATTTCAAAGCCAGATGTGCAATTTTAGTGGCACAGATTAATTTGGCTTAATGCTGGATAGTCATCTAGATGCCAATTTCTGTTAATCTTGCAGTAACAACCTGGTTTCCATTAGAGTCTGATATTCCCGTACAGAAACTGTTTTTCTGAGCAATAATTCTCATTGTCACTGTATTTAATGAAAAACATGCTGGAAACAATACATTTATGAATCACAAGTACAGGGATTATATAGTACAACCTTCCAATGCACAACACACAGTTACAGTCAGATACGAAAACAAGTTAGCAATCATGCCAAGTGCTGTACCCAGTGTAAGTCATAATATTATGAAATGAAGTATTTATATATAAGGAACTCTGATGCCATGGAGCCTCTGATGGAACAGGCTCCCAGGCACTGCAAGAAGTCAGCCATAGCCTACTTCAAATAGGCCTCCCCATAAGTATGCCTTTACCCTTAAAGGGAATGTAAGATATGAAATAAACTCAATTTCTATGTGCCTGAGAAATAAATCTACACTGATAATGAGAACACCATTTTTCCTCTGTTTGTGCTTAATCAAAGGACAGAGGATATAACCCACTGTCTGTCTCATTCTTTTAGTGCCATATAAGAGACAAAAATGAGTTCAGGAAAGAAATCAGTTCACAATTTACTTGACCTTGTTGAGTGGCAGAACATCAGCTCCCTGCCGAGGGCTTAAATTCCCTCCAAGGTGGGCGTTGGTTGAACTGCATTGAGAAAACAAGGCAACATAGGACTGGTTCAAATACAACCCTCTACACAGGATTGGATAGGCACTCAGATAACAAGGGAATAGTCAAAGTTCTCAAAAGAAGTTTGTAATTCTGCAGAATTTAAGGTAAAATACCACACAGGTAGGTGTATTGTGCATATATGACTCCTACTTTTAGCTGGTGGAGGAAAGTAGTGGAAGTAGTTTCCAGCACTGATTTTTTTTGAGCATTGGTAAGCCCATGCCATTTCTGCAGGCAGATAATGATCAGGATTCCTGGGAGTCCCAAAAACCCTCTAGCTAAGGGCACATGAGATTCACTCCTCTGACTCTACAGCACACATTTGGTTTTATACAAGGTTTTCAAATTGGTATTGAAGTCCCAATATATCTTCCTCCCTGCCTCACTGAGAAACTGGGAAGTACTACACCAGCTTTACAGAAAAGCTAATTAAGACAAAACATTCAAATAACTGGTAAGATCACACACGAAGTCACCACTACTTCTGAGAGTACACAACAGACCCTGACATCCTGTACATAGCCAGCTTGTTATAAATGTGCCCATCATTGCAGAATCTTCTTCTCTGGAGAATCTACCTTATCCTAAAATTCAACATGACCTCTATAAAACCTGTTTCTTGCCTCCAATCCAGCATGACCTGCAGAGATGCAGCATGCTTTCCCAGAACTCAGTGTACTCTGTGGCTGGACACCTCCCCTGTGGGACTGATTGTTGTCCTGTAGTGCCCAATAAAATCTCTTCTTCCTTGTAACTCTGAAAACACTGCCACTTCCAGTATACACAACTGCTGTCAGAATCCCAAAAGCCCAGCAATAAAAATAAATAGCTGAAACACAAAGCATAGTTACTTTCTGAATCTCATTTTTCATTTCATTACACACACCCTGAAAGACTAACAAATAAAATCTCTCCCTAATATTCACAATACTAGCTGTGATGTTTCTAGAGCTGATAGTGTAATAGTCCTCAGAACATGAGGTCCTAATAGCACAAGTGAATGAAATACACAGTATCTTTTCTAGGGGATACTTTTCTGACTACTGGGAACACTTATACTTGGTACTGAAATATTACTATGACACCCAAGGCTCTAGTAACTTGCCCTGTGTAATGTTTCACAAGACCAGGACTCTTAATTGTGAGAGCCAGATTCAACCATATGCCTTAATCTTTGTGAACTGACTGGGATTCATGCAGATACACCAAAGTCTTAGACACCTCTGAAACTCAGCAGAACTTCTCAGTTGACTCTTTCAGCCCCCAGTGAACTCTGTGCAGGAATGCACTGCCCCCCTTTGCAAACAGATTAACTGACATCTAACCAGGGTTTGTCTATGCAAATTGCCCTACTCTATACCTTTCTGATAAAAAGTCCTTTGGGAGGCTAGACATTTTCATGTCTGTAAACCTACAAAGAAGGCAAGACTCTGCAAATCATTACAGCTTTAAGAATCACTTTTGCTATCTTCTTTTTCTCTTTGTTTAATTACCCTGCAGGACAGCAATTAACAGAACATGTGGAATCCCTTCCCTTCCCCAGCATGGCCAGTTCTCAGCTTTGGCTTTCAGTCTTTCTGTGGGGCTTTTATGTTTCCCTGGAACCCTCCTGTGTTTTTCTAAGTTTAATGGATGAATCATTCATCTGCTCCTCTACCAACCTGCCTACACACAGACATTCCCCAAGATGTCAAAGAACCTTATTCTAATGCTACTTGCATTGGATTTACACTGTGCTAACTCACTGATTTAAGCAGAGCCTCTCCCAACATACAAGCAGCTGCCCAGCCAGTTGAAAAGCCCTAGAGATCGAGTCCTCTCATGACTTTAGGGATAATTGTCCTCACCCAAGCTAGTAAAAGGTCACTTCAGATACCAAATGCATTGAGATGAAAAAAGCTTACAGATGTTCTGACACATTTTTGGTCTACAGAAGGCTTTAACCAAGGTCTTATAAAAATGTGCCAGACAGGCTATTAACACTGCATTATGCCAGCAAAGAGCAGATAACCTTTGGAACCCTCAGAGGTTTGGCATGGGCATCTTTGAAAACCACATTCCTTTCCAATGTTATTTAACAAGGATTTGTGATCACATGTATAAATATTCCCCCCACTGACCATACCTGTGCAGAGGTATGGCATTCACAGTAATTCAAAGATAGCTGGAAACAAGTATGCTGGTTAGCCTCATAGAGCAGATACCCATCAAGAGTGACACTGGTACTGCTGATCTTGCCTTGGAGCAAGGCAATGCATTAAAAGGCCACCTGAAGTTCTTTCTAGCCCTAATTTTCTAAGTTTTTACAATAAAGCACTGGGATCTGAGATTCATCAAAGGAGGAGATAAAAAGAAATACCCTGTTTATTTGACATCCACTCTTTGTTCAGCATGACATCCTCTGTGCCATTAACATGGCCCCTCCCCTACAGCAAACCACTGCTTCCCTAGATGACAGCACATTAACAAAACCTCTCCATCTAATGTGACAGGAGGAGTGGCTTAATTAACTGGAGCAGAGGAGTTGGAGTATCATCTACGTGTTTACTCTACTTTGATATGCTAACAGCCACATTCCTGAGAGCTTCTCCAGCCCACTCCCCAGCAACAGGAGGCTGGGCTGCTGCTGAATGCAGATTTCAAATGGGCAAAACCACAGTTCCTTTCTGCATTACAGTTTCTCTAGTTAAATATGAAGTTTTGGATATTTAGTCCAAATTAAACCACCATTCCCAAACATAGATTCCCAAACCCTGGCAGCTAATTCACCATCTATTTATAGACATCATTACACAGTGCTGAAAGTCTCCATGTGCACACATGGAAATACATGGGCTTAATGACTCAACGATGTATTAGAACAGCTGTACTCCTGTTAAGCGGAAAGGCAGGGGAAGAGCTAGCTAGGTGGATCTGAGAGAGGACTCCAGTTGGGTCGAAAGACTGATGGACTGGATGAGTCAACACAATGCCAGGAAGTATACAGAAGCCTGGCATAATTCAAAATTTAGTGAACAAGGAAGAAAGACAGATGGGAAGAGATTAGGGAATGAGAAAAGACTGGAATAGAAATGTAGCAAATGGAGATGAGTTTTCCAGAAGTCTTGAAGAAACATGACTTTGATCTCGAAAGCAGCAGGGAGTCACTTCTGTGGGAGGCAGTGGTCAAGGAGGGCAGGAGATAAGATCAGAAGGGAAGCTGAGCTCTCTGAGAACTTCTGTGTGTACTTATTGCTGGAGAAAAATGGATCTACAGCCTTGTGTCATATGTCTCTGCCATCATGGGTTCACTTGAAGAAAGGTAGGAGCTTTCAGGCAGGGAGGCCCGCCCCTTAGTGTGGGGAAAAAAATGCACTTAGCATAAGGAAAGGACCATTGCTGGAACTGGTATAGAAACAAGCAATGGAAATCAGTGGGATATAAGCTATTGAAAGAAAAGAGACAGGCATAGGGGACAAGGTTGGTCAAGGGTATCTCATACCAAAAAGGAATCAGAACCAGCAGAAGTCAGGAGAGATCTGATGCTTTTGAAAGACGACAGAAACATGTGACTATGAAATCAAAGAAAACATCACCAGTAACTGCGAAACAAACTGTAAATCAGGATTTGGATTCTGGCTCTTGAAAGTCACCTCTGCCTGGGGCTCAAAGGCGTTTGGATTTTAATCTCTTGGACTAGTTTTTTTTATGTGGATGTAGACTGCACTGCAGAGATGAACCTGCTCGTCTTTTCTACAAACTGTTGTAGAATTAAGTAGGATTTCCCTTCTCACATGAATACAAATATTGGCATGATAATATGCAAAAGACAGGCAACATACCAAGGGAACAGCACCGGATTCAGGATTTGTGGAGCTGTGTGAATAACTGTCTTTCACTTCAATGGCTAAAGCTGAGACACACAGGATAGAAATGAATCCACATCTCTCACCGGCTGAGTGGCTTGACAAGAGGATGCTCCACCTGTTCCTTCTCTAAACAGCCTTCATGAATCTCACCCTTCACTTTCTCAGATGTTATTAAAAATCAAAATTATTTCAACATTTCAGTATTTTCACTTTGACCTCTTCAATTTGGTGGAATAGGCCTGAACTCAAGAATTCCTTCAGTGTCCCCTAAGCTGCATCTTTCAGCAAATAGATAACTGACCATAAGAAAAAAAACCAAACCCTAAACAACTCTGTCATCAGAAAGGAAAGTGCTTGAGGGCTACCATGTCGCACGCTCACCTCTCTGCCACATGCCTCTATTAGTCTGCTAACACCTATGCTGTTCTCAGGATGTGTTCCCGTCTGAAGGTTATAGTCTTCCAAGAAATAGAAAAACATCGCTGGCATTGCCTGCAATAACTGCAGCTTTACAAATTGTGTAGGGTTCCAAAACCAGCTTTGAGGCTATTTTCATCTTGCTTTTTCAGATGAGTTCTGTGACTTGCAGTTTTGAATCTGTCAGTTTGTCTCTGCAACTCATCTGAGCCATGTGCTTCAACAGAGGGCCTGAGTTCAGAGGTAATAAAGGGGAATGAAGAAAAAGATCAAATCAGAACTTTTAATGAGATTGCTAAACAAAGAGGAACATGGAATTCAGCAGCAGGGATCCTGGAGCCTTCAAATTCCTCAGTATCTCCCTTCCAGAATGAAGAGACAAGGTCAGACTTGGCAATAAATCAGAAAAAATATTTGGACTCTCTGTACCAAACAGCATCTGCTTTAAGAGCTAACAGTCAGGGTCCAGCATTCAGTTCCAGTTTTTCGTAATTGCAAACACTAAGAAACTCATGAAGCTATTCAAATAAATTAAAAGATTCTTTTAACAGTTTCAAGAGCTTTACTGAGGCATACCTATCTCAGCCTGCCGTGATGTTGGTTGGGGGTGTGTTCATGAGCAAGGATCAATCCTGCAACCATTAAAGAGCATTCAGCAATGTATAATGAACAATGTTGCAGTGTCTGGAGAGTTTCAGCACAGTCTGCTGAACGGGACAGTTTTGGAGACGGCTGAACACCTGTGCTGCTGATGAATGGCATTCTTCCACAGCTCTCAATTAAACACTTTCCATGTTCTTGAAGAATGACTAAGCAATTGTTACTCTCAAAAACTGAATGAATCTATACTTCTGAAACATGTTAATATTTAAAGTGTATTTTATTTTTAGGCACTGTATGCGTGTCAAGCTGTTCTCTTGGCAAAATAAGAGTAGCTTAGGCGACTAGCAGAGCAGGCCAGCAGAACGGGATGATTCACAGTAATCAAACTTTGAACAGATGCTTTTCCAAATTGCTTCTGTGATACTTCTCGATTACAGCTCCTACATCCTGACTTACAGGGCTGTCTAAGCTCCTGGCTTCACTTTGTCAAGCTGCCAGCCAACACACGCACTGATAAACTTATTTAGCAATTCTTAGTTCAGCCCTTCTGTTTTAATTCTTTGCTGAGTGCTGATTTAACCTCACAGCCTGCCTGACTTGACAAAACCGACAAACCTGGGGTTTGTGCCCGATAATGTTAACAGGGTTGAGCTACTCTGTTGGAGTCAGAACTTGGGTTGCAGAGCTTGTGTCACCCAGGAGAATGAAACCTGTCCCCAATACCTCAGCACTGGCTACTACATCTGCTGCCAGGAGCAGGGAGTGAAAATGGTCCTTCCACATCGGTGGGCAGGAAGAGGAGACCAAGGCAGCGCCATAGGCTTGCTTCTCTCCTCAGCCAGTACCACAGTCAGCACTTTTATTCTGGCAGAGCATGGTAGTATGGTGGAAGTTCATTACAATGAAGAAAAAGACGAAAAACTAAACTTACTGCAAAATTAATGAACTGATTTCCTACACGTTGCACTGCCACTTGGGGTTTCTGATGTAAATGTGAGTGAGGCAATCTTTCCCTCAGTGGTAGCATCAAAGGGAGAAGGCTTTCTCCTCTACTCAGTTTCCTAGTTTTCAGAAAATTTCCAAAAGCCTGATATTTCTCTGAGATCCATATTCTCAAATTTGACTCAAGTTTACCAATGGGTTAAAAAGCTGTTAGGAAAAGACTGTCATTGGGGCAGACAGACATAAGCACAAAGCACACACATTGCATATACACACTCACCAAATCAGGTTAAAATGACTGCTAACCTAACAGGCCCTCCTCTGGGTTCCCAAACAGAGCTGTCTGTTTCAACTTCCACCCCACAGGAGGGGAAGAAACTGCATGGTACTTTGTGCAGCCAGAAACACGTCACAGCACCCGTCTGACAGAAGAGAAGTAATGGCTCATTTCAGAGGTAACGTACCTGGAGGTATTTTTAATATGTTATGAATCTACTTTCTTTACTACCTCTTTCTCTAAATTACTCAAAAATAAATTGCCACCTTTAAAGTAACACAAGCTAAAGAGAAATTTTCACTAAGAAAGAGACCAGCATGAGCTTTCCTCACACTTAATAAAAAGAAATCTCTCGTGTTCAAACTCGAGCTCCTGTGAAAGAAAACACAAATTTGGATTAATACCACTGAGCTCCTTGCGATGATTGACAGCAGCCAGAAGAGTCCATGGTGCCTCACAGACACAAGTCAAGGCACAGTCCCAGTCCTGAGGCCTTTATAGTCTGAATTCAGAAATGACAGCACGTGAGGCTCGGAGGGGGACTGCACCTGCAGGCAGCACTAAAGAAACTTACTGTCATAGTATCCTGCAGAAGCCAGCAGGACGTTTCATGCATATGTGTTCATGTTATTGCTCTAGGTCTTTGTGATAAAGGACCAACAACAGGAAAACTGACTCTTCTAGTCTCACGTGCTTCTGAGTAAAACACCCCTGGGAAGTACAGAAGCACCTATATATTTGTATCCTGACTGGATGACATTTCCATTTCTGAAACAAATCTCTGTGTCCCTGACTGAAAACTACATGTTGAGTCTGCACCACGGTTTGTAGGGGTTTTCTCAGCTGTCACGCCCCACTCAGTAAGTGGCTCATGGAGAGAATTTGCAACGGTAGCAGCTGTACTTTCCAGTTACTTAGATCGGGTATCTTTGCACAAGCCTGCTTTGGTGCCCAGTGGTGGTGGCCTCCTGTCAGCTGCCATGTAATGAGATGCATTTCCCAACAAAGCCACCTGATTAAAGATAGCATAAACAGCTTCACAGCATTCACAGCAAAGAAGCTGAATATGTATTACATCCGATCTAATTGCACTAGCTATTGTAATCACCACAGGCTTGACCAAAATCTTACTGAAACCAACAGAGGTATTACCACTGGCTTTGGAGAAGGTGGATTAAGCCACTTCCTGGCTTCTTTTACTTAGTTCCCGTACCCAGAAGACTGGCCTTTGTCTTTTTTACTTCAGTGTAAAGCCAAAAAGTTTTATTTACTTCAGTGTTTAGACCATGTTGCGGCTCACGAACACTGGTGCATGAGTGGGTATTTTGTATCTCTGTAAACATGCCAGTTCATTGAACAAATATGACTACAGTTTTCCTATGTTTGAAAATGCAACAAGAGACACAGATAAAGATAAAAATAGATAAGAGGGATTGTTCAGAGATACTCAGTCAAAAGTTATCACTTTTAAATCTTGTCATTCAGATGAGAAAATCCCAAGGATCTAACTACCACAGCAAACACACCTCTGCATTGCAACAAAAACTGCAGCAGTCAGGAGCTGGGGCAACTAAATACTTTCAGAATCCAGGACCTTCTCTCTCAGCCGAGAGCATCGCACCCTTCCCCGCTCCTCAGTTTCAGAGACACATCACAGAGAATGCAAACATGCAAGAGGGTTGTGCCAAGAATCTCTTATCCTCACTTTGCTCCACAGAGGGAGAAGGGAAATGGGAAGATCCAAGTGAGACATAAACACACAGAAAGAAATCTGGGGCAAATCAGAGAACATTATGGAAGAAGGAAGTGAGCCACAGGGAGGAAGAGACATGAAACTGAAACATAATTAAGCTATCAGACTCTCATGAGGCAACTGACATGTCTGAAAGAAAAATACAAAGCTTAGGACTTCAATAGGCCTAAGCAATATATTTGCATGCAGGATCTGAGGCCCAGGTTCAGGAAGGCATCTCTACTTCAGATGCTGCTTAAGTATGTGTCCAGATACAGGTCAGGCAGGAACCACAGGGAAAACCATCTGGAAGGACAGAGCAACTCCAGCGAGCAGCGCTGCTTTTCTGAAGTCCAAGTCAACAGAAACTTGTAAGAGGTCGTCAAAGGGATTCGAAGGAGCACCAGTACTTCCCCAGAACTGATCAGGAGTCAAGACATAGGGTGACAGAGGTGTAGACAGGAATTTCATCCATACTGGGACCCAGACAAGACCAAGATGGAGGTAGTACTTTCTCTCTGACCAACAGACATAGCTAGAAAACCAGACAAACCTAGTACCTAGAAGATAGGAAACATGAATCTATAGATTTCTTAAACAGAGATATAAAATATAAATTCTAAATGGAAATCTAACTTCAATCTTTTACTTCTCATTTCAACAAAGTATGAGTAGACTGATGGACTCATTTTAGAGCACCAGTTTAAGTTTTCAATAAATAAAAACATCCACACATGGTTTCCTCACTTAATAGCCAGTTTTCGTATAAATAACTGCAGTGTTTACCCTGTTTTCTACTACAGCACAAATATTGTTGTACTTGCTAGAGCTTGATGGATGACAATATTAAACCAACAAGGAGATCCTCAGCAGAACATTAATGTGTACCCAGCAGTCTAATTATGGTCAGGCAGAGCCTTAATGCAAACAGATCAAGCAAAATGGCTACACAAAAATGTATGACACAACTACACAAAACCAACAAATATCTTCAACCTGCTGACTGCTCACGATTACTAAAGTAGAAATACAAGGCTAATTCCAAGCTAAGCAAACACAGAAATCCTTAACATTCTACAAATCATGCTGAAAGAGTACAGAAGGAAAAAAGATATTTGACGAGTTGAGTCTAGGATGGTTTGTTTGTGTTTTTTTAATTTTAATAAGTTCAACATATTTCTATCAGCTGATCTAAAAGGTAAAAAGACTTGTCAAACTAATTCAGACAAACACATTGCAGATTATAGGATTCTGAACCTGAAATTTAAAAATGTATATAGCAGAACTCCTGCGTCCAAACAAAATTCCAAGGTTTCAAAGGATAGTCTATATATAGAGAGATATAATATATGTTACCTATATATACACACAACTCAGTGAGAATTAAGCTAAAATTTCACCATCCTCTACAGTCACCTTCCTATTTAAATTGGCAAGAACATGATAAGAAAACCCCACTATTTTCTACATCTGGTCAAATTCAGGAATGTAACATTCAAAGTACTCTGCCATGCATTCAGACACAGCATTTTTTTTTTTCCCAGAATGGGCATTATCAAAAGAGAAATACATTCAAATAAATGGATATAGAAATGCAAACACATGCACACATAGATATATTCACATATTTTTGCATTGATCTAACGAGGAAGCAAAAATAAAGAAATAGCAGCACTTTCTCTCTAGTCTATCCCAACTCAGAGAATCATTACACCCCTTCAAAACAAATAATTGCTCAGACGAAAGAGAACACGAAAAGTTAAGCCTTTCAGAGCCACTGATCACAAATGCCACATTGTATTCACTCAGGGTTAATGAAGATTGGTGTAATTTCCCATCTAGAAACCCATGCAATCTGCAAGACAGTTGAAAAGCCAAGAGATGCTACAAAATCTAAATCTTTCACTGTATACCAGTGCTGTTGATTATTAATGTGTTCTCCATACCTAGGATGTGCAAAAAATGCAAAATCTTATTTTTGACCTCATCAGCATATTCATTTCTCAAAAGACACAAAACTCGAGGCAATCTTCGTTCCCTGCAGTATCTGACAAAAAATTGTGAATTGGCAGAAAAATAATGGACCTTTCACCAATACTTTCTCCTCCTTACACTTCAGGCCGCTGAAACCAATTATTTCTCATGCTCCATGACCACAAATGTCAGGCATTAACTACTGCAATGAAACTCCATCATAAGCTTTCAGAAAAGGCTAGGAATGTGAGGCCCATCGCATCTCCCCCTTCTCCTTATCTGTTCTGGAGGAAGAGTCTTCAAAAATTCCAACAAGTCACTGAGCCATGATCTTTCTTCCTGTCCTAGAAACCATGCTGGCTTTCTTTTATCTCTTTTTATCTGTTAGGCCTATTTGCTCACCTCTAGCCATTTAAAATTTCCCAAGAAATGAGGTTAAAAGTATTATTCCGGATTTTCTGGACACTGAACAGAGAAATGTGAATTTGCTGATTCAGCAGACCAGTCCTTAGCTGAGCCTTATCTCCATGCCAGATGTTCTAAGGTGAGGCCAAAAGATGACTAAAATTATCCCAAAGACATAAATTCTGAGCAAATTATGAAGTTACCATCTTACCTTTGGACACAGTCTCCTGTGGAGTAAAAGAATGAGCTGGCATGGCTGACATGATTACTGCCTGTTTTCTGCATCGTGCCTCTCTGGAGTTTGCTGTCAGAGCAGCTAAGCCAGGTGCTGTTCCAAAAGGGAAGGGGAGCTGAAGGTGGGCATGATAAGACAGGTAGAGGCAATGGCCCCACTGACAAAGCTGCAGTCCCACTGCACCCAAGCAAGGTGAGCAGAGAGGTTCTTAGCAGAGCTTTCTTGAAATGCTGTCCTCAAAGCTAGATACCTGAACCATAGCCTAAGCTGGCCCAGGCAGCCAAATTCCCAGGAGGACTGGGGCAGCACTGAGGGCCCTGACGTTTGCCATTCCTGCAATGCAAATGCATCCTGTATCCCCCTGGACTGCCACAGTTCACAATCCTACATGTTAATGCAAAGTTATATAGTAAATCATCTTAGTCTTCTGTAACTGCTTCATCCTCTTTCTCAACTTCCTAGATGCTTCTTTAAATGCCTTCTCCAATTCTAAAGCAACAGCTACTGAAGGAAGTTTAGCTCCTTGATCACTCACTTTTTATGATCTACCATTGAATAAGCTGCAAGACTCTGTGTTGACATACAGAATCCTTGTCCAATGGTCAAATATAAAGGATTAAAAAGACAGCCTGCTGAAATATGTTGGATTTTTATTTACATGGCATGATTTCCAAGGTGTAGGGTATCCAGATAAATTTGCATTTAAAGTTTAAATTCACTTCCACTATGGGCAACAGAGCATTTATAACACTTCTAATGGCCCCAGTTAAGACCTCCAAGTAGGCTGAATTTACTCACTTTTTCATTTACAACAACAGCGCAAAACAGTCTCAGCTGATCAGCTCCGAGTCAGGAAACAATTAAATACAATTATTTTGATGCTCTGTAACCATTACTCAAGTATGGGACAGAACCTCTAAAAATAAGACTGTATTTTTAGAACCTGAAATACAGCTGTGACCACAGATCATGAAGCAGTCATTTTCTTTAGCCTTTCAATTTCGCTGAACTGTGAATTCAGCATAAATCTAACTATGAAGTAGAATGTCCCTGTAGAACACTGATTTTGTCAGCAAAGGGGAGGTGCTTCTCTCTAACACGTGATGGCAAACCACGGTCTGCGCATTCTTGGGTCAGCACAAAATTTCATTACCTTTCCCACAGCACTTGCCATTAACATGTAAGCCATGAAGTCAGCTTGTACTGGATCATAGCTGGAGCACACTTCCTACTGTATTTTCAGCCTGCTGGTAAACACATGCTGGCGTAGCAAAATCCTTCCCCTGCAAAATAGGCTAGGTATTATACTAGGTCATGTTACCAGATGGTTAACCACAGCTGAAAAAAAAAAACCCACAAATGAAAATCAGTGCAGGTCAAGCTTCCTTCTTGGGGACCAGGGCAGGGGAAGTTTTCTACACACTTCCCAGTGCTGTTTTCTTGGTTATCACTAGTAAAATCTCATCTCTATGTTATTTAAAACTTGTTCTCAAATTGCATTTAGTCTTGGCAGCTGCAAGACCAAAGAAATGTAAAAGTACAGTAGGCAACTGTCCTTCATTTCCTTCCTTTACTCTTACATATCCTGTGTGCAATTGGAATGCTTCTATTTGATTATCCAGTGGAGCAAATGCTACAATGAATGCAATCATGCCTTATTACTCTACACGTCTGTAGCCTATTGCACAGCTATGTACAGATGTTTTTACACAGCTTGGTTTTTTAGCTACAGGGTCTATAAAACAATAGAAACTATCTGAAATGTTTTCAAGCCAGCAAAGGATAAAGGCACCATAAAGCAGTCAACTGGATAAAAGCCATCTATGTCTGACAGGAGGGGAAGAAAAATCTCAGTGTTTTCTCAATTATAAACGTGTCAGCTTTCTTAAACAATATGTGGCTGCAGTCTGCAGCAAAGTGACTAGGCTGCAACGTGTAAACAGGTAAAAATAAAGACCCAAGCCATGGAAGGAAGAAACACAAACCTTTGGCCTGTTGAAGGTTTGAATCATTATTTTACTGACCTGAAGAACTGGCTGCTGCCCAAAGAAGATGAGCTTCCACTGGGAAGTCCTAAGAAGAGGTAGCATTACCTCCAGCTGAGGGGCCTGGACTGAGATTCAAGAGCTGTGGCTTTGCCCCCAGCCAGCTCTGTCCTTTGGCATGTCCCTTCACATCTTTAGGCTTCATTTCCTCACTCAGTACAATGGGGATAACAACAGTTCTGATCTCTTTGGTAAAAAGCTTTTAACATTACTGACGAAAAGCCCTATTTACAAATTAATTTCCTTCTCCTCTTAAGAAATTATTTTTTACAAATAAAAAAAGAAAATATTGAAAAACCCCTCAACGTACTGTTTAATGGCACAGGTCTATCAGGGAGACACCATGAATTAATGGGTAAGGCACTGGACTGGAAGTCAGGATGTGCAGAATTTGTTCCCTGCTCTTTGATAAGAAACAATGAGCAAATGCTTTTGACTCCCATGCTTTCCCTGTCCACCTGGTCTGAAGCATGTCATAGCAGAAAATCCTGCTTTCTGCTGCAGAGAATCTTGGATTGGCATTTCTAGCACAGATGACAATAGCAAGCGATGGGTTATTTACAGCGTACTGACAGCAGGTTTGACACTGTAGAAACCAAACATTATTCTTTTTCTACAGCCTTATGTTATAAAAGAGAAATGAGGAAGCAGGATGCACTACGAAAGCAGAAGAGATGATTTTATTTGTTTTATGTTCATTCTTGCAAGAATCCCCCAGAGAAACAAAACCTCAGCAAGGGAAGTGATGGAGCTGGTGTGTGAAGCTTGTGAAGCAGCGCAGAAAACATGTAAAATCTGCAAGTCTCCGTTTACATGGATGAGGCAAGAGACAACAGCAGAAATACCCCAAAATGATCTGTCAGAAGAAATGGTCTGTCCACAGACCTAATACAATGGGATTGTTCTGTGCATGCCTGCCTCAAAGGCTTCTCAGCTTCACACACACAGTAGCAAGGAGCAGTTCCAGAGCTTTTCTTGACAGTTGTTTGGCAGGGTGTGCTTAGCTGGACATCAATTAGGCTTCTGCTTTCAGCTTGTCTGTTTGCAAACACAATGACCACATTCAGAGATAAACACCAGAGATTTCTTTAAATCATGATTAGATGGTATTTAGCCATAAGCAAAGCCTTGGTTCTTAGGCAGTGTCCCACAAATCATCTCTAATTTAGAAAACAATCAAGGCAGAAAACTGCCTAGGAGATAAACCTGTAATTCAGATGTTCTAGCATAGTATATTCAGGCGAAACAAAACTGTAAGACCTGTCTGTTGCACGAGAGAAAAAGAACCATTAACAAATCACATTTCTGATTGTTTTTTACTTCATGCTAGCAGGCAAATTTACTGATTTGCTTCCGACAGACCCTATCATGTAAATTCATTAGAAACTGTTCATTAATCAGTAATAACAAGTCCTTTTCCCAACAATGATTGCACGTCAAAGCCTGAGACATCGGAAGGGGGTGAGGGGTAAAAAAATGGGGAAGAGAACACCTTGTGCAGGTATCTGCCCTTTAAGCTAGGAGACTGAAATTCCCAGGTGCTTTGTGTACATGTCTATATAATTTCACAGAGACATAAATGGCCCTGGAGTGGAATGCAGTACATGTTTGCACCCGTACCAGTCAAACTGCACAATAATTTAGCACATAAAGTGAGTTATGACATGGAACTGAAATGAAAGGAAAAAGTCAGAGTATCAGAATAACTATCAACAAAGTCATGGCAAATATATTCCCTCATGACATACTCCTTTTAATAAAGGCAACAGAAAGGAGCTTAGTTACACACCGACCTGACATTAGACTAGGATTTGGTTCAGAGTCCTAAATGCCCGATGGGAAAGTACCATAACACAATTCTTGTAGCCAGTGAGTTTTCTGAAGATATCTTTCATTCAAATAGTAATCAGCACCCACCTTGTACAACGACAAGATGTGATGGCCTGAAGGTTATCTACTCAGAAATATATTGCCTGGTAAAGGAACACCATGGTTCATTTCCACAGTATTTCAGACAGTTGTTCTCTTGTATTTACCAAAACACATTACCATGAACCATGGGAGAAGGTAAAGTTTGCAAGCCAAGCTTAAATGTCCTGCACCAACTTTGGGGTAAGCCATAATAAGGAAGACAAATGCTCTATCGTAAAGTCTGACTGGAGGGTTTGAGTGAGCAAGAGGAAAAGCAAGATTTAAGATCAGCAAAGATACACTAACAAACAAAAGCAGGGTGGTAAGCTGGTGAGAAGATTTAGGGCACGCTGTCTTACAGCTGACAGACTATGTACATATTTCAGCAAGCTAGCTTAAATATCTATGAGCATTAACTACCAACAGCAGTTTGATGGTGGAGGAAATGCAGGCCCAGGTACAGAGCAGGAAGTGTGCTATCCCTCCCTGCTGACAGTGTTTAGCTCCAGATTACTGAGAATAAGTTGGCTTCATACAACAAACATACAACAGCTAGCAAATAGACACCACCATTGTGAAGCCTATTGTTTTATCTCATGGAATGGGTGCTTACTAAGAAGACAGACAGATAAATAATTGGAAAATAAAAGTGCTTGAAACACATTTCAGGGCTACAAAAGGAGAATGATGTATGGAGGAGAACTAATAAAGAACTGCTGGAGGTTTGCAAAGAACAAAGTGTAGTAAACGTAGTGAAATTCCATGACCTCAGTGGGCAAGCCATGCGGTTAGCATGACAGAAGACAGACCATCCAGGCCTCTCTGGGGAGAGCAGCCTCTTGGTGTCCAGGCCCAGCTGAACAAAGAGAAGATGAAGGAACAAAATTGAGCAAGAGCTTCTAAGAGCTCTGAACTACCACCAAAGAGAAATAGACCCTTGGCAAAAAGGCAAGGGAAAGAGGTTAGTCATGAGAGCAAATGAGGGTCTGTGATACTTCAGAGCTGGGGACTGGAAACACACGGAAGAGGGAACAAAGACAAACATACAGAAAATCTGTCGCTAACCCTCCCTCCACTAAATGCTTTCATTTTCATTCTTGCCCCAAGACACAAAACAGCTGAGAAGATGAAGAAAAAAGTGGAGATAACTAGAAATTCAGTTGACAGCACTCACAAACTAATAAATTTCAAGAACAGAAGAGACTGATCAATCACCTCTTTTCTACAAAAAGACCTTGCAATGGGACTATATAAACTCCAAACTAAGGACAGTATCTTGTGTTTGGCTACTGCATCTTTTCCAGAAAGACAGTAATTTCTCAGCTACGGAGACCAAGAATCCACCACTGCCCTTAGTATATGGAATGAATAAAGACAAACCTAAACATGACTACTGAGCTGCAAAACAAACCCAAAGGCAAATGAAATGCAAATACTTTACTTACTGTAACAATTGAAACAGAAAATAAGCCTCTATAAAAATAATACTGGCAATTCACTCAACCAACTACACTGCAGACATTTTAAGTTTTCATCTAAATCAATGAGAAAGTTGATGTATTTAATAATAAATAAGTAGTCTGTTAAAACTGGCGTGCCTAGCTTTTTTATTTTTTACAGACTGGGCAGAGGGAATAGATTGTGTATATATGGCCTTTGCATTTTGTTTTACTTGCCTTTCCAAAAGCAGACTGGTCAGCTTCACTGTGATTTCTACTGGGTTTCATTTTCTGGCTCTCACAAACTATTTAAAAGTCTTGCAGAGAAACAATATGTCAGCGATTTTGAATGCTCAAATAGACATCTTAATAGATATGTCAACTGATTTTTAGAAGGTACAAAGGACCATCTTCAGGATATCAGGCTTTCCAAAGGTGTTTCGAGCACCGCAAACCAAGTTGTCTCTCTAGAAAAAGCCTCAGCCAGTTTTTTGACAGAGGTTCAAAGGAGGGTTGCATGTCTCAGACAACATATAAGAACATGACTAGGATCCTGACTCTAAGGAAATCACTAACACAACTCTCACTGACTCCAGTGTAAGAAGGATTTTCCTCTAGTTTTTAGCTGTGAGTCTGCAAACAGCTGTGCACATGTGAAGCAGCCCGTCTGAAGCCATGTCCCTGAAACAAGAAAGAAGGAAAAGCCCACACAGGACACCCAAGTGAGGAAGAGCAAGGGTTACGGCAGCAGCAATTCCTGATTACTTGAGTGGCTGTGCTCATCCCAGTGCTTCTATTAAAATTTATGCAATCTTATATTACACTCACTTGGCACACAAATTTTTAGTGGGAATTTGGAAAAGGAGAGATTGCTAGCTGGTGAAAAGAAATTGGAAGGCCGTTGTGGGTAGGGTGGGGCCTGAGAGATGGTAGTGATGAATATGCCCAATAGCACAGTTCTGCACTGTCTGGGTTGTGCAGCCAAGCATTTATTCCCTAGCAACCAAAAGGCAAGGGAAAAAGTCTTCCACTGCACTGTACCACAGCTCCTGTTGGTTTCATAAAGCCAGCAGCCTCACTCTCCATTGCCTACACAGCCACAAGTGACATAAGAATTCGCAGTGCTGAGAGCTCCCCTTCTTTCACAAACACCAAATCAGCTTGATAGTGTTTCTTTAAGGGACGTTTTAACCTACAGTATGTTCATTTTTATGCCTTAAAGTGCGTTCAATTTTGGTCCAAAGGACAGTCCCAGCAAGGCTTTTGCTAACGCCAGGCACTGCTTCTCTAATGAATTGTTTTAAGCAGCAGGTATTTCTATTTATTCTGGCATCAAATAAAAACCCGCCCTGGAATATACAGAAACATTCAACACGAACCACTATGGAAAATGTTTTTAATGTGAGAATTCCTTTTCTTTTCCACTCACAGCAAACCAGCTAGTCTTTTCCCTTTCCTTGGGGATTAATTCTCTGTTGTGACACTGCTATGAGACTGGAACCATTATTGCATATGGAAGAAGATTTAAATGAACAGTACAGGGAGGACTGACCTGTTACTTGCTGTGGACAGAAGGCCACCTGATTGTGCAAGCAAATGGCCAAGGAAAAGGTAAAAATGTGCAATCCTTTATTCAGGTGTTTTACATGGAATAAAAAACTGCTGAAAACTACTTGGCAACACAGACCAAATGTCTTGTTTGCAAAACCTGTGCATATTTTGAAACACTTTACTGTAATAAATTCATAAGAAGAAAGCAGCGTACCTTCAAAGGGAGGGAAACTGGCTAACAGCACCATAATAAGAAGCTCTCTTAGGATAGCACTTTTCACCCATAGCTCTCTACACACTTTTGAAAGAAAGAAAGGACTAAGATATGAATGCACTGGTACAGCAGAAGGCTGTCATCTGTGCAGTCACCCAGCAGTGCAGTGGCAAAACCAAAACCCAGTTTCCTCAGCCACATATCAGTGTTTGGAAGACTCAAGAAAAAGATTACAGATTATGGAAGGATTTATAAACTTCAGGACTCTCAGTAAGTTATCTTTAAGGCCTTTAATTAAAGCCAGCCAGGAGATGGGAATGTTTTTCACAAAACATTGATTCACTTGTGGAAACAGTCTGGAAAAGTATGTTTCTCAATCATCTCCGCTCTGATATTCAGTTTTCTCCAGGCAGCTATTCCTTCAACTAAACCTGCCCATCTGCAGTATATACACTTCACTCTGCTTTCTTTTCCCCGACATCAAGCCACAGAAAAGCACATGTGACTGCAGCAGAGGTAAAGACATTTTTAACCAGGGCAATTTAAGGATATTTAAGACACATTCTCATTTTCCATTTCCCAATTCCACACTGCCCCCATTTTTATTATTAGCTGAATACAGGGAAGCTTCAGCTTGGATCTGGGGTAACATGTACACTGAGAAATCAAGGCCAAGCTTTGCCTTGAAATATGCAGGATCATTCCTAACTAACCGTAAAGCTGCTTATTTGGCACTAGCAGTGGAAATATTGAACGAAAGGGGCATTCTCAATCTGCTTATGTCACAGAAAGGTTGGATTCTGACAACGTGCAAGGCTCCAAGCTGCAGCCTGATATTAATAGCTAGACATTAAACTCTCAATTTGGCTGGCTTAGAGGCAGTTCAATTGGAACAAAGATTTTTCTGCAGGAAACGGCAGATCTGGTTAGAGTCACATCACGAGAGATGAGTCTGAAGCAGCAGCAGACTGCAAACTTTTTGACGGGTGTGTGACAAGGCTGTGTGGCACAAAGCAAACCTTCCCTGCTCAAATTACAGTTTTATCAGAGGTCCTGCACCTGGGGCAGTTGAAACACAATTGTTGCAAATGCACACAGGCATGTTGTTTTCCTTCTGTCCGCCTCCTTTTGAATTCATTCATTCTTAGGGCTAACTTACACAAGGCAAGTCAGGCAATGAGCATTAGCAATCTATTTCTTAAACAAATGTGGTTCTGTTTCTTGACACAGCCAGTGGGGTATCACCCCACAAAGACATACCTACATATTTTCACCATTTTTTAGCTTGTTTCAGCCATTATGTAACCTTCCACACTACCTTGGCAGCTGGGCCAAGAAAATTTGAACGAAGTCCCCAGAGCAACCGGTTTCAGTGAGGGGCCCCTGCCAGAATACAAATACAAACCTCCTGCTGCTGTTTTCTCTCTGTGTCTGCATGGCAGGCAAAGATTCCAGACAGGTTTTTCAATATGAATCTTTTTGAGCACAAATGATCACCTCTTATAAGCCATTTAAACTTCATAATCCCACTTCCGAACAACAGCTGGGCCTCAGTACTTCCACTAGTGAAAGTTTTACTTCCATATTTCTCACAATTTAAAGAAAATCAAGGCACTGTTACTAAAAAACCCATTACTTACAGCGCTCTGAGTCCTATTATTCCAATACGCATAATCTAATAGATTCTTTATAGTCTCTTAAACGTGACTAAGCAACATTTGATTCTGGACTGGTATTGCATCATATACTCAAGGACATCACGCTGTGTTATACGAGAACTTCTTAAGCCATGCAATCTCCTGTAGCTTTGCACTCAAAATCCTCATTTCATAGAGGTAGACAGAAGCATTCCGAATGTGACTTGCCAAATGTCACACAATGAGTCAATGCCAGAGCTGGGAATAGAAATCAGGAGTCTAGAGTCCAGATTCTCTGCCTTATATAGAGCAGTAGCCTCAGCCTCCTAGTTTAGGAGAGTGCCCGCTCAACAGAAAGATGTTTCTTCCTTTACAGGATGGCAGTGCACCACATTGCAATGGCCAGCTTCATCCATAAGCAGGTATAAAAACACATGCCTCTGCTGAGGCCATGTTCTTCAAATACAATAGTAAAGCATAAGACAAGAAATGAGAGCAAGTTGCTGTTCTAGAGAACCTGGGGGAGTGCTATAACCTCAGCACCACCAAGACCAAATGCGATGTCACTCTTTGGAACAGCTTCTTCCTTTTGCGAACGATCTTACTGATTTGGAGTGGGCTCTCTGGGAGCTGGAGTGAGGAACAGGAATCTGGCAACAACAGAGAGGGCCGAATCATCAACATAATTCAAAAGCCAGCATGGTATACCAGTGGGCATCAGCCTACTTTGAATGTTGCACTCATATTAAGCCCAAGTAAATACTGTGCTACATTGCTACTTATATAACCCATGTATATATACAGGGCACGGAATGGTGGCTGTTTAAAAACCTACTTCTTTACAACTGACACTTATTTTTCCCTATTCTGACGAAGGAGGAAGGCTGGAAAATCTTTCACACAGCTAAAATTTAGTACTACCAACACCAACCATTTTCTCAAACCAGTTGTACGCCACGGCAGTACATTCCTTAATTTATTCTTCCTCTGCTGTGACACATACGCAAATGACACAACAAGGCCAAATTCCCTTCTGGTCTAACATCTGTAATATGAATGGATTACATATGGGCTAATTTTCATCACTAAAGAAAAATCACATATTTATATCAGCAATACAGTATCTTTGGCAGAGAAAGGGGAATGAAGCTAATACAGTGCTATATTCATCCACTAAAGGAGAGACAATGATCACTATATAAATCACAAGTATATGATATATTCCGGGTGTCAGACACATTGTCCCTAATTATCAGATACTATCCTGTGGGCTTAGAACACACATAAGGACTCAGAAACATGAAATATCTGTTTTATGGATAGGTATCCATCAAAATCCAGTGTTTGGACTTCATATTGCACCATTGCATTACTCCTTAACAAGCTGATGACCAGAGGAATCAGTTATCTTCTTCAGGCTCTACCTCCAGCCACTAAGCATAAGAAGTATTTCTCAAGGCAGGGACAGATGAGATATCAGAGTGCAGTATAACTTGGGCAGACTTCATTCACATTGCAGCCCTACCAGAATAGTTCCTCGGTTTATGGTTTTGAAGAAAACTTTCAAAATATGCTGCCAGTATACACAACACAAAGACAAGGGCCTAAATTGTAGATGATCTGAAACGACTGCAGTAACTCACCAATATGGGTACAGGCAACAATGCTTGAAAACTGATGTTATCAAAATATTTGCTTATTTCAACAGTATTTAAGAAAAGATCATATCATATGACGGAGGATTTCATCTGTACTCAGGGATAAGGCACACTGCCTCCGAATTCAGACAATAGGAACAGTGGGGCATAGAAAATGTGTAAGCTAAGATGCTAGTGCTTTGCTGCCACATAATGAAACTGTCAGTGGAGAAGGAAGGAAAAGTAGGATTGAAGAAAGCATAGTGGCCAGACTGGTTTTGTCCCAGGAACAGCCACCTTCTAAATGTCTTGGAAAAACTATGCTGGAAAGAGTAACAAATTATTTTAGTCTTTATTGCTCTGATCTTCCACTTTCTCCAGTGCAGCCACAGCCAGCTGCAAGTCACAGTACAAGCACAAGAAAGTACTTGGGTATTGTAAGAACAGAAAAGAAGTCATTAAAATATTTCCTTAGTCATGCTGTCTATGGTAATATAATTCCCTGAATAGATATATTCAGCAATACTATCTTTAAAAATGGAAAGAGGTCTGACCTTAGTCAGCATGTGTCTTCCATCAGCTTCTCTTTTTGTTCAGTTTTGGTTTTGGATTTTTGTTTGTTTTACTTCTTTATTGTATCTTACCACAGCCATCTCCAGATGCAGATACACAGTATAAAAACCTTCATGTGTGGAAGCATGTTTTCCATTGGACACAGAATAAATGCATTGTGAGGGATTTCAACTGGAAAGAAAACTTGGGTGTAGAGGCCAGTCCTTGCTCATGCTTGAAAAGAAAATGTGTGTATTTTTCAGCTGTGTACGTCCTCCTTTCACCTGATCAGTCTTCACAACACAGAGAGGGAAGAGCCTGCATTCTGACATGAGACTTCTGTAGATAGTTTCAGAGCTCCTGCTGAAGGCACTTTTCCCTATGCTTTTCATCACCTGCTATTGCAGGCACAGCAACCCCTAGGTCCGCAAGCGTCTCTCTGATACTGCAGTGAACACTGGGGTGTAAGATCAGCAGAAAATCAAGATCCATTCCAAGTTTACATAGAATGTAGGGTAAGGGGCCACTTGAAATTGAGGCAAGTCTAAAAAAATCATGCAATCATCATAGAGAGGATGTTGAGCTATGCCTCCAAACACTGCTGCTGCTGTGGTGATTGAAAAAAAATAATACCAGGAGAACAGATACAGTGAAAGTTACTGCTACCTCAGTTAAATAAATAAATAAACAAAGTATTTAATGTGTGGGATGTAAGGACCCTGTGTATCCAGGGTTTGGATAAGATTAAAGGTGGTTAGGAAGTAGGAGGAGTAGGAGGTAGAAAAGAAGATTTAACTTGGCTTTCCTACAATGAGGTATTCTTCTCTGGTGTCTGAGTGCCAGTTTGATCTAGGAGCGTTACACAGATTCTTACAATGGGAAATACATTCATTACTTAGCAAATTCTTGGTTTTAGGTGAGAGAGCACTGAAAATAGCATTACACAGACCCACCAAAAGAGTTTCTTAACCTCCATTTGTCTAATTCTACATCCGATCCAAAGCACTAGAAATACTTAAGATTACTTCCTGAACTCAGAGACCTCCAGTGCCTAGAAGGGGTTAATATTTAATGGCTTATTTGTAGTTCATACCCTCCTCAACTAAACCATATTTGCATTACAGAGTTATACAGAATAGTAAAAGCAACATTACAGCAAACCAGAGTATGAAAGATTGCCCAGAAAGCTCCTCTTAGCATAGAGCTGGCTATCAAAATTCTCTCTCCTACTTCTTTGACTTACCCACAGTGTCACAAGGCTCGTCTTTGTGTACGCAGAAATCTGTCCTAGAAAGAAAAACAGAAGAGAAGTGAAACGTATCCTGTGCCTCGAGACTTTAGGCTGGGAAAAAGCAGTGATGAATGACTCACCTGTCATGGGTGTTGAGGTTTGGTTGTTTTTTTTTTTTTAAAACTGCTGTGCAGTCTACATGATGACAACACAGATAGCAGCATTGATTACTACTGCAAGATTACAAGCAATTATGTGAATCAGCTCTATATACTACGGTCCAATTTAATAGACCTAAGATTTAGCACATAAAATAGTACTGCCTCACTCTATGGTGTCAGACTTCAGCAACTGGATTAAAACTGAACCTCTTATTTTCACAAGAGACTAACAAAAAGGAGCAGACACCCTGTGATGCATCAGCACCATCAAAAGTGGTAGGAGGAGATATATGGGGACACTGCCTGGAGACACAGAACTGATCATGTACACCCAGAAAGTCTCAGTTCTTCAGGTTTTTTTCTAGAATAGAAAAGGACAAAAAAGAAGCAGGACTAAACAGAGATAGATGTTGACAAGGAAGAAGAGAGAATTTCAGGACTTGCCAGGTTAACAGCTAGGTGAATTTGCTTCATCTAAACTTATTACAGTCAGATTTGCCATTTTATAATTTGAATCCAACACAGAGAGGTTAAAGAGACTTAATTTGGTCTCTGTTACTCCCCCACATCTCATTCAGCCTCCCAAAATCTCATCAAGACTGGAAAAGATACTACATATGCCACTGGCACCCACAAATCAACTAGGGATTCATGGAGCTGTACTAAACAGCAACCATCTAAGGGATGACATTTCATGCGAGATTTTGTAAATGAGATTCCTCATGACAGAAAAACAAGCGTGGGAGGAAAAATAATGGTTTGAATACATTTCAGTAAGCACTTAGACCTAAACTTTTAGGAGATAACTTCACCAGACCTCTATCCAATGCAATCCGCTATGAAGAGGAGCTGGAGAAAAGCATCACACGTGCTAAAACATTTCAGAAGTTCCTTAACACAAGGGAAGCTGAGCAACCATAATCTCTATCATTATGGTTTTCCTCACCCTGTGGGGAGGCTAGTGAGAGAATCTTAAGAGTACATTTGGAGTGTATCATTTGAAATGCCTGAGTCCCCAGTAGGATTTTGAGTTTAAGAGTTTGGCAGGGGGAAGATTAAAAATACTTAGAGAAAGATAAACAGAAAAAGAAAATATTAGAGAAAGATTTAAAATACTTTTTTCTTGAAGAAAAATACAAAGCTAGGGTTTATAGGAAATGGGATTTAAGGCCCAGGACTGTGGCTGATGAACCCAAATCCTTCACACCAAACTCCTTTGAAAGACACAAATGAAGCTGTCAAGGGCTTGGAAGGAGAGAAACAAGAGCTATTACCAGATCTTGTTAAACAGATATTGAAAACTAACCATGCTTCAGTGCAGAAAAAACGTAACAACCATCAAAGTGTTAAAAAATCAGACAGGAACAAAACAAAGTCGGAAGCTACGACCACACACCAGCCCCAGCTTTCATTTTTCACTGCAGCCTTACTGTGTCTCGACACCTTGGCATTCCAGCCTTTCCAAAGAAGACTAATGACAGTCTCCTGATGGAGCTGGCACAAGCGCGCTTGCTTGAGTTCCCAGAGCCAACTTGACGGAGGTTTATTTAAGGACTTATTATGTTATATAAACTGGTAAATCACACAGATGCTTTTCTTGTGACAACAGATAGCTGAACTATTAGTAGATGGCAGGAGGCCACTGTTAGAAAAGCATCTTTCTTCAGGGGCTGGCCAGCTCTGCAAACAAAGCAAAGCAATTTTGCTCCTTGCACTGTTCTACACTGAAAGGTGTCTGGCACTTTCAGGCAGCTCCCTGGAGAAATTACCACCATGGCATGAAATAAATGGTCTTGTAAATGATCCAACACAACTTTCAGACTCTCCTACAGAGGTAGAACAATCCTTGTCTGTAAAGAGTGCTGTGACGCTGTCTGGTCAGGGAAGGACTTGAAACAGGTCAGCAAGAACTGAACATAGCTGCCCAATTCACTGCATGTGGGTCTGCAAGCATGAAACCTCCTCAGCCCATCTTTTAAACTGTCATAAACAAAGAAATACCATCCTTCTACTCAGAGATCTTGTACCAAAATGCTAGGCTTTAAGTCATCTGTACCTACTGTAAACATTCTACCTCAAAAATCTGTGGCCAAACAGAAAAGCACATCAAAACCTTTAGTCACAAATGAGCTTGGTGGGACTCAGTCTTCTTCCTAAGGCAAACAGCCACCTCATCACAAACCCTGTACACTGAAACTTCTGCAGTCCTTTTCTGGCAATCAGAGGAGAGCCAAAGACTGAAAAGCCATTTAGAAAGATCTGTCTCAGCTGTGCATCAGTCACACCAGTGAGGTAAGATGGCCCCATCATGGCTCTGAAACTGATCTGCTTTTAAAAAGGTTTCAATCACAAGTCTCTCTCTGGTGCATTTTTGAGCTTGACTGCATCTATGATTTGAAGTTGACATGAATGATACTATAATGATATTCCAAGGATATAAAAAAAGATATCTTCATATTCATTGCATGTGCAGAGGTCTCTTATCACAGAGACACAGTTTTGTTAGCAGAATCTTTTATAGAGCTATGTTGGAATAAAACTTACTCCAGGAGGAGCAGTTCAAATCCAAGATCTGACCTTATCACATGAAGTCTTGGATAATATATTGAAATCACACCCTGTAGCTGTGAAGTAATTTTACTCTTCAAATCTAGCCCTTGCCTGAATCAAGCAGGACATGTGTTCTCATCTTCTAGGGAACTGTGAAATTCACAATCGTTATCACTTGCGGTAGTGTGTAGAGTGTCTCCATTAGCAGACTTAAACAATTCTTCTAAAAAAAATGACAACAAGTCAGTTGTTTTGTTCAATAAAAATAGCCAGAAAAGAAGAGCTCAGAACTCCTCCTACAGTCACTCTTCCATCTGGCTCACACGAACTGGAAAAAAATACCTAACTGTGCTAAGCTACATTCTGCAATTCAAGTCCTTCCTGTAAGAAAGGAGGACAGTAGTTGAACTGTGCAACATGAATAAGAAGTATTCTGTTTAATGGCCACTTCCCAGCATCCTTCAAATGACATCTTCTGACCAGTTTAACCCTGCAGAGTCATAAAGCTAAAGGACAGAGGAAACTGGTACATTCAAAAACCTGCCAAAAAAAACTTTCCATATCCATACATACATTTAGTAGCACTATGCGCCCAGTTTCCTTGAGGCACATTGCATTGCTTCATTTGCCCATTTAATGGGGATGCTGAAGAAATATGGACGGGAGGAGCCAGCTGCAAATGGAATTACTACACCAGTAAGTCAGGAAAAAAAGAAGTCTTTGCTTAACGACAGCTCTGAATTCTGTTCCTATCAGTGTTGTGTCATTCTTCGCTCTGCTAACACATCACCTGGTCTGGTAAATGACCCAAACACCTACAGCCAGGAGATGGGGAGAACATCAGTATGCCTGAAGATTTCCCCCGACATGCAAAAGACAGAAGAACAAGACAGGGAATGTGTTTCAAATGAGACATGCTTCTAAGATCAGTAAGATACAGATTCTGCAGACAGAAGTTATTCTGGTCAGCTGCCCGTGAAAATATGAAGTACGTTATCCATACATGCCAGAGATCTGAATTTCTGCAAGTTCAAAACCAGAATGTGAACAACAGAAGTCTGATGACTATAGAGACCACAAAACTATACTCAGACCTTCAGGCCTACATCAGATTATTCCTACCGTCTCATTTATTTACAGAGCTGGACAATGGTACATCTGATTTCACAGATATAGTATGCCTCTTACCTGGAACTCAATCAGGTAGATAATACTAAAATCCCACAGGAGGGATATTTGCCACCTAGGTAATCTACTTTTGCATACAAATGAGTATTATGAGGAATATCAGTTAGAGGTGAAGTTTCAAAAGGCAAGTGTGCCCTGGTGTTTCAAATGAACACAGCCAGATTGGAACCAGAGGGATTTCTTCAGAGGCTGACCCCAAAGAATCTGTTTCTAGTCCTAAAACATCTGCAGCTGCTGAAAATTCAGCTTCTGCTTTTTCTGGCGCTATTGCTTGTGCTGGACATGCTGTTGCTCCCATATCCTCTACCACTGGTCCATCTGTACAGTCTGGGGAGGGTCCAGGGACACACACACACACACTTCCAAAGCCAAGAGAAGAAAACCTCATTTCCCTGACGCAGGAATCAGGCTGCTGGGCCAGAAGTCTTCCAAGCAAAGCAGCATCCTCTATGCAGCAGAAGCAGGATGGGTTAAGGCTGCAAGACACAGCAAGAAGGAAGGAAAAAAGACTACAACTGCACACTGCTGGCCTATCAGACAGGAAAAATACTGCTCTTATGTACAGCAGTGTGCTCTCTGGACTGAACTTTGTCACAAAATCTGAATCTGGTTTCTAACCCAACCAAACCTGTACTTCTCCAGCTATTCCGACTGCAAAACCCTGTGAATCTATTGAACAATCCTTCCTCCAAATTATTTCTCCAGTTCTTCTTCAGATGTCCTAGTTCAACACATTTAGCCTGACATTACACATTCAATTTTATAAGCTGTAGAGAGACTGCACAGATGAAATACTCTGCTCATTCCTTCTGCCCCATGCTTAGAGCACATCAGAAGAGATTCTGTATGCCTCACTTGTCATGCAGGACAACTGGATGCCCAGATGAGTTTAACAAAAATGTTAGTTATTTACTTAGGCCCTCATCCAATGAAGCACATGCTTAACTATAACCAGGATGTGCGGCCCGTTGACTTCAAAGGAACTATTCACCCTGTCTAAAATGTTAAGTATCTGCTCAAGTGCTTGGTTGGACTACACTGAATACAGAGGAGAGAGAAGGATTTAGGAGAACTGCACGCATGTCTGTGAAGGTGCATTCTTAGGAACTTTGTTGGCCCCACGCCCTGCTCACCAGCTATTTTACTGAACACTCACCAAAATCCCATGGATAGTTTGCAATGTGACTATTAATAGATTATTAGAATCAGAATGGCAGCTTATGCAAAAACATGTATTTCTACTTACATTGCTGGCAGAGAAAAAAGGGTGAAAGAGGTGAGTAATACTGAACAGCAGTACAGACATTTCCTCCCTCAAACTGGGGAAGAAGTGGGTAGGAAGCAGTGTTTTTCTAGCACATACAGCATCTATCTTGCACTATATTTTTGTGCTCACTTTAATTATTCAGAGATCATTTCTATAACAATATATTCTTCAGTTACATCTTAAAGTTTGCAAACAACTTAAAAGACCATAGATTTGCTACTCAAAATTTATGGTAACTGAATTTAATTTATGGTAACGGAACGTGGGACTGGCATTGTATTGTTGAGCTCAGGTAGTGAAGTTAGAGGATAAAAGAATATAGGTTACTAGGGACAACACCCTTTTTGCTTACTTTATTTGGGCCATACCCTGATGTGATTGATACACCAATAGGTACAGAGCTGCAGGCTGCAAGGAATTTTCCTTAGGTATTCATACACAGATTGTTTCACGCCTGAAATAAATGCAGCAGTTTTCAAACATACAAACAACTTCACAATTACACCCCTCATCTATCTCAGTTGTGATACAGAAAGAGTGTTGAAGTTGTTATTTCCTAGGGGAAAGAGAGAGAGAATTAATTCAGTTTATGGTATTCATCTCTCACTTTATTTAGGAGGCAACTTCCTTATCACCTCCATACTACTAACACACTCCAGGCTCCTCTCAGACTGTTCAGTTGACTCATACCTAATTACGCACAGAGCACTTGTTCTCAGCTGTGTTCTCAATTCCACAGCTTCTTTCTTCCAGGAAGAAGGGCTTATGATCCAAAATCTCATCTCTTTTTTCCACTTATACCAGCTGGTGTGAGAAAATATCACCTGTGCTATGGCCATGTCTTGACTGTATCCCAACTACAATGTGCTATAGTGACCACGACTACAACAATGCTCTGGTTCAAGAGGAGAGATGTTTTTGCACAACCTTGTTAAGTATACACAGAAACAAGACAAATCACTTGCATCTGAGGCATCTGAATCATCTGAACAGCATGTAGGTAGCAAATGTATCATCATCATCATCATCACTTTTTCTTAGATTACTGCCAGACCAGAAAACCCCATCATTGTCTATGGGCCATTATTGGTTGAAGTAAACTGATAAACCAGACCTTACTATACCTGGTTACAAAAACAGCAGCATCCACAGGTGGGGTGTCATCCCTTGCGCCAGGAACCTGGTTGTTACCAAGGTATTTTGCCCCACCATACTCTTCATTTTGCCATTGACAAAAGCTCTCCAGAGACCTCTCCCCATGATGCCCAATAGACAACTTCGCCTTTTTTTGGGAAAAAAAAAAAATAGATATAAAAGAAGAAAAATCAGTCCCAGCCTTTAAACAAAGCATTAGACCTCTGATGAAAATCAGAGGCTCAAAGATACAGATGTGATAAAACAAAAAGTGTGAAACCAGCTTCATCTGAGCAGGTGAACTAGGGACTCTGAATTCCACACTGATTTCTGCCATTTGATCTACAGAACAAACTTCATCAGCTGGCAGCAGTCACAAGCTTCTGAAACAGCACTACATTCTAAAAGTCTCATAAGTCTGTAAGTTACATATTTGATACCAGAGCCATGTAATTTTTAATCTTTGTAACTGTTAACTCCTGAGACTGGCTCACAACTATGAGCAGACAAAGATTTACTAGGAAGGATAAAAGTACTGTAGCTCCTTTCAGTCCCACAGCCCTCTGTACTTCCCATCTTTAATACTGCCTGGTGAAGTGTGGCAGGTACTACTTAAAATCTGTGATCATATGGCCAGACATACCCCATTTCCCCATCCTACTATAGCACAGGGATCCTGCTCTGCCTGTGAGACTACCACAGTAGAATTATAGCAGCAGTGTAAAAATGAGTTAGAACTCACAGGACGGTTGCGAAGCAGGACTAGTTTGGTCACTCGTATGCTGACTTTAATTCCAAGACTTTGATGTTGGAACATGTTGTACACCTGTCAAAATGCAAAGAAAACATCCACAATATATCAGTAAAAATATCAAGACCTAGTAACAGTTGAAGGAGATAACTGTGATTAGACATTTGTCCTTCAAAAAACTAACCCAAACCAAACCCAAATGGGTTGTGCCACTACACTCAATAAAATAAAGCATTTTTAAGAGCTACTCTCTAGAGCTACCACTCTAACAGTTCCACATACTACAGTGTAGCTAAACACTTGCAAAACCAGTGTAGGTTTGCCTGTACCCTACTGCACTGGGCTTCATCATCTGACCAATTTTTCACAGATGAATCTGAGCAGAATTCAGTATTCAGAGACAAAACACTTAAAAAAAAAAACCAAACCAAAACAAACAAAAAATACACAAACTAGTTACAGAAAGAAAAATACCTTTAACTGGAATAAACAAGAGAAATAACAAAGGAGCAACAAAGGGAAAGAAAGAAATATTCCAAAGGAACTCTAAACATAAACCAAAGTCTCAAGAACATGGACATACGTTATGAAGGATCCAACTAATATGGATCTTCAGCTTTTAAATATCAGAGATATCTGAATGCAAGATGAAATAATGGTGTGTTTTAGACTTCAGGAAATAGAATGGAAAAGCAATTTCCCTCTGTTATTTTCATATCTTATATAAGAGAATAGTAATAAGGGAGCACATAATGACACAAGCCTCAGGAAATACAAAAATAGCACCGGAAACTACCTTACTACTTTCTCCAGATTTTGCATTCCAGCTCAGATACTTCACCTCACTTTTATAGGTTAGAACATAAGATCTTAATTGATGCCACAATTTTATTCCACCCATTTCTCAGTGTACAAACACTTTAACTAGATTACAGCAAAAAAAATTGAGGGAGGGGTTTATTTTAAAAAGATGTAAAACATTGAATAACCACCTTTGGATGAATATTGTCTTCCCTACTCAGTCAAAAAAATAGAATCAAGACCACTGAAGAGACACTCTTGACTAACGGGAGGCAGGATTTGGCCCCAGGTAAGCTATATTCCTTACTCACAGCTCGTTTGGCTAGAAATATCACACAGGCTCAGCTAACTTCTTACAACAAACCCAAGACATGAACACATTTTGATTATTATGTTTTCAACACTTGGTATTTTTCCTATTTGTGCAAATACTCAGGAATGTGCTCAGTGTAAGAGTGTTCTTAAGCTCTTTAGTGTTTGGGGTTGTATTTAAGCACACACGTAAATGTTTCCTATAATTTAGGCACAGACTGCAAGACAGACGCTACTCAGTATTTGACCCACTGAACTTCAGTATGAGCACAATAAGCCATTTATCTTCCCTGCGGCTGGTATACAAATGCATACAAGTGCTGGTACTATTTGCTTAGCTCGGGGGTATGTTGTTAGAGTAGCTAAGGCCTCTTACTACAGTCCTGAAAGGATAAACTTGACATTTGCAGAGAAGGGCTCTGACAGTTGACCTATGTGAAAATGGAGACTGGACTGAGAGGGTCAATGGGGCATCATGCTGATCAAGTCAATATCTCATGTACCACTACAGAGGCTAACAAACATTTGTCTGTGATGGACGCCTTTGATTTGCCTATCTCACTGCTAGCTCTGACCATCCCATGAAGTTTCTACACATAAAATGAGAGTACAGCAAACAGGTTCTTATCATTAAGCCTAATGGATGATGGTGCTTGCCTTTCCGTCACAGCTGATGAGCTGTCTGCCTCCAGACCCAGCACAGAGAGATCCAGACACCACTGACTTCAAAAGGCAGCATTCACTGGCAAAACTTGCATGGCAAGAATGAGCTGCTGGGGAATTTAGCATGTCATTTTGAAGGCTGTTAGCCTTTCTTCCTTTTCTTTTATGCTCTCTTGTCTTAAGGATAACTGACTACATTTGAATTTGCATTCATCAGTCATCTCAGAAGAGTTCAACCTAGCTAGCAGCAGCAGCAACTGGATACTAAACCAGAAAGACAATAGGCATGAAAGAGGCTTTACTTTGCTTGTTTATTCAAGCTTTGTTTGCTTATTTTCTTAAATGGAGCCCAAAGAAGCCTCAGACTGATGGTAGTTTTTGTTGCCTAGTAGGAACAATAACCTTTCCCTCTGCTAAATAAGCCTGACTGGTACAAGTGGCTGTTCTACTTCAGCACAACTAAAGCATCGAATACAACCCACCTAGAGAAGAGACAGGCCTCTTCTCATCAAAGATCTGCTCCAGCTAGCTGTGCTTGCATCCCCCACTCCGACTGCCTCAGAGGCTGAATGACACTTTTCAGTCCATGAGATGTGACCGGATTAAAAGGGAGATGCTTGCTTCAACGCAGTCCGACTGGTTCCTTTTCACTGCAATCAGTACTTTAATGTGTGTACAGGTAAAACATACTGTAACCTGCCTGACACCACAGTGCTGTCCTACCAGACTCTGATAATGACAGGTTACTGATTATTGCTGCTATGGCACAAATCCAGGTGTATTAGCAAGAAGTGTTTCTCTTGATGTTTTAGGATAGACACCGTGCTGAATTTTGAAAATGTGGTGCAAGAAAAAACAGCAGTGCATATTCTGGTTATGCTTATGAGTTGTTTTAACTACAAGAGTGGATCTCTAAGTAGACAATTTGTTAATGGCAAAAGGCAAGAAAGTATGATAGCTAACAATACCCACATGTTTGGGTAATTTCCTAAAGAAGTTCAAATATTTTTCTCAGAGATGGATAGACAGTTGCCAGAGGAACAGTAAGTTTTTTTGTTTGTTTCATATAACTCTGCACTGTTTCTCGGGATTTAAAGTGTGATCATAAGTTCAGCTGAAGAAGACATTAGTACTGTGATTTAAGATGGCCCAGCACTGGAACTGCAGGACACTGTCAAAATATCACAGGCACCATTTCTAATCTTCCTTCACGAATCATGCTGAAGAGTGGAGACACATGTTCAGCTTCATCTGCCTTCACTGATTTTTCTGTTTCTTTTCCTGTTAGCAAAAAGCCCTCTGTAAAGTTTTATACAGAAACATCTACATAGATTTAGCTGGGAACTGTTCACAACCCACCCACAAATAAACTTGTCTTTCAAAATAAGCTAACATCTGCAGGCAATTTAGCAAGAAAACAGACCTACAAGTGTGCCTGCAAATTGGTCCGCACAAGCAAATATCACCACCCAAACAGTTCTTATTCATTAACTGACTGAGTACAGGATGTATACTCTCATCGCTATACTGAGAAGACCTTCTCAGTTAAAAGAGTGCAAGACAGTTCTGCACGAGTGATTTGCCCTTGCATTTAGCCCAGGCATAGGACTGTGAAATGGAGACACAGAGTCTGAGCTTGAGAGGCAACCAGCCACATGGCACTGGAGCTCCTCTGACTAGATGCCTGGCAGACCCCACCCAGCTGCTCTCTCACAACCCTTCCTCAACAGGACAGGGGGACAAAAGAAGGGGAAAAAGCTTGTGGGACAAGATAAAAAAAAAGAGGGAGATCACTTACCAAGTACCATCACGGGCAAAACACGCTTGACTTAGGGAAAATCTGAGGAAAATCTGATTTATTGCCAATTAAAATAATATGCATAGAGAGAAACAATGACAAATTAAAACAATGCCTTCCCTTCACCTCATTCCACCACTTTTTCCTAGGCTCAGCTTCAGTCCTCTACTCCTGACTCCTCTAGCTCCTTCCCCCTTAGCCTGAGCCATGCAGGGTGATGGGGAATGGGGGCTGTGGTGAGTCCGTAACAGCTCCTCTCTGCTGCTCCTTCCTCCTCACACTTTCCCCCTGCTGCAGCACTGGTCCTCTCCATGGGCCGCAGCTCCTGTCAGGGAGATCCTGCTCCAGTGCAGGCTCCTCTCCACAGGCCGCAATGTTCTTCAGGGAACAGCCACCTGCCCCACCACGGTCTCTCCACGAGCATCTCTTCCTGCTCTGACCTGGGTGCTCGCATTGATTTTTCCTCCCACAATTTTCCTCACTGCCTGTGCAGCCTTTTGCCCTTTCTTGAATATGGTTTTCAGAGGCGCCAACAGCCTTCCTGACAGGCTGCGCTGTGTGCTGTGGTGGCGCCACCACAGAACCGGCTGGAACCGGCTGTGTCCAACACAGGGCAGCTGCGCAGGTCTCCTCAGAGAGGCCACTGCGCTCTCCTGTTAAATGAAACCCCAAACTGCCTCAAATCACAGTCTTTAAGGCTAGAAGGAACCCCAGTAAGAAGACAACCAGACCTTAAATGACTTGATGGATAAATGCGAGACCGAGTTACAGGTTATCCACAGCCATTTTGGCAGCACACAGCCAGTGTTAAACCAGCCTGTGCATGGCAGGCTGTGCCCAAAGGAAGCATTATCACGGAATCCAGGTATCTTTATAATAAAAGAATTCAAATCCACAGGTCTTTCCTGCTAGGAATCTGATTCCATTAGAGCAGCAACCACTTCTGCCCTTCTCACCCAGCCTACAAGCAAACCACCACCCTCAGGCTTGGCGTGTCAAAGCTGTCAGATACCATGTCTGACTGGCTATCGCTGCCACATGAGCTAACAGTGCTGCACGACGTGCCCGAAATAAATGGTACTGGGAAGGAGGAACGGGACTTCCTAGCGCAGATGTTCTCAAGATTTCCCGCAGCACGGACAGCATGTGTTAATAGAAAGACTGACTCACAGACACCTCCCCTCCCACTCGCAATACCATGGGCCACCCTCCCTCAAGTCTGCAATCACATCACACCCTTGAGGGTGCTCTGACCACTTCCAACAGGGGAAAAGCAAAAATCTTTGGGGTATTTCAGAACCTTTTTAATAAAATAAGGCAGCTGGACACAAGCATCAGCTGCATGAAACCCGCTAACACGCTGTTGTGGAACAAAATGCAAAGGTTACTGTTTTAGGACATCTGCAGCGTCAGAAAGCAGCTTAGCTGGAAGAGCAATGGAGGTTCTTGGTCTCTAGGCTGAATGGGAGGAAAAAGTCTGAAGGGATGTGAAAAGTTATCAAAAGTTGTCAATGTGGCTGACGGTCATTATAATTGGTTGCCCTTTTGCAGGTCAACTACACTGTATTGACTTCCATTCTGTGAGAAGTCATCAAAAGTAGAGAGTGTGAGCTCTGGAAGCAGAACTAGGTATGGTAAAGTCATACACAACAGACAGAAAAATGAAAGGGGAAGCACAGAGGAACAAGAAAAAGAATAAAGCCTATCTCTGACATCTCCCTCCTTCACCTGCATTTCCCTGACATAGCTTTACTGCACGCACAGAATGCCCTAGAGAAAACAGAAAAGCTTGGAGCCTGAACCATCCTTCTCCTCCTCCTCTGTTTGCATTCCTCCTGCCTTTCTTTCTCCTTATAGCTTTGACATGGAAGGGACAGAATAAATGCAGCTTTGGCATGAGCTGTCCAGGCCTGCCCCAGCACGCATAAAGCACAACCTAGACATGGAATCAGGCTAAGAGAGGAACTAAACTACATCAGTTTAATTTTTTTCAATTCTCAAGAGTTTCCTCTGCAGGTGGACAGTGGGAGGGAGACGTGTGCATTTCAGATGTTTTGGAGTTCAGAACAGCAACCCTGAGGGTAAATTGACTTTTTTCTTTCCTAACACTGCACTCAAGCAAGAGCTTCCCCATTGGCTTGGCTGCTGGATGACATTTGGGCAGCAGAAGCATTAGTCAGGTTACTGAGGTTGTCTTTCACTTGTTTTGAAAAGTGCTATAGGATTTCTAACACCTATCTAAAGCCAAGCTTTCAAATTACCCCATTAAACATTATGAAAAAGAACATATTCATGGCTTTTTACAAGATACAGTTGACATAACTCTTTCTTCTGGGGCTGCTAGAACAAAAAAAGAAATCTGTAGACGGTGATCAAATACTTATATCCTTTTCCCTTACATCCCTGTTCCCACCATGAAAATTCCGAATTAGGGTAAGGGAGCCGATTATCAGTGGCAGCTCCGGAGCCTTTCTGTGCCAGCCCCCAAGAGCACAGAGACATAAATCCATCAATGCATGCATGATAAAATGATTTAATCTACTACTTTAACATCTAAAAAACTCTCAAAGGGGAAATCCAAAATGCAAAACAATCTGCAGGGTGTAAAGTAAGGCTTCAGAGAGTAAACCAGTAATTTTCGTAAAGAACAACATAAAAATTTTCCCTCTTGATGACATCCAAAAGATCACTAACATCAAGTTACTGCTTGCTCCTGCAAAGAGCTTCTGCACTAATCGCGTGGCTTAGCAACAGCTGCAGAAGAACTAACACATAGTACAGTAACTTACCCCTGCATGCATTCTCTCATAAAAAGGCAACATCAAAATCAAGCCACAATACCAAGACTCCCAAAACTGCACATAGGGGAGGAAAAAACCCAACTCTTTTTTTAAGGTTTTCAAACCCACAGAAAGCAGCTTTTAAATTCCTCTGTTGTGGTCTTTGAAATCAGTTATCTCTGTCCTAAATGCTCAGAGCGTCAGTCTGAGTGGGACTTGGTTTGCAAATAAGCTCTGCACAACTGCAAGGAGCCAACATTCACAACATGCTATTTAGGTACTAACTGAAACCAATCACTCCTCATCATTAAAAACACTATGTACATGGACAGAACTTCCCAAAGGGTCTCACACCTCATTTATCATATGCTTCAGAATCATTTGAATCCATTTTCTCCAGGAAGCTGAAAGCATAAGTCATGAAGACAAGCTACAGTAAAGGCCAGTACAGTTTGCCTGTCTAAAAGGACAGAGAATCTCCTTTTTGTCTTACTGGCCATTTCTCTTGACGAAAACAAAACACAAGAGGAAACAAAAGTATAAAACTCCTTCAAGAACACAGTGTATGCCTTATGCTTCAGAACCTGCTCCTGAACCAAGCCCAAAATGGCAGCTCTTGTAAGCAGATACACAGAAACACAGGGGATAGGAAAAGAGAAAGCCAGTGCTTTGATCTTCTAGCTGCTGGCTGAGAAACCTGAAGTTCAGTTTAGATGAAGCCATAAAGTGTCACAAGAGCAACACAGGACTTCATAAGAAACAGAACATTCATCCAAACAGCCTCCACATGGGTGAAACGCAATGAGAAATTATAGCTGCCAGATGCAGACTAAGAATGAGTGAGCAAAATAAGCATGTTTTCCCACAAAGGCACTTTGTTTTGGAATTTAGAGGAAGTTCTAAAGACTGGCAGCTACCAAAGAAGGGCATGGATGCAAGATGCACTCAAGCCAAAAGATGCAAAGAAGAGACAAGAACTGAAATGCAAATGCTGCAACACCCTATAAAAGCTCAGTAAGAAGGGAGTTTAACTTAGAAAAACAAATCAGCACCTATATTTAAGTAGCTGGGTTTGCATTTCTATAATTCCGCTGGTATCTCTCCCTGTCCATGTCCTTACATCCAGCATGCCTACAAACTCACTGCCTCACTAAGGCTGCAGAAGTACATGGTGACAACTTCTTTATCGGCTTATTTTTTTAACATTATCACAAAACCATCAGGAATATCATACTGAATCAAGTCCCTTGTCAGAAAACAAGAAAAGATTTTATTTTAGAGGTGGTGACTTAAAATTAAGTCAACTCAAAGCCCTGGAGCCATGCTTGTTCCTACTCATACATTACAGAGTACCTTAGAGGGAAATTATTTCATGATCTTGGAAAAATCTGTCTTACAACTTCAAATATTACTTTAGTAAACAGAAGAGTTTGCACCTCTATATGACATTCAGAAAAAACAAGTACTTTTAATGTGAATCTATTCTCTGATCAGGATGGTCAGAACTACAGAATACCATTAAGAACACAGCATTTGCTATATGAAGAACTACCTATTATTCCTGAGTTTCAAAAGGGGTTTGCCGTGTTTCTTAGCTGTTATTCTAGAGCAGGGTGGTGGGTTTTTTTCCCCCCTAAGATTCTCATTTACCAAAGGAGCAATAAAACAGTATTTTGTAATGCTGACTTTTTTCCCTTCAAAAATTCTTGTAACATAAATAGATATTAAATACTTTAAGGCAGATCACTTTATTTAAAATGTCTATAAATATAAAATGCATTAATAAGACCTCTTAATGCTTGTTTTGTGGTTTGACAGTAAACGTAATGGCTTACAGAGAGGAGTTAAGTTAATATACCCCTGACTAGTAATATTCTATTTGCTTAAATGCAAGCATCCAAGCCAAAATTAACATTCTGGTTTCTTTTAAAGGCAGCCTGCCATGCTGCAGTATAGCTGAATAAGCATTGGCTAATATCACAGGGCAGATCCTGTCCCCCAATTAACAGTCACAGAAGGCTGACAGAAGTTGTATCGAGGCAGGCAGGAGGCCTTCATTTGCATGGCTACATAGAGCACAACATATCCTGCACCAGAGAAGGATGTAAAGGACTTAGGGCTGTGCTATTCCTCCATGTGCTATTCACACCATGGTTTTACAGATGAGAAACTACCATGCAAAGATTCACCGTGGCTGGTTCAGGCACTACCAAAGAGTGGCTGAGTGAAGAGTTCAGCTAAGGCCTACCTAAACCCCATGACCATCATATCTCTCTTCCTGAAATACTTTTTCTGAATCATTCTTCAGCCTCTTTTGCTGGGATGAAAATCAGCTTTCATTATGGCAAATGGAATGTTAAAATATCCTTTAATTTCCTTGAATCTCACCTGTTTTATAGCCTCAGAATAAAAGATTTATGAAATGATGCCATCTATATGTTTGCCTATTATTATTCCTTGGTATCTTCTGATCTTGCCAGCCACTCACAACCAGTTTCTTCAGGAAGGTAGAGGCCTGAAAGATATTATGTTCCTGCAAGTGTGGAAATGTAGGTGGCCAGACAAAGGAGAGAGACTCTGTCAGTGCTCCTCTGAAGGTTGAAAAGCTGAAACATAAATTCAAATCCTATCAGACATCAGAAAAACCACATGGGTGAGCCCCTAGGAGCAATGACTTAACAGTGGGAAACATTTCAGCTGGACTTTGCACCTTAGGAGATGTCAGATAAATGTGTTCCTCAGCCAAAGTCCTCTTTCCATGTGCACTCTCTAGTGTCTAATAAAGGGGTGAGCTCACACTACAGCATCAGAACCTAGCTTAAAAGTCCATCAGCCAAATCCATTGGAAACTAAGCTTCAATATTTGTTCAGTAAATGGGTTTAGAGAACCCAACCCATCTATCGGCACCTCTCCACACACATATATTCACACCTGGCAAGATATTGCTGGCAAGATATTGCTGAGATATCCTTGCAGTACTCCTCAGCCTGGACAAAGAACAGTATTCATAGCCATCATTTGTTTAGGATTTGGTCTATCAGTGTACTCAATCCTAATAATCTTCACAGGCTGATAAAGCTACACAACACAGAGAAGCACTAATGACTACACTGAAATAATTAACATTTTGCCATGAGGATCATCAAGACACATGTTTTAAAAGCTCTCACAGCCATAATGCCCTGTCCCAGCCCTAGCAGAACTATGGGGTACAATGGCACAATTTTTATTATCTCACTGATAAGTCAGTGCGGAACAGATTTTAGGAGGACCCCTGGGCTGCCACTGCAAGCAAAAAGCATCCATCACCCCTCTCAAGGTCCAAAGTATCTGACATAAGGAAGAAACTCGGCCTTGACACATACATTACACCTGAATATGCATTTCTGTTAATTCAAAAAGTGACTTGAGAAGCAAATTTGTTCAGAGCTCAACTTATGTTCTGACTGCTCACTGCAAAACTGGTACATGAATTTAAAGTTGGATCATGGCTATGAGAAGAAGAAGGCTCTTGTGCCCCCAGTAAACACATCCTTAAATGCAAGAAAGCCAGTAAGTAGACCCTGAAGTGATGGTGACATAAATGGATTTTGTTGCAAGAAGACATTTCCTACAAACCAATCCAAATAAATGTAGAGACACAATGAAGCCCTATTAAGCGACTACTGTCACAGCATGCTAGAAGGCAAAATAAAAGGTAGAGGAAGGGACATAGAAAAGACTAATCAAACAAACTCCCTGCTTAATCAGCAAAGCATTGCACTACAGTAGAGCTCCCTCATACCAGTGCTTGATAAAGGAATACCAGGCCTTTTAAAAAGCTGTTGCCCCATAGCTGGATTACACATTGAGAATCCATCTCTTGGCTCTTCACTGGGAAGCATGACCAGTTAATTACTGTTAAGAACTGTTATTTTTTTCCAAGCCAATTTGCTGCTCATGAACAACAGAGCAGTAGTCAGGAAAACAAACTGTTCCTGGATGTTATTGTAGTACGGGCAGAGGAACACAATCTTCCTCTAAGGCTTCTTGTGCTTCTGGAAGGAATCGTGCTATCTCTGAGCAGAGTTTTCAGTGTCCGCATCCAATTCAGCTATTATCTCTTAATTGTCACTGCCAACAAGTGAGCAAGCATTCATTGTGAGAGGCTTTGTGTTCCCTTATCAACTGAGACAGAAGGCTTAAATACTAGGACAGCTAACAAATTAACACCCACGCTTCATATGATCTTGCAATTTCAAAAGGCTCTCCTCACTCCTGGCAGATTCTCTGCAGAACTCTAGAATGCTTCTAAAGCCCAATTCCGTCAACTATTCAGAGGTATGATCAGCGCCACTTCATGTAGCACAAGAGGTCCCGGGGTAAAGAGAAGGGGATTAGCAGGCGGTTTGATGGTATTTGCCATGTTTTCTATAGCAAGGGAGGAAGCCATGTTCATTATGTAAAAACCAGAGATAAAAGGTGTTTCTAACTGACTTAAAGCCAGGTTTTCTGCTGGAAATCAATATGACTGCTGTCTTCAATAACACTTTGACTGCCCACTATGACAATGACCCACAGAGAAAAACAGGTGTGCCATGGAAATCTTTAGAAACCCAAGAAAAATCATGTCAGAGAAGACCATCTATCCACTCTGGGATACTCTTTTCCAAGATAAACAATAGCAGTACAAAAATGTGGTAGAAAACACCACTCCTGAACAATTATGGAATATTTCTTAACTGAAAACTTGTCGTTTCAATTTCAATTTTTTTTATTTATTGTGATTTTCTTAGGCAAATACAGGGAATTGTACAGATGATGGAGGAGAAGAGGCACGTAACACAAGAAAACCAAAACCTTTCCTCATACCTCAAGGTCAAAACAGTTACCCATTTCTGCTGTCAAGGAAGTCAGCTTTAACCTACCCTGGATATGATCTGTTTACTCCTGCTTCTTCTTTTGAGAGTAAAGTGCCTACTTACCATGTTCATAACTGTGAGGATGAACCTTTGGGCAGCCTCTGCACCGTGGTATTGGACCATATCAGCATCTGCCACCACCAGGGTTTCTACTGTGTACTCGTTGGTAAGTAGAATGGCATTTCTTCTCTCCCTCCAGTCACTGGTTGATTTCATTTTCTTTTGTCTCTTCTTTTCTAAAAATCAAAATGCTTATTAAGGCTGATAGATCATAATAAAGCATTCATACTCTTTTCAACAAACACTCTTGTGCACTTTCAAATTGCAATGACCTTTAATTAAAGTGTTCTTTGCTGATAAAAAGCAGCAACCAAGAGGGGTTCCTTCACAAGTATATCTGTACCTCAGTGCGCAGATCTGTATGAGACCACCAGATTACATGCAAATAAGAAAGAGGATGGGAAAAGAGAAGTCCAGAAAAGAAAAAGATTAGCTGTAATTCAAACCAAGAAGTCACGCTTTTGCAAAAATTTCAGAAACTGGAAATCTTGCTTGTGAAAGGGGTAACATTCCACTATAATGGAACAAGTGCTAATTAAGGAAAAAATCTGTTGAAGAGAACTTTAGCATACAAGATCGTGCATTGGGATGCAGTGTACACTCTAGACTCTCCAAGTTCTCATTAGCCAGGGAAGTTGTAAGATATTCCTGGACTCAATATTTCCATCAGTTGCATTTTTGCTTGCTACCAGCACTACTAGAGCAATGTAACAGAACACAAGACAGAGTCTCAAAATTTTTAAATTAAGTCAGATTGTTTTGGAACATGCATCATTAGCCAACTGCAGAAGTCTCTGGATGAAACCCAGAAGTGCAGAAGGTCAGGCTAGATAAGACCTTCTCAAGCTTTCTTTGCTCATTTATTGCTATTGGCATGAGCACCAGCACCAGCAGCTGCAGTCACTGACCACCTATGTACAGAGCTCACATGCCTCTTTATTGTGGTACGTGTACCAAAAGCAGGGGACTCCTTAGACCAACTGATCACTCATGAAATTAAGTTACAAGAACCCATGAAAATGACCCATTCTAAGCACTAGAAAGTAAAGCGGTGGTCAGCTACCATTAACACAAAAATTAAAACACAGAACATAAAAATTAAAACCTTCTTTCCTCCAAACTAAGGAACTAATGTATTAGGAATTTGTCTTCTTCTAAACTGAAAGGTAAAACGTGTTTCACAGCTCAAAGGCAGATGTGCAAAGCAGCTGAGGCGTGAACAAGAGAGATTAAGTTCAGATCTGAAATTGAATCTACTCACTTCATTGCAGTCACAAAAAATGTATTCATGTTTTCAATTGTAAAATGAAAGAAAAGCAAATGAAGTCATTAAAGTCAAATTTATTTTGCAATAAGAAACAAACTGCCAAGACTCACTGAAATTACATCTGCTTAGTGCTTACCCTGCAATATGCTATGGATATTAACATTGGTATTAATGCTGATTTCTTCCAATGAAAAAGGGAGCAGAACACACAAGTCCTGAAACAGCATAAATGTAACATTCAATGCAAAAGTGACACAGGATAGACCATAACAGATGATCAGACAAATACCTCGTGTCACACTACACATTTTCCAGAGCAGAGAATCACTTCTTAATTTTCTGTAGATCTAACTTGAGACCCTCTCTTAGCACAGCACCATTCTGCAGCAGGCAGATCTGAGTTAGTGTTCACAGAGTCTGTTCTTCCACAGCCTGTTTACCAGCTCCCTTACATAATTCAGCTTCAATTTCCCCTCTTTCCCAGCCTGGTAAATGCACTCACATCCAGATCATCAGTTTCCTTTGACCCTCTTGTATTGAGGGTAATAATTCCATCAGCTGTAAGACCCTCAAAGTCCACCTGAAATGTATTCCCTGCCTTCTGCTCATTCATACATTTTCTGTCTTGTCAATATGCACATTTACACATGTCCATCCCATACCCCTATTCTGAGTGGTCTAGCAGTCATCCAGTAGAGCTCTACACATGCTTTTCTGCCCAAGGCATCAACTGTCAACACTTGGTATGTATTTTAAGTTGAGAAAACAACCATGAAACTTGATTTGAATCTTTTTTTAAAAGGGTTTGGAAATATCCCCCTGGGTCTAAAAAGATAGACAGGAGCCCATAGACAAGCAAAAAATGAAAACTTGGGGTGCTCATAAATAATGGAAGCTACGTGCCAGTAGCAAAGATGAAAACAGCCAAGTTTCAAGGCTTGTTTTCACATGGACTGCAGGACAGCTACAGAAAAGTATGCAATCATGACAAAGCTGCCACAGAAACACAGAGATCCCCTGCTCTAAGTACTTTAGAAAGGCAATAAAACAAAATGGAGTGGCTATACCACAGAGATGGAAAGATGAATGCACCTTCAATTTGCCAACTATGAAATGAAGATGACTTCACCAAATATCTGTGAAAAAGCTCCCATGTTTGTTCATTTATTCATTTCATTCCATTCATCTACCCATCCCTCCTTCTGCATAGCCATGCATCTTTAGCTGCAGTACTTACAAGGTTATCATTTAAATACCAGAGATGAAAGCAGAGAAAAAGGAAAAGGCGGCAAATTATTCCAGCAAGAGCATTGACCTTTTGGGTCTTGCTGCTTGCAATCAGAACCTTCCCGGAAATAGGAGCACTTTCCCATCAAATTCTTATTTTGATAATTCCCTAATACATAGGAAGTTTTCAGCTGGGGTAAATCTACCTCTAAAGGAGTTGCTCTTTAGGGGGGGCTAGGCCTAGACTCAAATAAGCCCAGGCCTGGCATTGAATGAGCTGTCTAAAAAGGCTTAAGTGGAAGAAAATAAATTCAGAGTACTCTGTTTTCACTTCAAAAATCTCCTTTTTGGTGGAAAAGCCGCCACTTGTGTCAGAGGAGGAACCCACTAAGCTACACTGTAGCTTGCACTCCAGGGAGAAGAGGTCATGCCATGGTCATTTGCCATGGGATTGCCTGGCGTGCTCCCTCCTCCAGAGGCAGATGAAGGAATTGGCGGGGCTTCGCCAATTCCATTCAGCACCTCTTTGCAGAAAGCAGCTGTACAAAACTCTGAAAGGTGTGATTTCTGGAGAGCAGCAGTGTAAAGGGACTCCTGGCAAATTGCTGGGTAGTCTTGGTTCACAAAAAGCCTCTGGCCTCCGTTCCTCCATGAGTTCTACTTGAAACTGTGGATTGGCTGCTTTCCACTGGGTGGTAGGGATTAGAGGTTGTGTGTGGAAAACTACCACCCCACAGGCTTGCCTAGAAACACAGCCAAAATGACCTCACGTAGAGAATCTGGGCTCTTACTCTTATCCTCTCCCTCACATTGTCCAAGCACTTAAAACAGGTAACACGTAATGGACTCAAGGGATCCTACAAAGAGCTCAGGTGGTCACCGATGATACACTACAGAAGGCGTAAGGCAAAGCAGCACAAGCTACTTGAACAGAAGAACGAGTGTGTGTGCCCCCTTTTTTTACTCCTTTTCTTCCCCTTTTTAAGTTTGTAGCTCCTTTACAGGATAACTTTTCTTTATCCTTTCTGTCCTTTTTTGTCCTTGCAAAGGACTAAGTTCATTGGTCTCTATTTGCATCTTTCTGCCTACCAGACACGCAAGCAATTTTCCAGCATGATCAAGCACATGGAGAAAACAACTATCATTTGCACGGATGAACCATCACAAACAGAACAAAGAAATACACACATCCCATATCACAGACATTTGATGAAGAGGAGGAGGAAAAGATCCAAAGCCAACAGTAAAAATCCTCACTAAATGCATCTGCAACTCATACCTGAGGTGAGTCAACTTTATGGAGGTACCAAAAAGCCCGATGTCTAGAGCCTCACTTTCAGAAACAAGCCAGCATGGAGAAGTCTCACTCCTGCCCTGCATGATTTATGGACTATGGGCAGAGAATCCCTCCAACAAGTACACGAAACCCCAAACTAAAATAAACATCAGCCATTAAAACAAGGATTAAATGCTTGGAGGATTCTTTATTTGAACAAACTGATGTTACAAATTTTGTGGTGCAGATGTTAAGTGTTAGCGTGAAAGCATAAGAGGCCATAAAACATGGGCAGGAGCCTGCCAGAGGAGTTTACATTGTGGGGAGCACACATAACCAAACTGCACACTATTTTAGGAGTCAGGTGTTCCCCGCTTAAGAGGTCAGAGAATTTCATGTGAAATATGAGCTGAAACAGTCAATCTACAACACAGCACATATATGCTATGGGTGACTAGGCACAAGGGACATTATTCTTTTGCCAGTCACTTTGACAGTGTGTTACATAGTCTATCTGGACAAAAGTACCACAAAATTCAGGACTGTTAGGTAATAGGAGAAGAGCGATACACTCCCAGATCCTCAGTGTAAAACGGATGTAACATTTCACAAGCTCATTAGCTGTTTTTTATCTACAGGGTCTTACCTTTCCTTGGCTGCAAAACATGATCATATCACATTCTGCAGTCCAGTAGTCTTTGAAATCTTCCTCAGAATGGCAAAAAACCATAGTCCCTACTGTGATCAGAAGCATAACAGAGCTCTTCTGAAGCCTCAGTAGAAAACTCCTTATGTTCAGTGCTTTTTATGGCAACCCAGCAGATGTACAATTCCAAAGCAACCGCCCCAAATGACCTTTTCCTATTACACACCAAAAGCCCTGTCTAGCACTGTCTGGGTTTTGGCACATTCTTGCTGTAACTGCAGAGTCCTTTCCTGCTCCTCCTACCTCTCTTCCAACACTATTTCCCAGACTCATCTGAAAAGCAACTTCTCCTATAGCCTTCCACCTTTTTTTTCTCCCTAATCTTTCCCTTTGTAATTTTAGCTACCTCATTCTAGTTAAATCTACTGAAAGTTTCTGGATGCAGTTCAACAAAAGCCACAAATGAAAGTAAAATAGCAGAGTCCTTTCTGCAAGGCCAGATTTCTCCCTAGTTTTTTCCTATTGTTGCCTTAAAAATCCTCTCCAGTTCTTCCCTAGGAAGCCTGCTGCTAACTCCCCTCCACCCACGACCCCTTTAACATCCCTATATACCCTCACATGGAGACATGGAGAGCTAGCTCTGTTTTCCTTTATGCTGTTACTTCAGCAGCACAAAAAGGAGGAGAGAGTATGCAAGTGGAGCAAACAACTAACATTAGTTCTCCCTATGGCCCAGGAGCTTCTAGAGAATCTTTCACTGATACTCACATTAGGCAGGTTTTATTAGTTTCACTTAGAAGTAAAAATCATCACTTTCACAAATCAAAATAGAGAGAAAGCAAAAGGAGATCCTGCACACAAACCAAGCCTAGAAATTAAAGAAAGGAAGTACTTGGGGTATATGCTTGCTAGTTAACCTAAAACCACGTCAGTACAAGGAAGGGCAAGTTTGCTGAATTATCAGAGGGACAGGATGCCACAAAGTTTCTCTGGTACTGGTAGCAGGATACAAACACCTCTCAAAAGTCTATCAATCCCATGTTTAAAAGATCATGACACTACATCTATGTCTGTGAGCATCGCTATTTAATCTAGACACTGCACTAATTTCAAAGAAATTTTTAAATCTAGCATAATGACTTGATTTCATTTTGAATCAAGAAGGCAAGGTGTATGGTGGAGCCAGGAAGGAAGGGAAACAGAAAGTGGAAGTCAGCAGCAGCACTTACATCCCAGAACCAGAGCAAAAGCAAAACCTAAACAGAGTACAGGCAGACTTCCTTTTAAGATCAAGGGGTGGTAGGCTGAAACACAGGGAAGTTTATTATTTAAAAACACACCTAGAAAAATACTCTACAGTTAAATCAATCTACTCCTCATGTTTAGATCTGACAGCAGGGCTGCTTCCAAACCATTTATTGAACAGTTTGTTCAAAAGACTGACTGCACAGCATCAGCACAGTGGATGCCCTTGTACAAGTCAGCAACCTTGTCTGCTTGGCCTCGGGATCAAGTTGCTCCTGTTTAGAAGCAAGACAAACTTGAACAGGCTTAGAGATCTGAGACTTCCAGGATGACAACACATTTGCTGCAGAAGTCATCCCACTGAAGAATATGTGCTAACATGCCTGAGCTAAAAGAGCAACCATATATCTTGGGACAGCTCAGAGCTGTGAGATCACCACAGGCACATAAAGGGGGCCAGTTCAAAGTTCACGGACACCACCAGAAACATCCCTTCACTGCCTCCTTTGGGCTTTACACCCAAAGTTCTGTGTATTGGTTACCTTACAGCTGCAGTTTCCATCCATACAACAACAGAGGTTCTTTTCAAAACACTGATCTCCTAAAGGACAAAAAAAAAAAAAATACAACAACAAAAAAACCACACAACTCCACACTTTACCTCCAGGGCCCTTGCTCCACACAGTTGCTTCCTTGACACCTTTTCTATGGCATCTCAGAATAGACACAAGCAAGGATTGAAGAAGGAAACAAAGAAAAGCAGACACTATTGGAGTTGCTGCCACAGCCAGCACCCCCCAATCTATTTCCAGCCATGAGAACATGGAGCCCCCCTTCACCTCTGTCAGGACACAGCATAAAATTGTCCCTGTTCACTGGTCTTTTATACCTCTATTAAAAGCTTGGAATTTCAGATTTACCACAGCTAGCTGATGCCAGTGGGTAGTCTGAAGTTCAGGAATTAAAATGCTTGCTCATTCAAATCCCAGCTGATTACAGACCTAAAGCTGTCCTCTCATTTTTAATGCCTTGTTCTACAAAAGGGTTATGAGCCTCCTCTTTCTGACTAGCATGGCAGACTAGTTTTTTCAACTGGTAGGAAAAAAATCATTTCATAGCAGAATGGTCCAAAGTTCCCTAATCCATCTCCCAAAGGTGTTGGGGGTTTTTGTTTTGGTTTGGTTTTGTGTTTGTTTTTGTTTGGTTTTTTTTTTAACATGGTCACTTTCATAACAAATCACAAGTTCATGACTATTTGTCTGGCACAGCAGCAAACAAGAATTTGAGACAGAAGTCATGAACTCTGGGCTGGATCTTAAAACACCACAGAAATTTTATTGCAAGGATTTTTATCCAAGTTAGTCTGTAGCTTGGACACATCAGTTAAAACCTTATTCTGCAAAACATACTCAGTCATCAACCTAACACATCAAGACTTTGTCTTTAATGGCAGGCTTGTAAGACAGCACAAGATAAGCATTATGATCTCTGTCCACTCACTGGTTCAATTTGTCTGCAGGATTTCAAAGATTGCCACCTCCTGAACTATGTGTGCTCATCTCCTTTTAAAAGGACACCTTTATTGTAGGCTTTCCATCCAGCTAGAAACAAGGACCCACTCATGCAAGACAGTCAGGTAAGACAATTTAATGGTACAGAAAGCAGGCACAGTAAACATGACTTAATGGTAAGACTATTAAAGTGGGAATGGCAATACCTGCTCTGTCACTCCCTCTTAGCTTCTGTACCTCGGTTTCTCATCCTGTATTTGATTTTCCCTGTTACTAGCTGTAAATTCTCTGAAGCTGAATTGATTTCCTTTCTTTGTGACAGATGCACAAAGGTCCCAACTTGCTTGGGGCCATGGGGGAAGATCCTGTAACACAAATATAATTAGGTCCTAGTGATAAGGCATCATGTACGTAAGACTTTGAACTCTGGCTCCTCAGTTTTGATCACAAACTCAGCAGATCTAAGATCAACCACAAATCAGGGCTTTGGAGAGTACAAAATGCCTGGCTGAAGTTATACTGTAAAAAATGGCATCACTGGCCTCCAGGTTTATTTTATTTTAATAAGTCTGCAGTGAACGTGCTTAATTTCCGAAGAATGATTTTACAACTGCCAGCCTTACCAACCTATCCTGAGCTTTGGCACCTCAACTCCAGTCACTTCTGAGGCTGGAAGAGCTCAGGGACTCTCCAAACCAGGGGCTCCCCACCTATGGTCTGGCCTCATCATTACACCTATACCTTGAGAGAGGTGGCACAGACCTCCTCGAAAGCTGAGCAATTTACTTCTGATGATTTGCAAAAACCAGTAAAGAATACAGGTTCATCTTCCTTAACAGTGTTGGCTCAGCAAGTCAAAGTGAAGTAAAAAGTAGTGTAACAGTTACTTTCAATCCCTAATGTATACAAATATGTCAAACTACTCAGGGAACAGATGAGCTGAGAAAGAAACTGTCAGTTTATACAACTTTCAGATCTAAAGGCTCTCGATACCATCACCAGCTCAGAGTTAGTAGCCCTAATCTGTAAATAAAGAAGCTGCTTGAGAGTTAGAGGTTATAATCTAAATGACCTCTAATTTTCTGTGCCCTCAGTCTTGGGTTCACAGTTTGGGACATCTATCACTTAGGAAACTTAGAGCTTTTGAACAGAGGCAAAACCTGCCCCAAAATTTTCCCATCTTGGCCACACAAACATGTAGGTGGCCCAACACTTGGTAACTTCTATAGGTAAGATCCCAAGGGATCTACATTAGGAACTGAGACCAGAGTCCCAGTTCCCAACTCTTGGCTCCAACCCTCACCTATGATTTATGATAGTACAGAGAACACAAAGACAGTTACAAGGTAAGCAATGTACCTTAGTTTCCTTGGAGCCACCTGTCTCCCTTTCTAGTCAGAACAACCACCGGAATTCCTGTGAACATCCTGAGACAAGGACAGTGTACACTAGGCAGCCTAGCTCATTACCACCTGCCAGTTTAGACTTCAATATGTTCCAGTGGAAACTAGCATTAAGTTTTATAAGGAACCAAGCGAAGAAGCAGTACAGCTTTACTGCGTGCAGCTGCTCTGAAAGGGGAAGAAATCTATACACTATGCGTATCTGCCATGTCCTCTTCATGTCTCTTTTGCACCTTGACAGTAGAGGAAGAAGAAACTGGAGTCCTTCCTGCTCCACATTATCCACGCTGACCTCATGCTGATGGCTCCATCCAGAACAGACTGGCAATAAAACTCCACTTGCCACATGTGATGGAAAAGGACACTTCTGAATGGTAGACTGCTCCAATAGGCTGCTGTTTATCAGACATAAGGAAACAATCACACACTTACAGGGGAAATCCAGACTCCCCGTTTGGAAGACCAGGGACCTGGAAAAACCAAGGGATTTATCCACACAAGTGAGACACACTCCCATGGGTGAAGTGCTGAATTTCTGATACGGGGAATACTTCAATGCTTGCAAACACTTAATCACATTACATCTTCTGCATAGCCCATTGCTGAAATCCTTGCTTTAATTCTTCAACAGATGCTTCCTAATATGGACTAATACAGGTTGCAGTACATCTCTCTATTTTTAGTGCACATTTTTTGGCCTTAACAACTGCTATTTCAGGCCAAGTCAAACCTGCAGAGAAAACACAGCTAAGAGACAATGATTAAAGATGGGGAAATGCAACATAGCAGTAACATGTGTTTAGGATTTATACCTGTTAAGGGAAGTGTTCCCTACATTTGATACCTGCATACTAGCACTTGTTTAAATTATTACCAGCTTAGATCAATTGTTAAAACAGAGAAGCAATGCATTTTTTGTGGATTAAAATGTTGATCTTCCTGTTTTTTCACCATATGCTTCACTCCATGCAGCACATTAGCATTAAACGAAAACTGGTTCATTTAAACTGACAAAAGGGTTTAGAGCAAACCCACATTTAAGAGTAATTTATGAGGTCTATATCATAAACATGAAATAACAACCTTCCCTCCAAAGACAAGCTGCTCTCTCTCATGCTCCTGGACTGTATTTTATATCAAATCACTTCTATGTAAGGGGACTTTAATACATCACTGGAGACCTTTGGAAAAGTTATAACAGAACTTACTTTTCCCAAAGAAATAGAAAGTTTTATGACATGGTTAGAGGAGATTCCTATGCTTTCGTATCATTGTTTGATTCTGGTTTTAACACTGATAGTTTCATCAAGAAAAACTGATTTTTTTTTCCATCCATAGACCTTGATGGCACAGGAAACATACAAAATATGTGACCAGATCTCAGCAAATTATGTTCCATGATAGTTAACATAACTATATCCATTTACTGCAGCTGAGTGTGTGGATATTGTCAGGTGGAAACAGCTTTATTGTATATATTACAAGGTCACAGAGAGACAGGGAAATGAAAGAAGCCCCATCTCAGGTATTTTTTTACTCCCATTCTTAGCTACAGGGAGTTATAAAGGAGAAGGTAGAGTTCCCCCATAGTCCCCTCTGGTCTGCCTATTTCGTCTCTGCCATAAGCTCTTCCTCTGCGGTCAGAGATTGGTGGGAACCACAGATAACTGCCGAAACACAGATTAGCCCTGTAGCTACCTCCTGTCCCCACAAACAAATTAGAAAGTCTATTCATGGAGGTCTAGGCCAAATCTGAGAGCACTGCAAAAATTATGTATGATACATTAAAAGAGATCTCTCTCTCACCCCATCTGGCTCATCTGTACAGAAATTCTGACTGATATGTATTAAAACCTACAAACAAAACTCCCTATGACTCCATTCTCTCTCCAGAAAGTCCAGAAAGAAAGTCTAGGACCTTTGACAACAAAGTCAAACTTGTTTTTTAAAATCAGAACAGTGTATATGATAGCAGGTTTGTACCCCAGATGTAGCCCAGTGTCTAGAGATGAAAACCAAAGAAGTGTTTCACATCACTGGTGTGAAGCTATTTCCCGTGTTCCTAATGACGGCATGCTTCAGAGAAAATGAAACCCAACCTTTCCTCCCTTCACCCTCACAGCATATGCACCTGGAAACCTTTTAATAGGTTTTCTGTTTGCCTCACAGGGGCTCATGTTCATGCCTGAGCAGAAACGTGCATTGTGACTTGAACTCTTTCTCCTGCTGGATGACAGGTGATAAAAATAATACGTATACACATATCATATGACTAACAATAGCACCTGGCCCAAGGTGATGGGATCCATCCTTTGCTGCTGGAGCACTTCAGAATTTAAACAAAGGAATTAAAACATCAGCCACAGATCCGGGATTTTTTTTAACCCATTAGTAGGCACTTTCAAATTCAAATCTCAAAGATCCAGTCATGCAAGACCCTAAGTAATTTCCCATTCCTGACTACGGCCAGATTAATCCTCTTATACAGATTATTCCAGGAGAAATTTGGCTCCCACAAAGTTCTCCTGCAGCTCTAAAAATAAATTTGCATGCTGTAGGACATATTATACCACTTAAAGGAGTTGTTTTAGAGGTTTTAACAACTTCTTATCAAACCAGACTGCTAGCATTACCTAGCTTCAAGGAACCATTCAGCTCAGTTGCCCTCTCCCATGGCTGGGGTTTGCGAGAAAAATACCACACTTCTGGGTGGAACACAAGAGGAATGCCCTTGGAAAGCTATGCTCTCTGTCCCCTTGGTAGCACTGACACATGCCACTTTCTGATTAAGTTCATTTTGCTTTCCTAAAATGCTTTCCTCCTCCCCCTACAAATACACACACAAGTCATTACATCACTGTGTATCTTTTTTTACAATCAGTTAAGTTCATATGTCACAGGTCCATTGATGCCTATATAAATTTACCATTGAGCAATTTAGCCCCGTTTAAATTCTTATGACATGATCATTAACTAACATTAAAAATTCAGCATCTGATGCTTCATGCTTTATTTGCATCCCAAGTAAATCCAGATCATGCCAGGTACCACTAAATTATGAAATTTTAAGGAGAAGGCATCTTTAGAGGTGATTCTTGTCAGTTCAGAACATACAAGAACAGCAAAGGACTGGAAAATGCTCAAGCATGGCAATGCTGTGGCTTTGAAAAATACTCTTTTTATATTGTATTTACACAGACATGTATTTCTCTATGTTGTTCCGCAATACAGGATGTGTATCTAAAATGTCTAATATGTGAATATTTCCCCCGTATTTACAACCTCCATTCTTTCCTGCCAAGTTTTAGCCGGGGTGAGCCAAATTACAAGCAAGTGAAAAACAGCCTCTAGTACAAATCTGATCAGTCCCTCAGTCTGCTGACACTGGTGAGTACCATAGTAAAGAGACCTTTTCCCAGGAGAAACTGGAAGCATGCCCCTAGATCATCATTTCCACACAATTTCATTAGGAATGGACCTTTTGTGTGTCAGAGAGGATTAATTCTTTTGTTTCTAAACTCTTTGTGCACAAAAGTTAATCCAAACCAGACAGGAGTCAATTAGGTCGTTAACGTGCTAAGCCTATTAACAGCCATGACTTACATTTCTTTCCCGCAACAATGAAAAACATTCAGGAGTCTGCCTTTAAGTGGCAAAACCCATGAGCCATTTCATTATTTTACGACACGGCTACTTGAAGCAGTGACTGTTTGCACGAGCAAGTAGCACTCTCCACTGTGCAGCAGTCCGGTGCTTTGCTCCCTTTTCAGCATAGCCAGCCTGCGGTCAACACAAAAAATCAGCACCCAAGGGATACAAAATCTGTTCCCCGCTGTTTCACAAACTCCTGTGTGATCCCGGGGCAGGGCAGGGAATCACAGAGTCCCCGAATTTCCTCGTCTACGTGCTGGGGGTATCCCGGTCACATGCAACAGCCCATGCTCTCCCCACATCCAGCCCATGCTTAGCCCCTCAATTAGCATCAGGCAGGCAAAAAAAACCCAGTCACAGAACAAGATCCATAGCCTTAAATAAATTTTATATCAGACTGTCAATCCCCTCTGCCTCAGAACTCAGACACACACTCAGCCCATGTGGCCTGGCCACCACCTTTGCACAAGCTGAGCTATGGTAGTAGTGTGTGCATATATGTGTATGTGTGAACATGTGTGCTCTTAGCTCAACAAATACAAAGAACTTCAATGACTTTGCTTGCAGTAGGAAACTCTAGCTCCTCAGACTGTCTGTGGATCAGAAATCTAACAGATACGTAATTAATCTTGCTGACACATAGAGTTAAGTTCAATCACATCACATCAGACCAAGGGTCCACCTAGCCCATGCCATGAGGTCCCCCAAGCTCAGGACCTGCCTGTCAGTCACCTCTGGGCCAACCTGAGGAAGACAGAGCTTGCAGGGAGGATCCCAGCAACCATGGGGACTATCCATATTCCCTTTTGGACAAAGAGAGGAGCAGCATATAGTGGGACCCCAGAAAACTGCAAGAAGTCGTAGCTGCTACTAGAAACATTTTTTTCAGTATTGCCTTTTACTGTCATATTTTCACAGTTCTGATGCCATGGTACTCACCCATCTCCTCTTCCCATTTGTGATCCCATATAATTACTCAGTATCTCCCCAATTTCATTTCCCTTAGCCCTTCCTCTCAGGGAGGGAATTTCAGTTCTGCCAAGGACAGGCAGCACCCTGCCCCTAGACAGAAGGTCAAAAGGTTCAGTGGCAAAAGGATGAGGCAGATTTCCTGGACTGATTTGGGTTCAATCCAGCTTGTAACTAATGGCTGTCTTACTTTACAGCATAAGAATTTTGTAATGCATTTTCTATGAACCCAGTGCTGCAGCACCTACAGTACTTGGCTAGGAAATCAGAGCGGTGCTGAATTCTGATGTTTCCTCTAAAAGGAGACGTAGGGGATCTGTAACGCTAACCAGAACCAAGATTCCATACTCAGAGAATCAAAAGAAGATTGGCTTACACTGAACCCATGAGAATGATAAACCTGCTGAACTACTAAGAGCTCAACTCACACAAGAGAAAATAAAGGTCTGGCTACAAGATTTACCAACGAGCAGTGCCAGCTAGGAGGCAACCTTATGAACAAGCACACGTCATCTCTGCTGGTACACAGGCTTGGTTAAATAAATAAATAAATAAATAAAAAAAAAAAAAAAAAGAGAGAAACAAAACCTGAGAGATGCAGGCAGACTTTAAGTTCATGGCTGCCTATTCCAGTCAGTCCATTCAGACATCTGCTCCCAGTGCTGTTCCCAACAAGGAAGCCTTTTGTGTCTCCTGCTGCGGCCATGTCCCTTTATATCCAACAACAGCACTTGCTCCTGACCACTCAACTGTTCCCATACCAAAGAGTCTTACTCATGTACCCATTAAACCTGCCAGTCCTGCTTGCCATTTTGTCCCTTTGGCACCCCAGAAGAAGACAGCACAGATGCCTTGACCCACTGCCTCCGCTTGGTATGCAGTCCATCTAGTAGAAGGCAGAAGCTCCTAGAATATTGGTGGGGTAATGGGGCAGAAGAGGAATAAAAGGAACAGAATATACAGGCACACTGAAACTTAAAGAAGAGGTTTTGCAGAGTTCATAAAAAAATACCCTCTATGCAACCCGCCCAGAGAGATTTCCAGAAAGGATAAAATTCAATTGCTCCAAAGAAGCCAAAAACTAGACCAGGTTATACTAGCTGACAATCTGTGTGTTTGGCTTTAAAAATCAGAGAAGACAGGATATGTTTGGTGACTAGTTAGACATTTTCCCTTGAAAAATAGTAGGAAATAATATCAGCAGCTGTTTTTTTATTAACACCAAACAACAAAAAAATCCACCCAAATGAAAAGGGTGTGAGACAGCTGCATCTTTTCAGGGTTTCAGCTGCTAAGCATTAGAACACCAGCAAGGTTTGCAACAGCTCACAGGCACACACACTTAAGTGCAAAAATGTAGTAAAGCTACTGACCTTCTGTGGTGCCTTTACTGGAGGAAGGTGAAAGACAAGAGAAAAATATTGGCAGGAGGACCATCACCAAAGAACTGGATCTCCTTACAATTAGTCTCCCATTCCAATGGAAACTCTTGGGCTTAAGTCAGATCCACAACCATCACTTTTTTTTTTTTAATTTAAAAAATAACTTTAACATTGTCACACTGAGTCGCAACTGAAGACTGGTAATTTGGAACATGCCACCAGCACCTCATACCACCCGTAGAGACCCATAGGATTTAAGCCCAGGATCCCAACACTGGCAAGGTGTGTCAGCATGACACTGGAAACTGAATCCAGAGCATTAGAGAATGTCTACTATTAACTGCCAGACACACAATTAAAAACTAAATCATTGCCATTTCACAGGAAGCTGGTTCACCTCCCAACTCTTGTTATACTACAGAAACCCCACTGAAACAATATACTACATATTGCTAAACTATTTAAGCAGAAAAGCACTAGGAATTGCTAGTGAGGTTGTTGTTTGGTCTAGAATAGCTTCACACACACAGGCATGTCTGCATTTCAGCTGCTACTGTACCCACAGCCAGCGTAACAGGATGGCAGACAAAAACTGCTCAAGCACTCCACCACCTAACTCACACAAGATCCCTTCTGTCACAGTCGTAGCTCCTTCAGTATCCAGTCTAGCCTAGATGTCTGTATGAGCTCTATCACATTTTGGACTCCCAGACCTCAAGTCTGGGTTCACAGATCTCCAAGGAAAGCCAAAGACCCTAAAAGTTTCTTTGCAATCTTTATGAGCTCATTCCCTCTAACACAAGGCAAGAGGAAATAAAAGTTTAATTAATCTCACAAAGCCTTAAGCAAACAACTTAAAAGTTGCAACTCAAAGAAACAAAAAGCCCTATAGCATGATAGCTAGAGCTTAAGCCTGACAAGTCAAATAGCAGAAAGAAAAAGCAAAATCCAGTTTCTAGTTAAAAAAATTACCCTGCTGAGCTACGTCTGGCAGTTTCAAATGCACATAAGCCCATACAAAAGCAATAAAAAAAAAATAATACAAAGTCTGCCCATTTGACCACGTACCCTGATATACTCTTATTATGGATTGTGTGCTCTGCTAGACAGAAGTAAAAATGATGACATGTGAGAAGGTGAAAAACAAAATAAATTGTTTTACAAGAGAAACTGTGCATTTCTTCCCCACTCCAGGTACCTTTTCATCCTGTTATGAGCTGGGTCCTTGGAGCTGGACTCCACAGATAATACTTCCGATTAAATTATACAAAAGTATCTGAAGGGACACTTTCAGTGTTCTAAAATGCCAGGATCACCATTCTAGCCATGCCTACTTGGCACAAGTCTAGCTGAAAAGTGAGGTGAAAGAGCACCAGTCACCACTGACTTCAGTTTCAAAATCTGGGGCCTTGGATAAAAACATTGTGAACACCTTCCTGACCAGTGGCCATATCACATGGTTAAGGCAGAAGTTTACTCTGACCCATTTCAGAGTTTATCCTCTCACAAACTGAATGTTACAGCACATGTCTTAATTTTTACATTTGTGATGTGGACTCCTGCTTCAAGTAGCAAAAGGATTGATTAAAGTAAGCCATTTTTCACTATCTCCAGCTGCCCAAATATTTGCATTACAAAATACAGACATATCTGGCAGAACAACGGTTAAAAATATAATTGCATACTCATGGCTGTTCTCTTGAGCCACTTCAAGCTCACCTGCTACAACCTTGCAGTGCTCATCAGGAATGTGCGACTTCATGGGGTAGCTTGATTTTGTGGATCGTCTACGCCTGATGAAGTGTTCTTTTCCACTAAATGAGGTCTCTGATGTATTCACTGGTTGTATTAGCATGTGCTCTGATCCAATTTGGATATAGCCAGCCTGTTCACAAAAGAGAAGAAAATAACCCCATCAGTTTGGTATCCTAACCTTGTCTATCAACCCAGCCTGAACCTAGATCATTTCACTGCAATCATTATTTACAGGGTGAGGAAATGAAAAGTGATCATGATAGCGTTCAGCCCGCATAATACTGACTAAAGAACTTCATCTGCTTCTCATACTTATCACTGAGCACTATTAAGAAACATTGTGCACTGTACATGTACAAAGAAAAGGTAGGGGTTCTTGTCAACACCTTTCCTTCCTTTCCTTTCTTTCTCTCCCTCCAGCTAGAGCACCACTCTAGCTGGAAGCATAGATACGTGTGTCTTAGGAGACGCTCAGCTCACTTGAGGACAAATAAATCCCATTAACAGAAATTCTTTCATAATCACCTTCCTAATTGCCAGCTAGAATTGCATTGTTATTAAAAGGCATTTACTATCTCAGCAGAGCAAAAAGGTGAGATTGCCTGCAAACAGGAGATTGCCTATGTGTATCACCCTTGCAGACAACACTGAGTGAATTGGAGTTGCAGAGCCACCCATGTTTTTCTGTACAGGGACTGAATACCTCTTCTTGACTACAATAGGGGCCACACAGTAAGCACTGTTCTCCCTGAAAGCCATGGGTTGAGTTTCAGAGGTCAAGCTGGGAACGGGCTTTTGTACCTTCCCCGTCACAAGCTTTTCCACCATCCCTGGAATAAGTAATATAAGGAAGGCAAAGACCCTGTCTAAATAACAGTAGACTCCATAGGCTGCAGGTCAGAGCACTAAACCCCTGCCTTTCTTGCACCAAGTCCAGACCTTACACCAGGGCTGGCAAGAACATCTTTGGAAGGCAGCGTCTGCCCCGGGAGAGCCCTCCTCTGCTTGCAACCCAGAGCTTTTATTTCCGTTATGCTTTTTCCACTCCGTCTCTGGCATAAAAAGAAGAGAGTGAAAGTAAAGGTATCACCTTAAAACTTAACAAAGCCTCCAGGTTTAATCAACACTGAGATTATAATCATGGGAGAAAGTGAATATGTACCATGAGGGTTTCTTACTTTTCATTGTATTAATCCAATGATTATTTCTATTGCAATTAGAAGTCTCGAAATGCAGCTTTTTGCCATATACCCCCTTGCCCCGAGAGAACCCTCTAGGTCTGATCCAACTTCTCCTGCTAGAAACAAAAGGCCTCATCTCATCTGGCCTGCCAGGAGGCATCAGATTGTGCCTATGGTACACTTTATAGGTAAAGGAGCAGACAAAGGGGTCCTCCTGCTAGGTTGCATGTCTGTAACACCCATCCTATATACATACATAAAGGGAGACCAGACATTTTTTTGCTTCCCCCCCCCCTATTCTGTGCCAGCCAGGCAACCATCCAAACAAATGCTCTGCACGTACATGCAAATACTATATATTCAACAGCTGACTGTACTAATATGATTTATAATATACATTACATACATACTGTATATTGTACGTTTCCACACCTCCCTGCCAAACTCAGTCCTCACGTACACCCAGGAAATCCCTCTGGCCTAGTACTTCCAGCAAGAAGAATTTCTGCTAACAGAAATGAGAGCTCTCCTTTTGACAGCCGTACTAACTAAAGAACATTCAGGGGAAACCAGGATCTCTGAGAAAGGGTCACTAATTTCAAAAGTGCACTTGGGGGGAAAAAAATAAAAAGAAAAAAAAAAAAAAAAAAAAAGAAAAAAATAATCAGTGTTTCTATTTGCCATGGCTGCAAAGCACAGTGGTAACAATTAGTCCCCTGTCTCTAAACAGACAAGAGACGCCTCTTTTGAGGTTTTTCAAAAGAGACCATGCCCTTGGGGCTAGGTCACTGATTAAGTATAAAATGCCTTGACACCTCACAGAAGGGCTCCCATTTATGAAGAAAAATCGACATTATTTCTTGGCCCTACAGAATGCATACCAATTTACAAGACCCACTCTGCCCAGGAGTTTCCAAAAGGGCTGCCTCGTCATTTAAATTACAAGTTGGGCTTTGTCAGAATTGTTTCAGAGACAGCAAAAGCTCTAGTGACTTATTCTTCCAGCCTCCTTTACGATGTTCTCCACTACTTCCCCTCCTTGTTCCAATCTTCCAGCTGGGAGGTAGCCCCAGCCCCCTTTTTTAATATAGGTTTTAATTATTTAGAAGAAGGGTTGTAAATCTGGTGCCATGGTACTAAAAGCCACACCAGAGCTCCTGAAAGACTGCCAACCATTTTTGTTGGTGCCAAAAATATGTAAGAAGAAGTCAGTTTCATCACCACCCGACATTATCCCAACTTTCTGGCATCAAGTGTGAAAATAATTTAAACCATTGGAAAGGACTTATGTTTCACATTTGCTTTGGAATTGTGAAACCTACAGAGGGAAAGAGGCGCGCGTCTTCACCCTGGAATAGGTTAAGACGCCATCTCAAGTTTAATCTGACAAGGCAAGCAGAGTTTCAAGCAGGAAGGATTTGCAGGATTGGGCCTGTAAAGTATTCCTAGGGAGTTAAAATTTTCCCCAAACTTGCCAGTTGGGTTCTAAAGAGTCCTCAAACCTGTGTTCCCGCATGAGATCTTTTGGACCTGGTAACTTGAATACTCTGGTCCTTATTTTGCTTTTTCCACAAGAAATGCATTCCTCATGTTGCCTCCCTCAAATCCTCCAACTACCAGATACTATACTGTTCTAATCTCAGCATGAGATATCAGACATCAGTACTAGACAAACACTCTGTGCTTTTCTTCTCTAGTCTCTATAATGTTCAGGGCCTGCAGAAAGCTGGATTTTGAAGATAAAGAAGTAAAACAGAAGACCACGTAACTGTCAGAGCCGTTTTCCCCACATCTCTGGAAATCATTCCAATTAAATAAAATGCTTTGGATCTGCCAATTCATGTTTGCCTGGGGAGATGCATATCAAAAGCTGGGATACTCCCTCTCATCCTTCTTCCACTGGGAGAGCCTGTACAAACAGGACCTGCCATTGTGCCAGACCCCAGTATTGCTTAGTGTCCAGGAAAGCAGCCGCTGCCCAGCCTCACCATCCCAGAGCACCCGAGACACAGGAATCACCAGGAGCCCAAAAATTCAGAAGGGCGTAGAAGTTGATCGTCATCTACATTGCTAATCCAGCCTGGATTGTATAGTTAGTAATACTGAACCGTATAGCTGACAGAATCACACAGCTCAGCTAACAGGAAAGGCAGGCAACCCAACTGACAAGTTGATTAAACCAAACAATAATCCACACTTCCCACTACAGCCCCACTCACCACTGTGCTTAACAGTGGCTATATCTTTCATATTAAGGATATGAAATATCCTTAATTTAGAAGTCAGCTCAACATTGCTCCCTAGCAAAAAAAAGGCCCTGTTATCCAAACCACCAAAATATTCTCACGTGCTCTTACTCTTAGTTTTATACATACATTTGTCACTCAAGCAATCTGCTCACCCTCTAATCTACGCTTGCACTACCCGTAGTTCACTCTTCTTCTACACACTATATTCCTTCCCACTAGAGCTTTTCTCAGGCTAAATGATAGCAGGGAAAGGAGGAAAGTCCTCATACTATATCACTGAAATTACAATGGTAGTAATGAGACTGTTAATGCTGGCACTTAAACAGCGTTTGTAATCATATCGTCCTGCTTCACTGTTCTGCCTCTGTCCCCTGGCAGTACTGGTGGAGCTACAGCAGCTCGAGGGCTAACTCAGGACAGAAATCCAAATCTTCAATGTTCTCTGCTCGTGGTGCTGGACCTTCCCACACATTAATACTCTCCAATAGTTACACTGTTTTTCCAGCCCTTTTTATTTTCACAACATCTTTGAATGAGACCTGTGAAATGCTGAATCTTTAACAGATTTTTCTTTTGCTCCTATGTGTTCATTAGTTACATACATATGAACACGCACAAAAGAGAACAGTTTTTAACATCTGACAAATTCCAACCGCTTCTCAACTTCTTCTCAACTGTTATGCTGTAAATCTTAGTTTAACTATTTCCTTAAAGATAAAGTTAATATTTAAAGTGAAGAACAACAAACACCATAAACACAATTTAGTAAACTTCACGTGGCTTTTAGTCCTGTCCTTATTAACCATGCTTCGGCTTTCAGTTAGTTATTTTTTACCAGTGCAATTCAATCAATTTTAAAACAAAAGCTTTAAATTAGGTCTTGCTCCAGTGTCATTTCAGGTTTACACTCAGTTATGAGAACAGATCATAACCAGGAATGTCTGACTGCACCTCTGTTCCAGCCTGCTCTAGCCTCCGAGTCTGCTAAACAAGGAAACCACAACGTGCTCTCCCTTTTGTCCACTGTGGAAGGGGAAAGAAAAACCCAGCACAGAGAAACCCAGCATGGTTATTTTAAGAGGTTTTACTTTTCAACCCATGGACCAGCTATGGACACACGCCAGACAGCTCCTCTCCCAGACAAGAGAATTCAGCAGAGCTGAAGGTTTCCTCAGGGGAAATCGTATCATCTTACAATCTTAGCGTGCCTGCACTGCACTGGTTCCCGTAAGAGCAGAGGCTCTTCAGTCACCTGAAGGGCAGCACCATGCCGCTGTACACAGAAAACACTCACTACCACTGGACAGGGATTGAGCTCACCGAGCTTTAGACATCTGCTCTAAACCAAGCATCATCTCCCTCTACAGCCAATGAAGAAAAGCAAACACCTCCTAGGTGAAAATTCACCAATCTAAAGTACCTAAGAAACAGGACAAACCACCAGTGGAAGTGCTCACCTTTATCACTCACTCTCCACTTGATAAGCAGCCAGGCTTAAAACCAACAGGCCGTGGCATCTTCTATATTCTTCTTCCTTTTCCCCCCAAGGGCAGAGCAGATTTGCAGTTTCACTAGGAGTCCTGTGAGTTATTGCTTGTTCCCTGGGGGCTGCAGTCCAACCTACTGACTTCTCTTTGCCCTGACTGGCCTTCTATATTGGATCCAAACCCACACCGAGACATCCAGTTTCTGTGTAGGCACTTACTCCTGCTGGGAAATCAGTGGGCATTCAGAGTCCCTAGAAGGAGCAATGCATCCAAACAGTGCTTTCATCTGGTCCTACAACATCGCTGGTAAACAGCAACGTGGGCAATAGCAGGGGCAGAATTTCCCAGGTATTGCAGTTAACTGGGAAATACATTTCTGGCATTTAACCCTGTTTAGTACTCAAATGCACAGTCATGACTTCATAATAATCAGCATTTTCCCTTATCACCTCCAGCAGACTTAGAGCATCTCTGCCCAGCCTTCCAGAGAAAAGGAAACACCTGGCTGACATGAACCCCAGATCGATGCTCTACCATCTCTCCTTGCCTGTATTTGCCAAAGCTTGTCTACATCTATGCTCTCACAAAGTTTGTGGATGGTACCAAGTGAAGGTGACACACCAGACTGAAGAGCCACCATTCAGAAATATTTTAACAAGCTGGAAGATTTGCCTACCAGGAGTTGCATGAGACTTAACAAACGTGAGGCAAACATACATGAAGTCTGGAAGAAAAGAAGCCTTCTTCTCTACGTAGATTGTATGAGACAATACTGCAAAATATTTAAGGTTTCCTAAATTCCAGTGTGCATTTCTCAAGGTGTAGCTTCAGCTACTCTATCCTATAAAGAGAAAAATCACTGTTCTTATTCCATGAGCCCTTGTAATGTGCATCATCCACTTCCACCAACCTGGTCTGCATAAGGAACTTGCTGAGTTCAAAGATGACAAAAATGTGGTGTGAAAGAGTTATATGAACAAGCTGAACAGGAGGGAGCCACAACCTCTTTTCTTATCTGAACTGAGAATGACAATCCACTTTCAAGTAGAGACAGACCAAAGAGCAGTCCTGAACCCAGAATCAGATTCTAGATTTCAAAATGGAAGAGAAGTTACTTAGAATTAAACCTCTGCCTCTAAATGCATCCCAGTGATTTTCAGCTTTCCAATGTGGTTTCAGACAGGAGTTTTCAAGCTCATTTTTAAGTCAAAACCTAACGTTCATTTTAACATGAACCTGTGACCTTCTTAAAACTGTAACTGTTTCAGAAATTCAGGTACAAGAAATACGAAAAGCCTTCATCAGTTGTAAGGTACTGACGTGGCAGTCCAACCAACTGCAAAGCAGTCCAGCACTTCAGCATGTAAAAAAATTAAAAAAAAAAAAAAGGTAAAACATTAGTACATCAAATTAAGTCTTTGGAAACCCCACATTTTGCACATAGCTTGAGGCAGCATTCTGCAATGTACAGCTGGGGAAGAAGTCTTCCCAAAGGGCACAGGACCCTACCTAGCTCTTATCTTGTCTGCAGGACTGATAAGCCCTGCTAGGACTCAGAAAAAGCATCACTGTAATCACCACAAATACATGGTGCTTTCCAGGCTTCAATTGAAAAAGCTCTACAGAAGGTAACACTGCTCTGCTAGAGAGGGTGAGGATAGCACACTGAGAGCAACAGTCAAAACCTGACTGTGAAATCACACCTGAATGCAATGGATGAGTAGTTCTGAGCTATATCAAGCAAACTGGAATTTCCTTGCTGGAGACCTAACACATGTCATCTAGGAATTGATCTCAAACTTTGAAGCAGAGGCCTTAGTGCACTACACAACTAAAGGTAACACACACTGTGGCCTTACAAAGCTGGAACTTTCCAAAAAAGAGGCAAATTCCTATATTGCCTACTGTCTTCTAGTGCTGGTCAAATGAGTTGCAGAACTTTGCTCCTGCCTGTGTCTCCCCAGCACCAGGAAAGGACAGTTCAGTCCTGCAGCGTGGTCAGAATCCAAGTGTTTACACAACTGCATTCCCTAGACAGGATACAGTCCTGCCAAGTTGAAAACGGTAGCGCTTTTCAGGAACATATTACCTCTTGTCTACACTGCAATTCCCAGGCTGTCAAGAGGAACAGGAGGGTTGGAGTATCCTCACATGCAGTACTTTAACTGTGCAGATAAGACCTTAGGTACACCAGTCCTAAATGTGCTATGGGCTGATGTAGCTACGAGAGCACAACCACCCTTCTTGATGCAATTGCAAGCTGTAGCAGGAAACTACAGCAAACCACATGCTGGTTAACAGCAGCATCTGCGAGCAGAGTTTAAAAAACAAAACACAACCTTTAGACGCTGCACTGGGAATCTGATATCATTACCAGGAAGCAATTGCTCAGTCTGGTTGTAGCTCAGTTTTCATGCCACTGTGTCAGAGATTTTGTTTTATTAGAACTCCATTTGCCCCGATCATTTTATATCGCTTTTTGTGTGATTTATGGCATGGTTGAGGAATATGATTGCAACAAAGTTTGAGCCAGCTGGAGATCTGTATACAGAATTACTACCTACTCTACTTTTTAGCAAGCAGCTTTTCTGAATGAGATGTCTTGATCATCCAGCTCAAGTCCAACAAGCACTCCCACACTGGATATTTCAGGAAATCTCCCACTGCAGCGCTAGCACTGCTCAAGAGACAAATGCCAGGATAAACAGACTGCAAGGTTTCCGCTACCAAGGTCTTTCTTCTAGCCCAACACGCAGGCCCTGTCCATATCCCCACCTGTGAGGCTGTGCTGCTGATGAGGACAAAGCCTTATTCTTTCTGCTGCAAATGGGGCTTAAGGAAGCAATGGGAAAATTCAACACCCACCGTAGTGATAGTCTTAGTATTTTAAATTGCCAGACTAGGAGGCAAAAAATTTGGCCTCTAGTCACCTGACCTCAGTTCTGCTCATGGCAGATTCAAGACTTCCTAGGTAATTTGAGGCAAATTCTTAATTCCTCTGAGCCCAGAAAACTTCTTACCGCTAAATTGCATAGCTTTCACTACAGGTATGCTGATTTAGCGTGGCCACTGCAAAAGGCTGCGTAAACGCTGAAAGCAGCCTAAAATCTGTTACGTTTCACGTTTAAGAACAGAGTTAAGAAGTCAAAAGGTCCATTTAGCTAGACTAAAAAGGTCTATCTACATGGTGATGTAGATCAATTTAATGAAACCACTTCAAAAGTTACTGAGTTTCATCTTAAGTTTAGGTTCATCTTAAAGAAACTTAAGTTTTCTGTTCTTTAGTTTTCAGTCCACAAGGGTATTATAAACCTTAACTCATTTGTATGCACCTGTTTTTAGCCCTTTTTCCACTCCTGGTGACTATTTGAATGAAGAGTAAATGAATGGATTCCTCTAATAGGAGAGGAGTATTCCAACATGCAGAAACACATCTCCCAACACATCTGCCCACACCACTCTCAGCACTCCCAGGACTAGATCCACAGGCAAAGGCAAGCAGAGCTTTACCAACACTGCCACTTAACACGCGGCAGCACGGGCTTTGGTCCTCAAAAGGTGCCACAAACGAGCAGCTTTGACATTGACCACTTTTTGATCCCAAGTGCATCTAGCTCCATTATGTCAATGTAGTTGTTCCTTAGAATTCATATGGTACAAACAGATACTGCTACATTGCAGCTCGTATTTGCAGAGTAATGAACAAAGACTAACTAGTCTTGCTTCTTTTCCAACTTTTCTACTGGGAATATCGCCAATCTTTTTCATTCCCCCTCCTCCATTCCCTGATCTCAGGCAGTTAATATTGTGCCTGTAACTACATTCCTCTTTTTAAAAAGGTTTCTTCTCTGCCTCTTTGTGCTTTTCAGATGTGCTGGAGTAGGTAGCTTTGGAAGCCCAGCACTTCATGAACGGGATTAACAAAACGTGCCTGGTGACAAAAGCACAGAGCCGGTAGTGATTTAAAGGTCGAACTAGAGATAACAGTTTTAAACTCTGAGAAAGCCCTCAGTGGTATACAGCTCAATTTACAGCGCCACTCAAGCACTCAGCACCTCAGAGCTTTTTTTTTTTTTTTTTTTTTTTTTCTCTTCCACGAGGCACAGCGCCCTCATATGGCCCGGGAATGATGCAGGGCCAAGCCCCAAGTGCAAAGCACAGGACAAGCTTCTTACTACATAGTTTAAGACTAAATGTCCATCAGCAGGTCCGTACCGAGAATCTAAGCACGCATCCCAGGGCCCTGTGCTGGGAAGCTATGCTCAACGCCCCAGTAACTTTCTTCAGAACTTTCAAGCTATAGGCAAGAATTACAATCCAGCCATCACCTTAAGCATCTCAGCCTTCACCACTGAGAAATAGCAAGGCTGTCCCACACGACCCAGACACCCAGCAGAGAACACAGGCCCTGCGGAGCCACCTGCAAACGTTACAGCCTCAGGCGGAGAAACCTGGACACCTGAGGTGGGAAAAGCATCCCCAAGCGGGACAGTGCCTCCAGCCATGCGGGTGCCAGGCGTCCCTGCACCACAGACACCTTCACACACCAACGCTGATCGCTTGAGCTGGGTGGAAAGGGCCGGTGGAGGAGCCAGCTGTGCTGAGGCCAGGGACAGCGGCTGGATGGGCGAGCAGGGCAGGCAGACGACCAAATTCCCCACAGCAGGACCCACCAGCCAGCACAGAGGAAGGAAGCAGTGACAAGACAGGGGTCTGTCAGCTGGGACGCCCCTCTGCAGCACCTGCCAGCCCAGCTGCCCACCCAGGGCTGAAACGCTGTGCCTCAGGCCCTCGGCCCCTCCAGCCTGGCTGAGGCCCGGGCAGCTCCCACAGCGGGCAGCCGGGGCTGACAGAAAACCCACCGCGGCCCAGCGGCACTGCTCGCCGGGGCCGGGGGGCGAGGGGCCGGGCAGGGCCACGGAGCAGCAGGCGCGGGCGGGAGCGGCACCGCGGCCAGGTGAGGCGCCGCTCTACGGCCGCTTCCCGCCCCCGCGGGGCAGGGCGGCTGGGGCAGCTCCCAGCGCCCGGGCCGCGGCTGGCAGGAAGGTCCTCCCGGGGACAGCTGGCACGCTCGCCGGGGCACGGGGAGGCGAGGGGACGGGCGTGACAGCGGGCGGCGGGGCGCCCAGGGGAGGGGAGGGGCGGGCACGGCCCGACGGCCGCTTCCCGCCTTGGCGGGGCAGGGGCCGGGCAGCGGCCGGGGCTGGCAGGAAAAGCCTCGGGGGCTGCGGAAGGGCTGGCCGCGGCCCGGGGCGGCCGGGGGTCGGCTGCCCGCGCTGAGGGGAGGCGGGGCGGGGGGGCAGTACCAGCCCGGCGCAGGTGCTGAGGGAGGCGAAGGAGTCGCTGCGGTTCAGCACGTGTCCCGTGTAGAAGCAGAGCCGCTCCGCCGGGGGCCGCCGGGGGCCGGGCGCCCGCCGCGCCTCCCCGCGCCGCTGCTCCACCACGAAGCCCCGGGCGAGGAAGCGCAGGTCGCGACGGAGGTGCAGGTAGAGCTCGGCGCCGGCGGTGGGCAGGCGGAGCAGCAGGGCCTCCGCCGCCGTCCGCTGCCGCGGCAGCGCCCGCCGGCGCCGGGGGCCGCCGCGATCCCCTCGCACGGCGGGCGGCAGCAGGTGGATCTTCTCCAGCGCCACTCGCTCCGGGATCACCACTTCCAGCTCCGCTCCGCCAGCTGCAGGCGAGAAGGAGAGAGGCTCAGGCGCTCGCACCCGCGGCCCGACGGGGCGGCCGGGGGCTCTGTGCCCCGCCGGCACCCCCCTCCCCGCGGGGACGCCCCGTCCCGCCGGGGCGCGGACAGCCCGGCGCTCGCGTTTCAGCGCAGAAACTGAACAGGATGCGGAGACAATGGAGCCGGCGGAGGAAAGGGGTTTATTTCTCTCCCTCCATATATATACACGTACACATAGAGGCAAAAATGTGCAGGGAAGAGAGGAATCACGCGAACGCTAGAGCTACTTGTATCATTAAAAAAAAATATATAGCTCAGACACAAGCATCGCATTTCACCAACCCAAATAAAATTCTGCAGGGAGAAGGGGAAAAGCAGAGCAAGCCGAAGCCGCAGCCAAGGACAGTCAGCAGCTTTCCACATGAAACGTTACAGCAGCAGCAGCGAGAGGACAGGAAAAGAAAATATAAAAGCCTGAAGCAATTCATCCTGCAGACTGGGACTGCGGCCACGCAGGGGATCCGGTGCATGCCCTGCGGTCTGCGCCTGCACGCTGCCGCCCGCGGCCGGCGCCCACCGCCCGCCCCGCCGAACCCGCGGCCAGGGCTGTCAGCGTCGCCGGGGAAGGGGACGCCGGCGCGGGGAGCCCGGGGAGGGAAGCGCTACCTGTGCCGGCGTCCAGTCCCCAAAGCAGCAGGCAGGGAAACACGAGAGGCAGGAGCCAACCGTCAAACATTTTATGGCAGCGGCGGGGGCCCAGCGCGAAGCGGAGGCGGCGGCGGCGGCGGGAGCCCGGGCCGGACTGAGCCCTCCCCGCCCTCGGAAAAAGTAATCAGCGCCGCCGACAGACCCGGCGTGGTGGGCGCCCGGCCACGCCCCTCCCCGCGGCCCCGCGCTCCCATTGGCGCGGACACCCCGCGGGCCGCGCCCCGCGCTCCCCTATTGGCTGCCAGCTGGAGGCGCTGGGCGGAGGGCCGGGCTGCGCGGGGAGGGCTACACGTGGGAGGGGGCGGCCGGCAGGGGGCGCCCTCTCCTGCCCCGCGCGCCGCCGCCGCCCGTTCTCCCCGCCCGGCAGCACGGGTGGACGACCCCGGAGCCGGGAGCGATGGCCCAGCGAGGGGCACGGAAGCTCTGACAAAAAGCAGCCGCCTGGCCATCTCCTCCGCCATGCTTGCTGCGTATCCTTTGCTTCACCACTTCAACAATTTGGACGCAGCTACAGCAAAAGCCGCCCAGTCCTTCATCTCCCGCAGCCTTTCCCACCGCCATCTGAAGTACTGATCCCAGGACTGGGAAGACCAGGAAAAAAATGAAGTGAGCAATGTATGAGTGCACCAAGATTCAGGCAGTGAGCTTATGTACTCCTGGAAGCGCTCATCACATGGATGGAAACAAGTGCATAAAGCTCAGGAGATATAAAAATTGATTTTTACAGCAGTGGACAAGAGGAGGGCCAAGCACTAATCTGAAGCAGGGAGGACGGGCTGTTCAAGCCAGTTAAGGGGGCTGTTTGGGAGAGGAAGAGGAGGAAGAAGCTCCCTGCCAGCTCCCTTTCCCACTCCGTGTACGGAGGACACTCTCATCCTGACCCAGGTGCAACCAATTCCCCTTTGCGCTGAGATCCTGCAGCCACAAGCGCTGCCTCCCCCCCCCCCCCCCCCCCCCCCCCCCCCGGTAGCTGGACCACGTCCTATGTGTCCTCGGCTGCCCAGGGGTCAGGAGAAGTCAGGCTTGTCCAGGGGCCGTTGGAAGCAGTAGGGCAATTTCCAAGAGTAGAAAGATTTCCGCTGCATTCGGTGGGCTTTGGATCGGATCCTGTGCTCCTGGCATGGCTGCGTGGTGGAAAGCAGTAAAGACCCAACATGTTAGCAGCTTTGGACTGCTGTGGCCCAGCAGAGCAGTGTCCTAGAGTTTAACCTTCTGCAAAAATCTGCAACTTTGTTACTGAAATTGTAGAAGAATTCAAAGGAAGACCCATAAAAGAGTGCAAATGACTCTGGCAGATCTCAGCGCAGCACTTACACAAGAATTGTCCGTAGCTGTACTGACAGTGGTAACAGCTCTGAGCCACGAGCAAGGGGAATTAGAATTGGATGCTCACTCCTGCGAGGCCAGGCAACGGGGGTAGAGCTAAGAAAAGGGCTGGTAAGGGAGATGAGTGGATTAACACCGTTTTCTTTCTTTCAGGCGTTAGACAGGTGACAAGAACCATGTTTGCTTTGAGGTCTGCTCCTGTCACAAGTAGAGAGGCTGTTTGAGAGCCAGAATCTTAGAGCTGCCTCCAGCTCTTCACCTCGCTGACTGTGCTTTTCCCAGGCATCAAGGGGTACCCTGCAGCACACAGCGGGCTGGTGTGGCACCTCAGAAAGACCTGCCCTGCGCAGGGCATCTGGAGCACCAGATGGGCATGAGTGCACGCAGATGTCCTGTCTCCTACTGTGGTCTCAGGGAAGTTCCTCATCTCTCCAGTGCAGTGGCACTTGGAGGACGTTACCAGCGGTCAGCAGCAAGAGCGAAACCGAGGACCTACAACCAGCTCCCAGCAGACGAAATCTGAGTGAAGCCAAGACCCATGGCTCAAATTCACTTTCTTAACATGAGATCAGGTGAGATTTAATAGCTCAGTGTTTTCCTGTCTCTTTCAAGGTTCAGTCTGCTCTCTAACAAGAAGTAAGTTACCAAAACAAAAGTACTGACCCAGAACCCATTCAAGTAAGATGAAAACTCAGTTTAGGACTGCTTTGCTGTATGTCAATAGTGTAACATAACACGGTTGAAACAAAACCTCAGAGCCTGAATTTCTCTCCTGACCTGCTATGAACCAACAAGTCGAGTGCCTCCCTCCAAGGCCAGGGCCCCGGCTGGCACAGCAGCTCTGGGCAGCAGCTCCCCCTCAGCTCTTCCATCCGTGGCAATCCTCCACTCCCGAGAACCAAGAGGCAATTTGATTTGTGAGCTGTCAAATCTGGCCTGAGCCTTGAACAGCCGTGTTTAAACCCAGACCACCAGCCGTCTTCATTGCTAAGGGACCAAAGCTGGTGCCTCATCTCTTCCTTCAAACGGGTTTAACAGGGGGGCTTAATTTGCTTAACCTTTTAGTAGAACCTTTCTCCCACCTTCCAAAGTCCTTTGCCAAAAAAAAAAATTAAATAATAATAATAATTAAAAAAACCAGAGAAAGAATATATTTAATAGTGTGGGGGAAGAGGGGCACTAATAAAGAGAAGTCTGTAACTTACTGCATGGAAGGACTCGCTCAATGCCTGGACTGGCCAGCACAGACTGCATTGGGGTAGGACTAGTCCCTGCTGAGCATCGCAGACTGCAGAGCATCTGGGCAGGGGCCCAAGAGGCTGCAACACCCCATGACAGGGGCAACGTCACAGACAGGCCTTGGTGTTGGCCAGGACTGGAGCCAGAGCAAGGGACAAGCCCCTGCAGAGGTACCCACACAATAAAAGAGGAAACCGTCTTAGGAGCAGCAGTGTTTTTATTGAATCCAAATCCCAAAGCTCCAGTGAGACACAGACTTTCTTTATTAATTTAACAACATGGGCTTTTCAGAAATGCCTTGAAATTGTTACTGATAAGGATAAGGCATGGGGCAGGAGGGGGCTGTGGTCCTGTTGTGGTGATTGCATTTCTCCCCTGCCCCCAGCCCATGCGTGCAGGGGGTGTTTCTCCTCCTCTCACCATCACAGAGATGGCCCTGCAGTTTCTAGGAGACAAGCCTTCTCCCCCTCTGAAACTCATGTTTTATTTTTTTGCAATTTTAAGTGTACATCGAGGAAGCCAAGTTTCATGGCCATTATTGCACAGTTAATAACCCTTTGGAGACTGCAGACATGTGTTATATACATCTTCCCAAGCAGTCATTTGGCTGGCCGCCTGGAAAATGCCAGCATGTGAAGGGTTAACTTGGCCATTACTCAGCCTTCTCCCTTCTCTCCAGCCACCCTTCTCCAAACCCTTCCTGTCCTGGTCCTAAGCAGACAATCCAGACCTCATGGGTGATGCTCTCCTGCCCGGGACACTCCGATGCCTTCCCCACAGCTCCTCGCCTGGCTGTGGTCTTTGGGCAGCCGGGATTTCCCTCCCTGCTGCAGGCTGCGCCTGCCCTAACGCCGCAGAGTTTGGTCAGGCTGGTTGGGCACAGACCTGGTGGATGCTGCTGTTACCCATGCAAATGCCCCTGCAAAGAAGCCAGAGAGGGTTTCACGATAAGTAGGGACCAAGAAAAGCTCTTTTGTAATTTAAAACAATCAACCAAATAAATACAAGTAGTTTTATAGGTGCCAGCAGTGGGTTTCCTACAGATCAGTTCTTCACAGTGAGCCAGAGGTTCAATTAAAGCTTATTCCCTGGATAAAGCGTGTTTAAGGCTGCACTGCTCCGTGTTGGATTCACTTCTTATGGTTGGCCTCGATCTTCCAACCTAACTGATTCTGTGATTCCATGTGGAGTCTCCAGTGTCTAGTACTGTGGAGGCAGGCCCCAGCAGAGGCACTCCTGAGGTTTACCCTTCCAGCCTCTGAATTCTCCCGAGCCTGTGAGAGAAAAACTCCCTCTGGGACATCTCTGTCAGGTCTGGTTGAAAATGGACAGTGTGTTCATGAGCTCCTGGGGATCAGGAGCAGAAAAAAACCCCAACTGTGACACTGGAAGTGTCCAGGGACAGAGCCAAGCCACTGACACCTGTGTCCTCAAGGGAGCATGCAGCCTGCTTCAGTTAAGGTAAGTGGAGACCTATCATGGTCACCTCCTCATAGCAGGAGACCTATCCCTTTCTTCCAGCAGGAAGCTTTATTCATGAGCTGACAAGGATTCCCTTTTGTCAGAGGGAGTTTGCTTTCTTTGAGATGGGTCTGTTTCACACAGTGAGTGCATCGCATGAGATGTTCCCTGGACATCTCCCCCCACAAACACTTCCCCTCTGCCTGCCTGCAGGGGCCTCACAGCTTCACCCGGCTGCAATGGGGAAAAACATCCTATTCCCATGGAATACAGAGAAAAGAGAAGAAAAATACTCCTGTAGGATAGGAGCTGAGGAATGGACTCCTGAAATCCCAGGTCGCTTCACATCTGCCCCTGTGACAGCGGAGTTCTGGCTACATTCCCACACCGACGCAACTACATTCTGTACAAACCTCCCAGGGTATCTTGCTGCCTTGGCACAGATGTTTGGAGGGATCACGGTGCAATGCTGTCAGGAGCAGAAAATGACGTTGCACACATGCCACTGTGGGTGAGAAAAGCCAGGAACACAGAAGAACATGCTTCCAATTGAGTAACACAGCTTCAGGGTGCCGGGAGAGTCCACTCCCTCCAGTGCAGGCAGCACTTCGTGTAGAGAGATCAGAAATGTTAAGTGCACCACCAACTCCATCCAGACCTTGCTGGGATTTTTAAACACAGACAAGGCTAGTCCAGGGTCTGTTTGGTATCTGGGAGCTGTGCATAGATAGCCATCACCCAGGCAATAATAATCAGCCACACGTCACTCCCCAGGCATGCAGGAACAAATGGACAAAGGAAAGAGCTGTCGTTGTTTGAGGCTGACCCTAAAGTTCAGTGAGGCTTTTTATGAAGTCCAGTGTTGCCACCTCTGATGATGTTATCAGGAACCTGGGAATAGCTGGCACTTTCTTTTGTTCTGTTTTATGGTTTGTTTGGGTTTTTTCTTTCCAGGCCTTGGCTCTTGCAATCACAAGACTGATTTCTCATTTAACCCTATCACTCTGTGTTTGACCCCATGACAGGCTGGGAAATGTGAGCTTCAAGAAGCCTAGAGGCTTATTGCCCGGAAGCAAATAAAGTAGTTCCCATAGAATTGTTTAAAATAATCCTTTCTCCAAAAAAAATGGTGCCATTGATTTCTTTTCTGGTGTGGAGGCAGATGTTCTGAATGCTTGGAGCTGGCAATAGCAAAGCCCTTCATGCAGGCACCACCTCCCTCTGTCTCTGACACTACCCTTCAGCTGGTCATACCCCACATCTGGTGTTCCCCGTCTCCTCTCGAGCATCTCCCCCTGTATCCAACACCTGCCTTGGATGAGGATTTCCCCTGTGCCAAAACCAAGTATTTCACATAAGGCTTCTCCTTTTCTGCATATTACTTGCAGAAGGGCGCAAGAAGTCCAGGGAGGGGATTTACAAGCCAAGGAGGTGGTGTGGGGCTTGGAAGAGAGACAGAGGCGATGCCGAGGGGATGCACAAGACAGCACAGCCGTCTGCACGGGTGTCTACAGGAGCCTGGACATGGTGGCCCACTGCAACTACACAGATTTAAAGTGGCTTCTTTCCATCATGAAAGTACTAATAAGGGAAACTGCCGACTTAAAACACTCTTAATAATGTTTTCCTATTTCTTTAACACCTCTCCCTTGAGCACTCTCTCCTCCCTTCACAGCGTCTTGGCCAATTACACTTGCAAAGCAAACAGAAAACTCAATATCCCCAGGAGCAGGGATTGCCGGGGGTCAGGGGCCCTCACCAGGCGCTGTGGCGGGGGCTCTGAGGTGGGCCATGGCACAGGAGCCCGCTCTCCTCCAGCCAGCAAGGCCCTCTACCATTCCCGGTGGGGGGGCCCCAGCCAGGCGCTGCAGGGCTGCCGTGCCCCTCCTTACGGCCCACCAGAGCTGCAGGGCCATGAGCTGGGGGGGACGCGCTGAGGTGGGAAGGGCTATCCTCCAGCACAAGCACCACTGGATGGTGGCACAAAGCTGAGGAAGGACTGTGCCCCCCGGCCAAGCCTCACTGGCCCCCCAGCTTGGGTCTGTAAAGCAGACCTTTAAAAAGACCTTTTTTTTTGCTCTTCTGGAAGTGAAACAGGCCCAAGCCCATGTGCTCAGGTAATCGTTGCTCTGGACTTCTGTTGTCTAACCCTTCTTCATTTGTCTCAGATTCAAGCTGCTCCCAAGCTGCCCTCCAAGCTTTGTCAAACCGTTTGAACTACTAGACAAGTTCATCGATCAAAACCCTCCACCTTTTATCCATGAGCAGCGATAGGACCAACAATGCAACAGCATTCAGAGTTACTTTTCCCCACAGGACCAATCCTTCACTCAAGTTTGCGCAGATTTTCCTGGTTGCTCCCATTTTAGATGCAGAGCTGTGCAGAAGCGTTACTGCAATGCTGCTGTCAGAAGCAGGGCTGAGTTCACAGCCCAGACCCCCTGACTGCCTGGAGCTTTTAAAAATTAACAAAGCAGTTTTGCTAGCCTTCTCCCCAGTTCTGGCTGCTTTGCAGTTACCCGCTCTGGACCACTCAGTCTTTACGCTCCCTCCCCGTCACCCCCAGTTGAGTCAGCAAATTCCCCAGTGCTGTCCCAGGATGACAAACACCCTCAGCGGGGAGCTGTGAGCAATGAGCCTCCAGCCCATGCTGTCCCACAGCCTTTTAGTATGAACTCCACAGCCTGGAGATGCAAACCTGGGACATGCGGTCAACTGATGTTGCCTGTCTATGTTAGTTGTCTAACCTCGGAGTCGCTTGGAGCACCTACCTGGGGAAAGAGTCCTGCATTTTAGATGTCCAAGCTGACCTGAAGCAGCAAAAGTGTCGTTGTTCTCAGGGGACAAAGGAGCAGGGCAGGCAGGATGTGCTGTGACTGTTGCACGGCCACACCTGTAATGCTGTGCACTTTAATGACAGGTTGCGCAAGTCACGCTTTTCTAAGTGACAGCAAGGGCTGCCTTTTACTCCACAGCCAGCAAGGAAACCCAGCTGCCCACGTCAGCAAAGTCTGCTCAGAGTCACAAGGTAAGAACTGGCCAGATGGAGGGCCAGCGCGAGGTCTGGAGGGAGCAACCCTTCTGGAGTCTGAAACACATCCTGCTCTTTAATCAACAACAGCCACCAATACCTCATCCCAGTCCATTTGGGGCCAATATTGTCATTATTTGCAAGGTCGTACAGTGAACCAAGAACAGAATCGGGATCCTCCTCTGATGCTAGATCCTTTCTCCCAACAGAGCTGGCAATTGACTTTGGCTTGGTTGCAAGTATTTGTTCATAAAAGCAAAATATTAGCGTCACTCTAGGACTCGTAACTGCCTGCTTTCAGGCTTTCTGGGCTGGACACCCACAAGGAGCGAGAGGAGATGCGTTTCAGTTAACCTGCTGGCAGTAAGGAGTCCCACCGGCGCCATCTGTGAGCTGTGATGCAGGAAACTGTGCCAACAGCTGGGTACCAGCCCGTGGCGAACCCCATGCGCCGCGAGTGCCAACAGGCAACCTTGAAGCTTTCATCTCTGCTGGGACAGTCAAGTCAAATCCAGCTGCCTCCTGGCTCTGAAAGAGAAACCTGGGGAAGAGCGGGGGTCAGATGGGAACCGCAGGGGCTGCCACCCAGTCTGCAGCTTCCGAGCGCCTCCTGTTCATCTACAGCCGTGCATGGAGCTCAAGGAAACACTTCATCCCACTATCAAAGCAAATCAGTTCCGAGCTCTCTACACAGTTATAGCTGAGCGCAGCCTGACCATGAGGGTTGTGCCAAATGGGATTAAAGGAGCTTGTTTAGCCCAACAGATCCCTTTTTCCTGCTGACGCTCGAGGAGAGTGTGGGAGTGCGCAGGCTGTTTGCTTGGCTCACTGGGCCATTTCAGCCAGGGTTTACATAGCTATGGAGCCACTGGGTTCCTTGGCGTACTTTTCATGGAGCCCAAGCCCAAAATTTCCTCCCAGCAGGAGCCAGCCACAGCAGCAGTAACGAGGAGGAGGTATGCACTGCCCACCACCACCACCCCCAGACCCTGAGATGTCCTTTGGGGGAAAACCCCTAGAACTGTTAGATTTTGGTCTTAATTGTCTCTGTGCTCTGCATTTATAAAAAGCTCAGTTTGTCCAGCATTTAGTGCTGCTTAGTAAGTGCTTCAACCTGGGGCTGCAGTGACCGCTACTCATTTGCATTACAGAAGTCTGAGAACAGCTTTCCATAGGGAGCGCTTTTCAGTGGTGCCTCCTGCCAGAGCACTGTGGTGGCTTTGGAGGTGTTTCAGGGCAAGGTTCTTGGAGTGCAAAACCCCCAAAGCTCAGTCTGTCGCCCTGAACATTGCACCGCCAGGGTGATGTAGCCCCCATTCACTGAGCAGTTTGCCTCGTACCTCTCTTTTCCAGCACACAGCCAGCACCCAATTAATTCATCCTCCTGCACTTGCAGTCGTTAGAGGGTTGGAAGTTGCCAGGTGATGCAAGGTGGGCTGCTCAGCCCTCAGCCCACTAGCACAGGCATTCCTCCTCTCTTTGGTGGACCTACTCAGCAGCATGGTGATGGACTGTGTTCTGGGGACAAGCTGTCATCAGGGAGCCCCCCATCCTCCCTGGATAACAGCACCAGGCAGGCAGGCTGAACATAGCTAGGGTTAGCACGTGGCATAGGGTGTCCTCCCAGCGCATGCTCACAGGGCTTTTTTCTTACACAAATCCATTTGTTGGCATTCCCAAATCCTTGGGTTGCTTTGGCCATGATGCTCAGCCCCTGTTGGATTTAAAGAGTTCGAGATGCAACTGCTCCTCGATTTCCTTCTCCTTTTGTGTTTGGGAGGTGATGTCCCACCACTCCCACCCTTGCACATGCACACACTGAGCCTGGCCCAAACCCTTCTGCCCTTAGAGCTTTGCTTTACCATTGGCAATGTGCAAAACACAGGGCACCTCATACGCTTGGGGTGGAGATAAGGTGGAATGGCAGCGTAACCCTCCTTATTCCGAGAGTTTTATCATCCCTATTTGCATTATGGGCATTGAAGATCTAGGTGAGAACGGGGCTTCACTTACTAGCAGTGGCAGACCCTGTGGCTTGACAAATATGTATCTTAAATAGACAATACAAAAAAAGTAAAAGCAGTAAAGCAGAGTCAGAGCAGATTTAACATCTGTTCTTACCCACCCCTTGCCCCAGATTCCCCCGGCACAGCTCTGGTGCCAGGGGAGTCACCAGGAGAGCGCAGCACCTCCGGGAAAGGGGTCACTGGTGACACCCAGGTAGATGCGAGCCCTGGTCCTCTGCACCGGTACCGAACACCCGCTCCCAGGAACACATGTAGTGCTTCTTCACCGGCGACACACCAGGCGCTATTCTCTATTCTCACGGATAGAGACCCACCAAGTGGAAATTACCAGTTGCAAGAAACACTCCTGCACCCCAGCCTTCAACACTCTCTTTGTTTTGAAGGGCAGAAAGACGGACAGGAACGCTCCACGGAGCCGTGCCCGAGCAGGGAGCCGTGTCCTGCTACTGCCGCCTGGCGGCCCCTTGCGGCCATAGCCAGGGCACCGGTACCCGCGGGCCGCTCCCTTGCGGAGGCGCTGGAGGTTTCCCGGTGCTGCGGGGGCTTCCCGCAGGGCCCCGCCGGGCCGGGCCCGGGCACACGTGCTGCCCCAGGCCGGGCATCGCCCCGGGCCCGCGGACCGGCACCGCTGCCTGCTGCGCCTCTCACCCTGGCAGCGCAGCGGCACAGAGCATCACCGTTCCCTTGGCAGGCAGTAAAACCCTCTCTGATGCATAAAATGGAGAAACTTTGGGGTTTCTCTGTTCTCAGCTTTGTGTTACACCGCAGGAATTTGTCCTCCTCTCACTAACGTCCAGTGAAAGGAGCATGGCCCTTCCATGGACCAGAACAAGGATCCTCAGCAGCAGGCTGGCAGCTCCACGGCCCCGTGGGTCCCTGGGGATGCAGGACTGACCTCACAAGCTCTGGCTAAGCTCTGACATTGGTTTTGGATAAGTTGCTCAATGATAAAAAAGGAATATCATTGCTCACAAGAGATGGAGCAGCCGTATTTGCAATCCACAGTGCAGAGACGCAACGGTGCCGGTTTACAATTCCCCTGGTGTCAGCCGTGTATGCCGGGGCAGGGGTAAGCGTCCCAGCTTCCCACTTGCCTGGATTTTTTGTCAGAACAGAATCACGCCTGGGCACAGGAGGGGAAACTGCTGTGCAAAAGTGGATATGAGGGCAATGTCTAAGTTCAATAAAAGCTGTGCGTGCCCTGCGGTACGGTATGGGTCATGGGACAGTCCTCACTTCAGGCAAAAGGGGCTGTTGCTAGTGTCCTGCTCCCTGCTCAAGTGCCATCCTTGCAGGATCCAAAGGGGGAAAAAGCTTCAAACATACAACTGCTATCTGACCTCACTGCTCCTTGCACCAGGGAAATGTATGAAACCTTCTTTGGTTGCTGAATAATTCGTCTAAAGGAAACAGCAAAGGAACTAGGCAGGATTTGCATGGCCTGGGAAGACTTAGCACAGCCTGGTAAGATTTAGCTCCTGCTTCCCACAGATTCTTCTCCTGAAATCCTGGGACTTCTCCTGCGTCGTCTGCAGCCCATGACATAACCAAGAAACTCACCCGCACGTGTTAGCACTAGAAAAGCCTTTCAGCAGCTTTCTCCAGCTCTTTGCTGTAGAAGGCAAACACACAGATCTTCTAGGAGCTCTTCTAGGGCTCTCAGGGAATCTCAGTCAGCCGGGAAAAGCACAAAACCAAAGCTGAGATTCAAGCGGGAGTCAGGCTCACCCAGCAACTGGGGGTGAACCAGTGAACAGTTCGGCCCTAGATGTTCTTGCTGCTCCTGTGTACAACGTGGGGTCATTGCCACAGCTACGGGTCTGCTGGCCTCTGCTTGTGGCTAGCCTGGCCCAGCCCCAGCTGAGTCCCTCCCTGGCCCCTCACTCACATGCTGGGAACTTTCTAAAGGAGTGTTTCCCAGATCCTGCTGCCTTTGCTCCTGCCTTGGGAACTCATCGGCTGGGCTCAATCCGAAACCGCTGGTGCTCGGGGAAAAGGAGTTGTCCTGGCTACAGAGTTCATCTCAGAGTCCAGGCAAAGCTGGCCTCTGCTGCTTCGGAAGGGCTGACCCCCAGCGTTACTGAACTACCATCTTTTTCTTCCTCGTTCTTCTCTTGGGGCTCTTTTTTCTTCCTAGCCTTGTTCCTGCTTTGCTTTGTGATTCTTGGTGATATCAGTTCTGTCTTCAAGCTGCTTGCTGTGTTGCCCCAGCCATTTTCCTCCAGTTTTTCTCTCCGCTCCCTTTCCTCCTCTGGCTCAGCTGCCTTCTCACACACTCACACACGAAGGTGGTCGCGGTAACCACAGCTCGCCGTTTGCCTCTTCATGCTAAGTTTGGCTTTGGATCACAGGCTTCAGCATCAACAACCCAGTCTTTGCTGAGGTTTTGAACAGCACCAAGGACAGGCAGCAGACTGCTTGCTGAAAGCGAAGCTTCTGGCTTGAAAGTGGAGGGATTGCCTTCCCAGGGATGTCATTCAGGAGATACATGCCCAGCCTGGGCAGGGGCAAAGGCAGAGCTGTGCTGAGGCGAGCGTCCTGCAGACAGATCTCCTTGCCTGGGGAGGATTTTGCCCTGGGCTGTGCCCTGCTCCTGGTGGCTGGACAATGCAGTGCCAGGCTGCCCTCACCATTTTAGCTGGTTGCTCGAGGTCTGGATCCAGTTCTCATCAGCACCATGGGAAATGCTCCTGGGAATTTCAGTGGAAATCTAATCATCTGTTTCACTGCTCAACTCTATTAGTTAGACCAGCTTCTTTTGTGGTAGGAAAAGTATGGACTTTTCACCACCTGAAACAACTGCCTGGGAGCTGTTTCTTCCCACCCTGGCTCAAAGCAGAGTAATATTCTATGGCTACAAGGACATGCTTCTTGCACTTCAAAGTTACTGTGGATAGGGTTTATACTTGTTATTCCACTTAATGTTTCTGACTTTGAAATGATTATGGGGTCTCCTCTGAATGCTTTATGGGGTAACAAAACTCCAGAAGAACAGGGTCCTTTCCAGCTGAGTAAATAGAAGATATTTTCATAAATCTTCGGACTATTGGAACATCAACAACATTATCCTACATGGGTTGTTATGACTTTGTATTTGAAGAGTTGTATGTTGAAGCTTAGACTTGTGCTTTCAGCCTCGTTTTCTATTAAGCTAGGAACTTCAAGTAATCCCACAGAGGGTACTTTAGTTAAATAAACTCTCAGAGCCCTACTTCAAGTTCTCTGTAGTCAGCTAGGGTGAAGATTACATTGCTTTGATCATCTCCGCATCCTCAACTGGGAATCCCATTCTTCGACGAAGGATTAATGCCAGAGCTTTACCTCCTCTCTGCTGCTTAAGACCTTAACACACATGGATGACAGGACAGAATAAAACCATGGGGGTTTTCCTGCAGGAGTCCTAGTTTTCTGGGCACTTATTTCCCCTCTCCCCCATTATATCCCAGTACTTTGTGAAGCTTCCCCTCTCATGCGTGATACAGCTTACACTTCAGTAGGCAAGTGAGTTACCTTAGGAGTACCTGCAAGCACTGCTGCTACTACAGGTTGGAGCAAAGACAGGGCACGGAGAAATCTCTGCTGATTAGCCTTAAGCAGAAACGCAGGTGACCCAAACCCAAACACGAGCTGGACAATGGGAATTCAAAGAAATGAAACTAAGGTTGAAGTAAGTTCCTCACTCAAGGTGTGCCCAACCCCTGCAGCACTGAGCAGCTGATTGTTGTGCGCAGGAGCAGCAAGAACATCTAGAGCTGAAACTGTTCATGGTTAACACCCCTCCTCCCCCAAAACATGTTTCAGAGTACAAACCTACCTCTGCTTTGTACCGGAGTGGGAGAGGGATTACCCTGGGCTGTTGGTTCGGTATCCACCTCTCTACCTTTCGGTGCTGGCTGCTCTCAGAAGTGAGCGATGACTGCTCTGACTTTGGCAACTTCTATAAACCAAGTAGCTTCATGCGGAAATACGGAGACGGAGTAAGAGAAAACACTCCCCACTAAAAAGCTGGAGAAAACAGCCTTTAAATGAGTTTTTCACACCTACATCTGTAAGAAAAACCTGTGCGACGAGTTGGCCAAACCCTCTGCTGACTTTTCTTCTTCTTACTCGTGAAGCTCTGTGCAGGAGAAGTCAGCTTCCTCTCTCTGACGCTGGTCACTCACGGTGCCACCTTGCTTTCTGACACACATTGGTTACTCTCAGTCTCTAAGCTGTGGGCATCAGATAGATTTAATAAATTTCATAAGCAGAAATCACATTCTCAGTGGGAATATAGATGTCCTGTGCGACCTGTGACGAGTCAGAGGCGTTAACCTCCTCAAGGTCCCCACCTTGGGCAGCCAAAGCTCAAACTCTATAGGCAAGAAACAAATCCCTGGCTCCATATGGCATAGACAGAGCAGAAGGGAGCCTACAAAGCTGACGGGAAAAAAGGAACAGACATTTTCAGTGAATTTGAACATGACCAATGAAATCAGCTCAGAGGTACGTTCCTGGCTCATCTGCTGCTTGGTACAGAAAGGCTGCCCAGCTCCTGGGCAGCTAACAGCCATCAAACCAGCTCTCTTCGGCGTTTTCACAACCAGGCTACGTTCTTATTCTCAGCACGGACTTTCATTTCTGCCCGCTGGTTATCTGTTGTTCTTCAAACCCACAGCTGGGGGAAGTGCCTGTGGAGATGGTGTTTTTCTTTCTAAATCAGCAAGATTTTATTTTTTTAAAAATCTTCACAGTTTGCAAGTTGTTTGTAGCCAAAACTCACATATCCCTGTTCAATTTGTTTTCCATCTACTTTATTCTTACTCATAAGCTTAAAAAAATGAATTCAGATAATAAAACCAAAGTATTCTTCTACAGTTCATTATTTGGGCTGAAACACCTTCCCTTGTGTTTGTTTACCTATGGGAATAGATGGCAAGTCAGAACCTCTGTGATCTTCCCAACTAGGGAGGCAGAAATGGAAAGAATAAGAAATATGGAACAGCTTTTCAGCTGACACAAACCAGCACAGCTCCCTTGTTTTTAGTAAAGCTTCCCTGCTTTTGCCAACTTCAGATCCATGCCTGAGTTGCCTCAAGTGATGAGCCATTTAGGCAGCAATCCACGGAAATCTAACAGGGCAATAGCCCCTCAGTCTATGTATAAACATAAGCACTCCTGGGAAAAAAATAATTATATCTGTATTTGCATATTATTCTATCATTCCCCAAATACACCTAACTTCAGAAGCAGCTCTAATATGCACAACAAAAACCAACTGAGTACAGACAAAAAAATGTGTCAGCATTCTAGAGCGAGTAGCTCCTACTTTCCAGTAGTTCAACTTTCAAGTACCTTAGTCAAAGGATAAGTCTTGAATAACACAATGATGGATGGCGCACCCACTCATTTTGCTTCCTCTCCATTCATGAATTACCCAGGAAAAACCAAGTTCATTTACAGCAATCGCTGTTACTTCTTTAAGAAGGGTGTGGGTCATCCAGCCTTCTCTGGGGAAGGGAAAAACTTGACAGAGTAAGGAATTAGTTCCTGAAAGGGCCCTCACTGGAAAGCTGAGAGGGAATGGGAAGGCAAGAGGAGGTCACTGCAAGGCAGGGAAAACAAGGAAATCCTTACATAGATACCTGTTTTTAAAAAGTATTTACTTAGTGTGTAGCGTAACTGACCAGACAAATTCAGTGGCATTAAGAACAAGCAAAGATAATTGTACCCAACAGTACAAATTGACAACATGAGTTCTGTGGAGCAAAGGAGATCTGTGAATCAAATCCAGAGTAGACTGGTAAATCTATGTAGTAACCAAGTACAGAGCCAGCACAGTATATGTGGACAGGAATACCTGAACAAAATTCAGAGAAATTTAATGGAACAGAAGAGCTTCTGCTGAACCTAACGGACTAAAACTTAATTTTCCGTCTAATTCTATCATAAATATTTTGGCATGGTCAAAGTGACGTAGCAAAGCCAGATGCGCAGTGTCAAATCATTAAACCAGGACTCGTTTTGTGAAATGGTAAAATTAACGTATTAAAGCCTGTTGTCTGTGCCATATGCATAGCTGTTCTGCACTTGCATTTTGAGACTCTTTTCACAATAAGATTTAAAAAATGTTAAGGGCATTGAATAGACTGAAAAATCTTGAAGCACCATGACATCAAATGCTTTGGCATGAATTGTGTTCCCCATGACCTCAGCTTCTGGTTTCTGGGTTTCTACCAGCAAAAAGTGGCAAATGAAATGTGTGTACCTTCAGGAACGACAAATCTGATGTTAACACAGGACACGTGTCCAGTCCCACTGTAACAGTCTGTTCCCCTTCTTTCTGTGCTGTGGGCATTAATCCCCAGTGCCTAGTGGTTTGCGTTCAGAAATTTTAGGTCTCATCACTTTGGTTGGCCATGACAGTCATCCCCTGGAAGGGCCTTCCGTCATGTAGTTATTCATTGTAGTTATGGAGTTATGCAACGTCATGTAGTTATTCGGTTGTTTACTGTGCTTAGACTTAATCTTCACCTTCAGGATGTTATTTTCATCCATATTCTTCTGTACCTGTCCAAAATTTGCCTCAATATTCTATGTTTGAATGTCTTGATCTACCTTTTACTCTTCCTGTAAGACCCTGGTTTCACATCAATTTAAAACAACAGGTCTTGTAATTAGGTTGGATAACTGCAGTCCAAAATTTTTCCTAGGCAGGACTCCAATAGAGTTAATTGGCTTCACTGGGAGACTTGTCCAAGTAGGAAGGGCAGGATTTGGCCTCAACGAGACTATAAATTCCAGTTTAAAACTCGGTAGTTGTTCAGAGGCTCACTCCTGTGACAACATCATTCTTCGTGTTTCCTTTCCTGAATTCCTTTCCTAGTCATAGCAGGAAAGCTTTCTGGCACCAAAATTAAATGATAATACTCTGGCCATCTCCCAAAACCCCGTTATGTCTTGAAGAAAACATCATTGTCTCCACTGCCCTCAAAGGGAGCGTAAAGCCTCCAAGACGTCGGGTTTCTACATTTTGTTAGGAAGGGCCAGTTCTTTTCATGTAGGTCATAAACAGGCCCCAATAAACAACCGTGACCCTGCCAAACTCACCAGTTGCTTTAGGTGATGTAATAAGTACTTACACTTCCAACAAACCCACAGCGCAGTATTTAAGGTATTCTCCACAGCTATGTAAGGAAGCACGCTGCTATACAACAACTACGGAGGGAATTCTGCCTGCTCAGCCCAAGCAGCACAAGTTAACTGCAAGCTCTGGTTCAGGGGTTCCACTCCACTTACCGCACACCTCCCGTCCTTTTCAGAAGCTGTAGGCCATGCTCCTTTCTTAATTCTCTTTGTGGTAAACATAAACATTTGGGGCATTACGTGGTCCAAAATATAAGTAAAAAGTTAAACACAGCCTAGTTCAACAGACCACACATAGGGATTTCCATGCTACCAGCCCCTGTAACAAAGTACTCCTCAAGTTTCTTGTAACTGCACAGAAAACACTTCTTTCTTCATATCTGAGATCCCAAACATTTCCCGTTCTTTCAAATGCTTCAGTCACTGAACTATATCCCCCTTTGCCAAGGAAATCTTGAGAAAACAAGTCAGCCATGCAGTGCTTCCCGTAGGTCACCAAGTTCCTGCCTGAGCAGCCTTAAGGGGAAAAGAGCTTTTCCAAACCCAAAGCTCTGCACCCAGGCTGCTCGAGCAGTGGTCCCCCTGGTCTCTATCAAGCTACTGGGTTTAGTTCACCAGATGATCTCAGCTACCGTAGAACCACATGGAAAGCCGCTCACCTCTAAAACTTATTACACAAATCATTTATGACCTTGTGAGCTAACGCATCTGGAAATGAGACTGGTACCACCCTGTTTAAAAGGCCCAGGCTCTCCTGGAAAGTCCCAGGACTAAAACCACTGCTGCACTCTGCAATAGCCTTAGAACAAAAGTGCAAACTTTGGATAGAGGCACTTTTGGTAAGAGAAGCTGATCAAATATCCACTGTTTCTCCACTTCTTACAGCATAAACAATGGTATGTGGCCTAAGTCACATACATCCAATTTTGGCTCTAGCCAATGTGATTCCTGGTTTTCAAAAAGAACAGAGATGGAAACACAGATCCTGCTTTCAAATGAATACGCAGCACGGACGACGTGACAGCGCTTGCCAGTTCCATGCTCCCCCAACGCCCAGATACATGCAGTGAACACACAGGAACCCTGAAACAGAATTTATCAGACTCACTCCTGAGAAGACAGTCATCAGTCCCCACAGGAAAGGAATGGATGAGATTTCTTTTTAATCTTCTGGGCTGTAGATGGGTCAGGAGCAGGGAGTGTTCAGCAGTTTTGAAGACAAATAAGAAGTGCAAAAAAACCTGTGCGAAGACCGAATTTTCATTGACTGTCTTCCCTCCCCACTGCACCTTCTGTTCTAACAGTGGGCCAAAATGACTGAGATGCAAGTAATTTGTGAACCCGGAGCTCAGTGGAGAATCAGGGCTGAGTTTTGCTGTTTAAACAGTGACTTCTTTGACAGGTAAATCTTAGAAGAACACAGTATCTGAGCTGCCTATCACACAGCATATTTCGGAGAAAGACTTTATTTTTGCAGTGAAGCCAGCTCTTCACAGGCAAGTAATGTGAATTCCTCCACGTTAGCTCCCACTGGCCTCCAGGAAATGAAATCTAACTCAAAAAAACAGCCATTCTGATGAGGGTTTAAACTGAAAAATAAAGACTAAAATGCTAGTCACGATACACCACTGTCAAATTTTTCCCACCTTAGGTAATTTTGGTTCCTAATGGAGTTCATGCTACCTACCTACCTAGGTAAGTAGGTAATTTCACTAATTTAATCCACAAAACATCTATGAATTAAACTGTTTGGTGAAATATATCTTATAGCAGATTGACAGACATTAGGAATCAACGGGATGCTCCTGAGCTTTGACCTTGTTGAGCACTATCAGTCAGTTTGTCCAAATGATTTTCCAAACACTTAGCAACAATTCAGAAAATTGGCCATTAACACATTTTGTCTTGTTATGCAATTTTCCCCTCCCTTCTAAACTGGGCATTTTTCCAGGTCCAGTAGCCAACAATAAATCAATCACAGTCTCTCACAAGCCTTTTGACTTAAATCCTGTCCTGTAGGTTGAGTTAAAAACAGAGCAGAAATCACTGCAGGAGACAAGGCAGTAAGGGGCTACTGGTGACTGCTGTTTAGGAGATGCTTGCTTGACCCACAGCTGTTCTTGTTGCCATTCTTTGTGGACTCCTCTTCATTATCTGTTACAGAATCCTCCTCCTCTTCATCGCTCCGTTCATCTTTCAAGTCCTAGGGAGAAGAAAGCACTGTGAGCATATTCTATACTTGTAGTATTTACTGTCAGATAAGTTACCAGATTGCTGTTATCAGTGCAGACCTTTCAAAAGCCCCTACAGATGCTAGACAAGCAAGTCTTTTACTGTTAGAGAAATAGGTATCTGGATCTTTACAACGACCTTGAAAAAATAACCAATTAATTTATTTAGCCAGGTGCCCCCATTTGTAGTTGCAAAACGAAAAGATGGCGCACTTAAGTTCCAGAACATGAGACGTCCTCCCTTCTTGGAAATTCCCCATCATCCTCTGAAGACAAAACACCCCTGTCTTCCATCTGCCTCAGCAAATAAAAGCGCTAAAGGGAACAAATGTAAGGAAAACTAAATATACTAGATAATATCAAAAACGTCCCAGGAAACTCCTCCTCCCCCCAGAATGGAGGCTGACATCCAAGGACAGACCAGTTCACAACACACTAATTTTGCAGAACCTAATGTTCTTTAGACAAAATTTCGTCCAGGACCTTGGCCCAGTCATTTGACCTCTTATTGCTTGTTTCTGCTTTCCCTTGTAAAGTGTTACTAGTAATCCCCAGGTGCTGTGGGATTAATTAAGAGTTGTGAAGTGCAGGGAAGATGAAAAGAATATTGTACAAAAGCTAAATATGATGAATACAGTTGCCCAAACATAGAAGTTGAGAGGCTGCCTGCTTCTGACAGGTGTAAACTAAACAGTGAATAGTCGTGCCAGCATCTCCTGCTATCAACTTTGCTTAAAGAGACTTACTGACCCGAAAATATTCTCCGCTGCCTGATGGTGTATACATAACACCAACATTTGCAAAGAGGAGGCTGTGTCTATACAGCTATCATATACATCTTGGGTATATCATGCTGCTGAGGGAACTATCAGGGAGGACGGGATGGCTGGTCCATTACCAGGGATGAAAGGGCGTCAATGAGACAGATAAAATCCCTTACAAAAATCCCTTCCCAGCTCTATAGGAACATCTTCTAACAATTGGCAACCATGCTTCATCCCCAGACAGTCGAACATAACACTCACTAATGAATATTTCCACCACACAGAGAAAAGACATTGTGTCTACCCAGTATTTCACAGCAAAGGTTAGGGAGAAAGAAGACAATTCTGTGCTATTTGTCATGGCATGTAAATGCACTGTTAGTCTCCTATTTCTCAACTGCTACCATAACCCAAGACCCTACGATGTGTTCAGAAGTTTGGTTCAAACAATCGAGTCTTTCACGTTAAAACCAAACACCTCTATGTCCCTTTGAGTGCAACAAGTTTACAAGAGCAGTGCCTGCCTTCCTAGAAGGACTTGCCATACCAACCGATGACCTGCTCTGCAGACTCAGGGTAGGATGCTGTAGTTAAAGACGCTGTAAGTCAAGTAAACACTTCCTTCTACCTAAGCAGTGGCTGAGAACGGAAACGAGATCAAACCAGGCACTTAAGAAACCTTTCCCATTTCCAGCAGTTTCCTGTGTGAATGGCAGCTGCCACGGGTTGTCTCTTCCAGTTACTTGGAAGGTGCCTGGTAGACCTGATACCACCTGATAGAATCACCTGATGCCCTCTAGTTCTTGTGTCAGAGGAGATGGGCAATAGCTATCCCCTCTCCAGCATCGCATGATTTAATAGTCCACCTTTCACTTAAAACCAGGAGTTTCCCCGTAGTTGAGGATCAAAACCTGGGCCCTCACACTGTGGCTGACAATTTACCCCTTAGCACCAGGGTATCTAGTTTGTTAACTGGAACTCCCAAAATTTAACAGCCAGTGTTGTCAATGTTCAATTGAGGACTGCAGGTGTCACGGTATCTATTTGTAGTGCAGGGGTGTTTGGCCTGCAGGACCATCTGCTGAGGGAGCCCTGAGGCTTCCCTTCCTAACAGAGTATGTTGCCTCCAGAGCCGTGGGCTGGAGCTGGCAGGCACGTTAGCCCTTGCACAATCTGCTGCCTGTACAGTCACACCAGAGACCATTCCATCATGGATAAATCTGTTCTCTCTGTCATCTTTCTGGATCTCAGCTAAAAAGGCAGAGACTGCATGTTCTTCCTGCTCCAAGATTGATGTGCCGAAGTCAGAGATAAGATGCAGAAAGGAGAAACCAGTGCTGTTCCTGCCCATCCTGTATCTGCTCTCAGAATGAGCTAACAACTTCACTTTCTTAGCCTGCTGATCTGAGGTCTTTCTGAAGCGCCAAATTCATACACAGAAAATAAATGACAGCTTAGTAATAACTCATCCAGTTGCAATCTCATATCCCTTTATATATTACGCTTCGAGTAAAATGTATAGGACTAAAAAGAAAATTAGAGCCTAAACTCCATCTCATCAGAAACTATAAACTTCCTGGAGATTTTCTTTTGCCTTCTCCCTAACAACATACAAAGGGTATCAAAACAAACAAATCTTACTGTAAATACTGTAAGATAAACTTGGCATGCCATCAGTTAGAGAAAAGGAAAGACAGCCTTTCCCACACAAACAATTTATGAGGTTCTGCCTCTTTCAGATCACCTCTCTCACTCCTGGTAGTTTTGCAGTTTGTATTTGCAGTAAAAGACAAACATTGAGGGTGTGCGGAGAGGCGTGTTACTGTTTTGCTGCCAGAAATATTTCAGGGGGGGGGGAAAGAAAAAAAAAAAAAAAAGCAAACTAAACCTATGTACGGTGTCTGATGCAGAACCTGCTAGACTCACTAGAAATACCCTCGTCTTCCTGAGCAGCCCCTGGCTGAAGCTGCAAACATGGGGAGTGACGCGGGAGGAGCGTGTTTGTGCTTCGTGGAAGGGCCTAAGCCAGTAAAGCCCCTAAGTGCGTATTTCATTTTGGGTACCTCATTGTCATCCACAGAAGTTGCTGGTGCTCAAACACATGCTTAAAAATTGCTGGCATTCTGCTTTGCTTTCAACGATAGCTGATAAGTGACATTGATTCCTGGGCGTTTTTTAATTTCCTATAGGAATGAGCTGGCATTTTCAGCATGGAACTGGAAACTCTTGATAGGATTTGCTTCCCAGTTTTGATGCTGTCAAGCTGGATGCTCCGATTAAAGGCACTGTATGTAGCAATTAAAAACCATGTAAATGTTTTTTTCCGGCACACAGGAAATCCCTGCGTTTGAGATAATGTCTTACAGATTTCAAAGCAGTGGGAATTAAATTTCTTTGTATTATGAAGCAACCGTTGCAAATTTGCTGAATTTTGGGAAACAGGACTACTTTCGAAATTCTAATATTAATCAGGAAAAAATGCTGCTAAATCAAACCTAAATTTTTATTGTCTTTTTAATCATAAAACTGCTTCCTGACCAAGTGCCTCTACAAGTTCTTGATTTAGATGAGTCTGGCCATTTTTGTCTAGCTTAAGTGACAGAAGAGAACTTTAAATTGCCATAGCTTCATCTGTAACTAGAAAAACAAACAAACCTGCCTTTGCAAACTGTTTAAGCGACCATTATAAATATATTAAGATATCGTAAGCAAAGTTTGTGCATCTTAACTTTGACCTCATAAGACTAACAAAAAAAAAAAAAATTAACATTTCTTGGATTTTCCCCGCTTTAATACCAAGATGTTTTCTCTGAGCCCCTCACATCATATATTATAGTTGCGTTTTCCAACTCAAAGACTCTGCTCTTACTGTCCCTGAGCAACAACAGATGAATTTACTATCAGAAACACAAGAGCTGGCAAACTGTAAATACCACAACTGAGGCAGTCATTAATACTCACTGCTTTGGTTTAATGGCATCAACTGCATTTATTATACTTCAGATGGTTTAGGGTAACAGACAAAAATGGATGTGTATATTTTATGTTCTGGATGACTAACCAATTTAATCTTTCTAAACGGATGAATGGTTTCAAGGTTTATGAGAAGCAACACTAATGCTATAAAGTCTGCAAGAGAGCCATTTATAGTGAAGCCAAAGCCGCAAACTTTTATAATCTTTTTTCCTTTTGTTTAACCCTTCCACCTGCTGCTCAGTCTGCCTCTTTTAGTTAAATGAACCGTATTTGTTAAGGTAGTTTTGGCTTCTTGCATTTCACTGCTGTTGGAGCATGTATCATTCAAGTCACTAGCACCACATCTTATTACATGAACAGTAAAGGCTCTTCAAGAGACATCACCAAGGAAAAAGATTTCTTGAAATTAAGAGATGAGCAAGCTTCCTAGGTCGCTTCCTAGCCTCTTGTAAGCGAAAAAACATCGTCAAATCTCCAGCTAAAGTAAAAGAGAATTTACTCCTAATTGTGCAAGTTTGTCTCTCAATAAAGCACTCAGAAATCACTTCCCTCTAGTCAAGTTCTTGGCGCTGCACTCTTTCTGCTGCAGCTGATGAGAGCATCGGGAGAAGGACACGGCTATGCTGGAAGACAGATGGAAGTGGGTTTCCTGTTTCTACATGCTGGCCATACAATCTGAAGCTCACTGGTGGAGAAGCGGGACCGGGCAGACACCACCCATCTCTCCTGCTCCCCTTTACTGGGTACATGGCTTCTTTGTCCATGTGCATGTTGAGGTCGCAATGGCTTCATATCTGATACACAGTAGTTAGAAGTGGGAAGTGCAAGAGCAGAGGAAAAGACAATGTCAAGCCGTATTTAAAAAAAAAAAAAAAAAAAAAAAGCAAAAATAATTGTAGCAGTGTGGCAGTGTGGATTGATCCTATAAACAGCGAGGAAGCCTTAGCAGCATGCCTTCAGCTTTCTCAGAAAGGGAAAGGCACTTGATAGCAAATGGATCGTTGGGTCAATGCGGCTTACTGCAGGTTGTCAAGTCAAGGTCTCAAAACATAAATTGTTACTATAATGACATGCTCCAAAACAGAAATAGCTACTGGGGCAGCATGGAGAAAAAGAAAATGGCTGAGAGATATCTGAGCTGAAGACATTTCTGCAGTGAAGTTCAGTTGCTACATTTTTTTTTCATGAATCTGCTTCCAATGCAGCTTCTCTCTGGTTCACCCTGATAAAGGCACATAATTTTTAAGAGGCATACCATAACTTCGGTTGGCATTATGAAGGCAATAGTGTAGGGTCTGCTTCATAAATTCATGGTGTAAGGTTGGGAGTACAGTGGTGGGGGAATGCTTGTTTGCTTTTTCAGCTGACCAGCTGAAAGAGAGGACGGCACAGGCTTGCTGTGCCTTAGCACAGGCAAAAGTGGGCAATACCGGTCTGTATCATTCAAGCTCTTTCTCACTGGTGTAACTGTGTCCGTGTGTGGGTGGGAGATACACCAGACCTAACTCATCCAGTGGGATCAACACTGACTCAAGGTTTCTCAGCAGCATAAGGAGATTTCAATTTTGCTCTTGCCTGGACAAGACTAAAACCAACCTATCTTCTGGGTTAAGCATAATTTATGTCCACACAGTTAACTGGATTTCTGCTACCAGGTATGGATACAGAAAAGCAATTCACAGCTGATTCTGGAATTTTAATTATGTGTTTTCTGATTTGCTACAATTTAGACATTTTCTGATTTTCAAATATTTATTCTTATCCTAACTTAAATGTATCTTATATGAAAATCAGAATGTCCTAAATCTTATATCTTAAGGTAGAATTAAGAATATTTTCATCTAAGTATCTACAAACATATTGACTAGATCTTGATTTTTCAGTGTAAAGACAATAAATTTGACAGCACCTGCACATATGGAAACAGCTTGCAGTACAAAGATGAAAGCTGTTAGTCAGGTCAGCAACCACTGACTCAAATAAAAGAGATAACAAACAAGAGAGATAATAAAAAGTCAGTCCAAATAGATAGAAGCGGGTACTCTTCTAACAAATAATACTATAAAGTTGATGAATCTCTGTGTTCAACATGTTTAATTCAACATCAATAATTCAACTCAGCTGACATATGGCTTAATACATCTTTACTTTCCTGTGGAGACTAAGCAATATACATTTGGATTCGGGCATACTGTTCTGTATTTCCAGCCTGGAAGATTTTATTGGAAAATATATTTCCCTTTTTAGCTTATACACACTAGGCAACATAAATAATGTTGGTCTTCCATGGAAGATGCACTGTTGGACTCTTTTCTGCAGTTTTTAAATGAAGATGCAGACTTTCTAGGTTAATTGTGTTTGACATCTTGTGGCCAAAATTCCTCTTATTTAATCTCTCTATTCTATGTAATACCTGTTCCCCAAGCTTTCCACTGAGTTTTCAGAGAGAACTCAAAGACGACGTGTGAAAAACAGATTAAAAGAAAAGTTACACTAACCCCACAAATAGTGAAAAGAACAGTCTCATAAAACTAGATGTTACTATTAGAACATGTCCATGATTTTGATTGAAGGAATAAATTCAACCTCAAAAAAAATATCACCTGTGTTATCACTCAGCATAACACACCTGTAACTGGGGCTATAATACCCTGGCTGTTCAGAAGAAATAAATCTTTGTTTACAGTTAATCAGGTACTCTGTGGTTTCAATAAAGTCTGCTAGCTGTGTTATTGAAATCCACTAACTAAACCTTGCACTCAAGTGTATGTGGCTTTACGATAATGTCAAAAGCCCAGGAGGTACTGAGTGAGTCATAATGTCCCACTGCTTTTTGAATTCTTCCAATTTTAAATCCACAGTTGGCAAGGAAACAAAGAACAATATAATAGGCATTTGATGCTGTTCTCTATAGTGAACTTTTTTTTACCCTAAGACAGAACTTGCATTAAGCCAAGGAGTTCAGTGGTATGAACTTTTATCAGAACATGCACTTTTATACCTTATAAATGATTTTTTGGCAACAAAACAGCTGATCAGACACTTGCACTTTTCTCAGTGAGGTATGATACTGCACTTAGGATGAATGTTTTGAAATAACACAGCTGCTAAAGAATATTCCTACAGAAGCCTTATAGCACTATTAGACTAACCTGAAACCACAAAGTGTACAACCACATAAATGACAGGCACTTCTACCTAACGTGTCCGTTAAGGTGCTCATTTCTCTATTTTCATTGTTAGGAGGCATTCCATTCCTTTTGTGATGTATCTAAAAGTTACTTCTATTTAAACATTATCAATCCAATTTTCAAGTCACATACCTAACAAGTAATGTCTTTTCACTTGACATTCACATCACAATACCTAAAATAATTTCAACGTTGTATCTATAAACACCCTGATATATTGAGGCTGGATATAAAATACTTTAAGTAGTACCTAATGAGCACGCTTTCTTAAATAGCATTGGAAGTCTTTGAGACTTGTGTGCTTAAGCACTCGGTGGTGGCTTTTCTTCACTGAAGTTCAGCATGCTGCAAGTCAGGTATCTGTTCAGAGACTGTTATCTGGGGCTGCTTTATAACCAACAGAACGAGAAATGGCTCTTCCCAGAGCATGAGCTGCCCCACCGCTGCTGGGGTGAGACCACTGGACACAGAATATTGCTCACTGGAGACACCATTCGTCCTCCACTGATTACACGGGGATCCTTGAACTTGACCTAGACACAGCTTAAGTTACACAGGACACATCCTACCCTCACACGCTTCACACCCATCACCGCCTGACTCGACTGATAGACTGATGAGGTTGGTTGGTTTGCTCTCTGATGGTGTGAACTCTGCAGTGTGCTGTGCCCAGTCAAAAGTTATTAGAACTGTGTTACAGAGGAGAGACTGCTCCTTTTAAGATTTCCTCCCTTCTTCGCATGTAATAAGGATTATAGAGCACTCTTAGGGAAAACATTTTCTTTAAATATAAGATAGGACAATTTCCGTTCTCAATTGATATTAATCTATCATTAACTAGATTTATTTCAAGCTTTTTTAATTGATTCAGCAGATTGCAGTACTGCGAACCCCGCTGACAGTATGAGAATTACTCACCTCATAACAAAGTCACAATCCAAACCTCTGCAGCATATATTAAAAATAGTAAATGAAGGCACCAAAAGTTCTGTAGAAGGCCTAGGATTTGCTCTGTGAATTCATTTTTGGCAATTGAAAAAATAAATACATATGCACACTATATATATGTATAGATTTTATATAGGTGCATACATGTAAAACTAGCAACAAATGGAACATTTATTTCATAAATGTCCTGCTGCAAAATTAAAAGATATGAGCAGTTAATAAGGGAAGCCAGAAAAACTGTCAGCAACTGCCCTTCTGTGAACAGCAAGGCAAATCAATTAATTTTAAAGCAAAAACTTTACCGTTTGTCTTCCATCTGCATTAGGAACTTCCACATAAAAAGAGCCATTTAGATCAGGGATTTACTAGAAGTAGAGTTGGCCTGTGCCAGACACACATGCAGAGAGAGGGGCGGGGGTGCTTGTTTGGCCAGATCCATTGCTGGTGAAAACTAACACAATCGCATTGACTTCAAGTCGAGCCGTGCTCATTTATACCAGCTGAGAACCTGGCCCTGTATCAACACCGCAGACTTTGCTGAACTGGCCAGGGCAGGAGGCTTTGCTTTCAGAATTACATATAGCTTCAGTTTTCTGTTCTTAGAGGCAGCGGTCATCTGCAGCTTCTACCGAAGTCAAAGTCAGCAGCTTTGGGAACAGCAGGCTTTTATTGCGGCCCGTAAGGGACCTGCACAGCCTGTTTACGGCACAGCTAACATCGGAGAGGCAAAGGGAGCATCCGCACCCCCAATTTATTGGGCTACGGCCAGAGGATTGAGTCTGCTCTTGCATGGTCTTGTGTGTGCATAACAGGTCTGTGGAAGGGTACTTTGTCCTCACTGCCACCCCAGCATACATTCACAAACCCATCTATTTCAATGAAATGCCCAGAAAATATCTTCTTCAGTTTCTTATTAGTTCATTCCTCCACAATGGTCATAACAGTCCTTAACTTCAGTTTTTTAAACTTTACCTGATTTTTCTATAATAAAGTGAAAGGTGTTGTGGAATTCTCAGCATTCTAAGTGAGTTTATTTTAAAAAAATGATTTTAAAAAAAATATCAAAATTCCAGCAAAGAACATTGTCACTGTTTTGAAATCCGAGATGTATATTTTAGGGTATAGTGTAACATACCTTGCTGGAAGCCATTGCCCAGCTGCTAACCCCTTCAATAATCTGGAGTAAAAAGTGAAGATTTAAATAGTAATCTGCCTTTTAGCTCCCAGTGCCAGGAAAATTAACTAGTTGAGGCCAAGGAGACCAGGCAGTGCTCTTGGACTGGCACGTAACATTTGTGCAGTAGAGAACAACTGGTGGCTTTTCGTCCTTCACAGGCTCTGCTGGGCTACACACTTGGACAATACACATTTCTGAGGTCAGCTTTGACTTCACGTCTGCAGTAAGGGTAGGACTCCAGAGCTCCACAGCGTGCCCACAGCAGCTTTTCTCCTTTTTGCCTATCACTGTAAATACCAGCCAGCAAACCTCGGACCCTTTTATGCTTTCTTCTGCCTGCCTCTCACCCCTCCTCCCTCAGCTGAATTTGGCAGCCTGAAGCGAGACATGTAGCCAGGCTTTGGGCTTAACTACATTGCTGTAGCAGAATGGGAAATATGCAGATGAAAGAAAGTCATAACAGGAAGTAATTTCCCTTTACTAGGGCATGAGCCTTCACGCTGCTGACCTGGCTGGCTAGCTCCCATCTCCAGGCTATTAAAAAGCTCATGTCCCAAAGGCAATAATTTGAATCAACTGGGAAGGTTCCCAGATAGACTGGTTTTCATCTCTAAGAGGGAAAACTTTCATTGGTCCTATTTAGTTTCCCCTACTAAGCTATCCTCATGAGAAAACCTGCTATAAATATTTATCTGTTAAGAACCAACAAATTCAACTTCTCCATAACCCATTTTTCTTTAAAATGGGGAAAAGGCAACCCCTACTAATCCAGTTCAATCCATCCTGTGTTTGTGCTAAACCTTCACTCAGAAACTCGAACTCTGAAGCAGGACATGAGTGTGTACTGGCCCTTCCCAGTTTAGAAAGTAACCACAAAATCTCCAGTGAAAACTTTTCCACAACTTCCCAGTCCCACAGAGTCATGAAATTGTAACTAACTAGATTATCATTATCCTCTAAAATATATCACTGCTTTTAAAACAAGTACATGGAATTCAGGCAAATACACCTCTCGGTCTGTTTTATCAGCACCCTGATAGCCATTGGTGCAGTACAGGCTTAACAAAACATGTTATGTAAAAGAAAACAAAAAACTTACATGCCTCTAGTTTGGGAAACCAAACCCTGTCCTCTGCTTAACTCCTGTTGAGCAGCATTTTTCTGAAATGAATGACTTCTCACTGAATGTGTTAATTCTATTAAATTTCATTTTCTGATTGTAAATGTCCTGAACATAACTTTTTTACTGCTTTGGAAAGAAGGAAAAAAAAAAAAATCAGCTGAAAATCTGCCTTTTTAGGAGTCCAATGAACTGCTGTGCATGCCAAAACCAACTATACATTTCATGCTTCATTTTCACATCCCAGTAATTGCATGGTCTATGGAAGCACAGCACTGTTGTGCATGATTAGGGTCATGTGACGGCCTTTTGCAGCTCCAGTTAAGAGTCAGAGTTTGTTACCTGGGAGCAATCAGGCTCAGCTCACCTATGGTGTGTCTAGTGCACACCGAACAGCGCACAGCTCAAGCACGAGCACTGGATCCAAATCTGTTTGCCACAAAAGAGATTTAAAATGTAATCTCTTTAGAGGCCATTATACTTTCATGTTATGCAGAGCTTTTTGTTCCTATCTATAGTTTTAAGAATAAGATTTCTGATTAGGATTAGATATCTCAAGTTATTGCACAGTTCAATGAGAAAGTCAGTGCTGCCTCAGCTGCCAGAACAGCGAAGTGTTCGCAGTCACAGCATCCTGGGTGAACACCGGCTGAAGAGTGACTCCGTTTTAATAAAGGAAAACCAGCAGATTTTAAGCACTGTGGATTCATAGTCTAATTCTAAAGGACATAGATTTAATTCTATAGGTAACTAAGGAAAGCAAAGCAAGCAAGTGCTAGGGGCTTCGATTTGTCACACGGAAGTCTGTACTTCTATGGGGAAATGTTTAAAGACCTACAAATCAAAAAATACCCATTGCTTTGAAGAACGTGCTGTAGGCCTGTGTTTTGTGAGCAAGAAAATTCTCGCTCAAGTTCTGCGCTGAAAGCCCATACTCCCCAGACCCATGTGGTTACAAAATAAATACAAGATTTCTTTATATATATATATATTAATCGTATTTACTTACAATACTTACTTACTAAAAATACGACTTCTGTTTGATGCAAACAGATCAAGCACAAAAACCAAGAGGAAAAATCACAAATGTATCCCAGGGAAGGAAGGTTCTGCAGAAGCTGAGGCAAGTCTGAATAGCCTCAGACTAACGCAGCTAAAGGCATCTGTCAGGAGCAGGTAGCATGGCCTCTGGGAACTATAGCTTAATCTGAAAACTTACACAAAGGGTTATAGCAAGTCTCTGAAGAGATAAAGTCACAGCAAGAAAGATAGAAAGTAACACAGGCCAGCACCTCTGCAGGTGTAAAAAATCATTATTCTTCAGAGTAAGTAGCGAGGGCACGTTTTATAAAGGCATGTTATGCCTGTGCTCCAAAGGACTTCCAGGCCTTGCCTACACATTGATATGAAAACACATCAAGTATTCTAGTCCACGGGCACGCTTTTAGGGATACAGTTTTAGTCATGTATCCTCTTTTGATACAGAAAAGGGAGTAACCGATTTAAGGACTCTTTATATGGCTGTGCGCTTTTCATGGCAAGGCCTCTACTGGCATCCCAGTGTCAGTGTGTAAGAGCGAATGAAGGAAAGAAAGTTAACTTGAACTGGCAGAGATTTCTCAGTACAAGAGCAATCATCAGTCAGAACAAAATGCTGAAGTAGAAGATTGATTGCTAGAAACAGCAAAAATATCATAACAAGTATTTCACAGCTCTCATTTCAACCCCAAAATAGTATTTTCTTATTGTTTTCAGCTACCCTTACTCTGTCATTAATCATTCTTTGAATGCTAACTCTCACTGTTCCCTTGGGAATTTGGACCAAGTAAGGAACGAACAAACCACGGACAAGGATACACCCAACCAAAATCTTTACAAAGCCTGTTTACTGAGTACAAAACACCAAAGGAATATTGAAGAATACATAGGTGGCACCAGCTAATTTTCTTTAGAGTGACAAGTCCAAAAGCCTGCTCTACGGCACTACAAGGTCTTTTCTGCTTCAGGAAAAGCTAAGAACCACAGTGAATCAAAAAACTGCAGCTGATGACTCCTGAATAATAGTGACTGTTAGTAAGCAGCTCATTACCTTACTTGAAGGCAGCCTGACAGAGACAAAAGAATTAAAAGAGAAAGAAAACACATTTCTGGTCATATTACAGTCTGTTAAAAACCTGCCGTTACCTTCTGCCATTGATGGACTTTGCATCAGCCCTGAAGTATCTGAGTCATGTGGACACCATGCCCATTTCCTACAAACTCACACATATTTTTCAAGATGTAAAGCACTGAAGTCTCAAAACTTTAACTCAGTGTGTAATGATTTTAACATATATTTTACATCTTAATTTGCCATAATAATGTGGCTATAAGCTGCTGTCATTCGCTCCCTTTTTCTGACCTTGGAAATAAAATGTTTAATCTCCATGGGATTTTCCTGGCGAGATATTTTAAATCGGTGCATATGTACATACTTCTCTATATGTTTTTTCAATTTTCCTAAAATATTCTCATATGTGCAGACATGATGACTAGACATGTTTCAGTGGTGCTTGAAACTTGATACAAGTGGGTAATTTAACCATGTAATTGAACAATATTACAGAAACACACGGAGTTTCCAAGGCAACAAAAGGCCTTGGACATCAAGATGGCAGCCAGCAGCGAACATTGCAATTGCCTGACCTAACTTGAAAAGAAATTACACTGAAGAATGTCCTTCCTCTCACAGCAGAACTGATCTAAGATACATGGCTACAGGTCTGACCCTGAAGGGCTTTTCTTGCATGTGCATCTTACTCATACACAGGGTCACAAAATGCCATATGACAAAGGACGTTCGGGTTCCTTTTGGGGTATTCTTTTTATATTTTCCAGATGTAAGAACAATCTTTGCTTTGAAAAAAATTAGTACTCCTGTCCCCTCAAGTTTATCCCCGTTGAAAATAAAAATCTTCTCAATGCAAAGTAGCTGAGTGCAGCTTAGCTTGTCCATGCAGGGTTCCCCCTTATTAAGGCATTTCTAGAGGAATGGGCTGGGGGAAAGGTAGCACAAGTCCCGTGAGCCTGGAGAGCAATGCTGCTCCATGCTACCAGCTTCGGTGCCAGAGACTCCCATGCCTGAGAAAACAGGACACAGAGGGACACAGCAAGATCATATCCTCCCCTTCTTTCCTTTTTCCTCATTTTTATCGACCTCTGGCTGCAGTATTTGGGAGGAGAGAAACTGCAAGGTTTTTAGTCCAAGTTCTTTTTTGCTGAAGCAAGTCAGTCAGTGGAGCAGTTATCCCAGAGGACTGAGGGTAACTGTCCCCTTCATTAGTGCAGAGGGGAGGTGACATCCAAGATGAAAAGCTTCTGACCCGACAGTCTCAGACAAAAGCCATGTCTTCCTGCGGGGAAGAGTAAAGCATGGAAGAAGCTCACGAGGCTGCAGTACTTAGTGTCACTTCTGTACGGATTCCTGCTTTTTATAAAGCCTCCTGCCAGAGTCCGGAGATGAGTGTCGAATCCAGACCCACAGTTCTAAGCAAGACGTGACACAGCTCTGCATGGCCCTTTGAATAACACCAAAGGGGGCTTGGTGGGTATGTGACATCCTGGAGCCTTGGGCCCTCCTGTTTACATCACCCCCCCAGAGTTCCACCTTTCATGTCTTACCAAGACAAGTCCTTTAACCTGTCCTTCAATAAGGGACAACAGCACTTCTCACTGAGAATAAATACATCCAAGCCCACTGACACTCTCACAGGGTGATGACATGGTCCAGAAAGATACAGTCAGAGGAGACACCTGGCCCCGGATGGATGCTAGGAGCTGTTAATGGCTGCACTGTACTGGTTTTCACTGGTGACCCCGATAACCCAAGGCAGCTCAAGGCACAGAGAGCAATAAAGAAAATTCTTTACACCCTTTCTATGCTCAGAGCTTCCTTCAGTTAAACAACATCAATCCCTATTCCCAGTTACATCATGACTTATTTTTTCCATCTGAAGTAGCTAACCGTTGCTTCAAGAAAAATGTAAAAAATTGCCTGTTTTGTGAATGAAAACTTCAAAGCCTTGGGCAGAGAAACAAACCCCTTCTAACACAAGGATGATGGCTCACTGGTATTCCACTAAAATAGCAACAGCTATTTGTGTGGAGTATGTCTATAACAAATATGTGGGTATAAAAATGCTGCCTTGCAAACACCATTCTTTTCGACCTTGCCTTTACAGCTTTGGAGGCACTGGCTGCTTTCACAGCCAAGTTTGCCACCGCTATGGAAAACAGGCTGCACATGCAAGCCAGCTGAAGTCATACAGACTGAAAAGGGCTAGGGCTGCTGCTGCTACCACTGTAAAAATGTTATTTGGAAACCATCTTCTTAGAGAGCTGTATAAGGAATCAAAAATCCACGGTAGAGATGAAGGCTTGATGCTTTCCCATTTTTTAGCAATGACTAATACAAAAAATCCTCTTATCTCAAAATAAAACATTTCTGCCCCTTACAAAGGCATATAAGCAGGCAGGGCAGAATGGCCTTATATAGCTGGCCTAGTAATGTCCTCTTCACCACTGTATCTACAGACTTTCTTGCACTGTGCTCTCATAACCTCAAGCAATGTGGATGCAGAACTATGCCAAAGCTTTTCTGTTCCCCTGCTGCAAGGCAGAGGGATGTCCCTCTTGATTTCATCAGAAGAGTTGTGTGAGAACAGCAGAGACAAGGCCAAACTCAAAAAAGAAAACTACAAGTAACCACTTTGACGCTCAATAAGCCAGGCCAGAAATAATTTTGTAATTAATCTAACGGAGGTAACTGACATGCAAGAAATACAAGTTTTTCAATGTTTAAGGGAACATAGAAGCACGTTTTAGATCAGAATGCCACAAACCATTTTTTCTGCAGATTTGTCCCTTATGTACAGCTGTTTGCTGTCTAACAAGGGTTGAGTTTGTAACTGCAGTTTTCTTCTAGGAAAGATATTGGGTCTCTCTAAGATATCCAGCTGTCTATTTGCATAAGCTTTGAAGGAATCCAATAATCCAAAAATTATAGGATGGTTTCTGTTATCAAACCATAATTAAATACAGGTAGAAAGGAATATTTCTATTTCGTTGAGATGCTTCACAGCATTAACAGCCTCAGATAAAAGGACAGAGTCAGCTCAATTAAGCTTTTGCATCTTGACCTCAAAATAAATACCATTTTTCAATAGCACAACTTGTTTCACCTTAACTAGCAAAATATACCTGTCAATGCTCAGGCCAAATCTAGAGAGACATTCTCCAAAGTCCTTTTCTAAATGCTTTTTGCTAAATGTTTTATCTACACCACACTGCACACTTCATGACAAAAGACCTTGTGAAAATGTTACTACTTCAGCCAAACACGACCTAAACGGCAGTTTTCTTTATAGCTTTTTCCCACATGAGTTTTCTCTACAAGGTAAAAGCAGATGATGGCAGCACCAGACTTACACTGTCTCGTTGTTTCAGTTGAACATGACAGTATTTCATTGTGTCATAATACAATTCCAGATCAGCTTCATATGGTTTTCTTAATCCAAAAAAAAAACGTTCAAGTACAGCTGAACTCACATCTAGACAACCCTGAAGAACTTTGACTACAAGCTTTCTAGAGTATTTAAAGATCTCATCACTCACCTCTCCTCTCCTTTTTTGGTATGTGCCTACAAAGTCTAGTGAGAAAAGGCAGCTTTCACTCGAAACACAGGAATTTCTAGAGTTCCACACCATCTTAGGGCTTCAGTTTTTGGGACAGCTCATTTCTCATTTACTATCAAGCAAAACATCAGACACAGGCAAAAAAAAAAATGTTCTAGCTGAAGTTTCGATATTCTGACCTATGACCTTTGGCGTGACAACGACAGGTAGCAAGCACATTTAAACATCTCTATACTTTGTAGATCCCTATTGAAAATGCTGACATGAAAGTTCATGAAAACAATAAGAAAATCTAAGTAAATCTATCGAACTTATTAGCATCTGTTTGATGCTTCACACATCTTCCTGCAGAAGCAAAATTGCTTACCTTTAAACAAATGAACCTTCTCAAAATCTTGAAAATTAAATAACCCCAATACAAATGTAAGCCTTGAAGGATCAATAGCTGCCCATTGAATAAAAAATATGCTATGACAGGAGTTGTGGAGTAGTATGTAGGCTGATACAGTGTGGCACGAAGAATCCTAAAAAAAATAAAGGTCACTGTAATGATGCAAGATTTCTACTCGATGCTATTTACAACTACTTCTAATTTCACATTCAAAATTTATTATTTTCACAAAACACTAAAAAGCTCTGCAAAGGTGACAGATTAAGACAAGTCCTGTCTTAACTAGATATGCATCTCTATTGAAATTTAGACTTCAGGTGAGAAATTTGAGTCTTGCATGAAAGTAATCTAAATAAGGTTAGAAAAAAATCCCATTTTTTCTCTGTGTGGTCTAGATACCATGCAACTCAGAGCTTGTCTATGTAGGTTTTTTTTAATGCAAATTCTTTCTAATCTGAAATCCACACTCCAAAGAAAATCCTACGGCTTTGCAACAGGGCTTTTTGTTAATTAACATATGTTTTGTCCATCTTCAGACTTCACTACTTTATATTATTTGGGGCTTTTTGAGTCCCTTTAATCTCATCATGTTTTGCTTCCAAGCTCAGGAACAAGAAACTCAATGAAGCAAAATGATTGGAGATCACTTGTATAGTTAATAAAAAAATAACAATAAAGTAAAAGACATCAGCATTTCTGAAAGAAAATAGCACAGGAAATTAAACCCTTGTGTTGATCAATGTTCAGAACTATTCATTTAACCAGCCTGAGTCTCTAAGGGTTTGTCCACATGCAGGGAAGCGCATGAAGGCAAACTAGAGCAAGTCAACAAAACGGTGAATGTGAAACACATTAAACACTTTTAAAAAGCTAAACATATTAAGCATTAAGCACACTAAGCACCTGTGTGGATACTCCAAAGCAGATTAAATCTCAGCACTCCAAAATTATGCAATTAAACATTTCGGCTGACTGCATTGAATAATAAACATTAAATATATTACAATATATTTAGCAAATTATGATTTATTTGCAATGACTTCATAAATTAGTTGCTTTACCTTAACTTTTCTGAATGCTCTTCATGTAAGAGAGTAAGGAGAGGCACTGCCCAAGAACTAAGTAGCAAAAAGAAGGCTCTACAAAAAATTAACTACCATCATATAGGAATTACCCTGTACTCTGTAGATAGAGCAGGAGGGATGGAATGAAAGGAAAAAATTTCTCCTAGTTATGTAGCTCAATCCCCTTAAAAATGCAGGACCTCATAGCATTTAACTACAACTGACAAAAGTAAGTTAAATAATACATAAATGCCTCTATGTTAGCATATTTTCAAGAAGCTCATTTAAAATTATTTTTACTTAAATTTTTAAAGAAAATGACAAGTTTTGTCAACTCTTCTCACTGGCCTTTAGTAGCCAACAATAAGTTCCGCTTCTGTTCTTTAAAGTACAATCCATTCCTTTCCTTTTCCCATCACAAGCAATACTAACCTCTCAAAGGAAATGGGAATGAAATAAAAGCCTGTGACTACATTAAATATCACTTACCAGAAGGGGAACAGGATGATTCTTGTGATGAAGAATGCGATAGAAAAGATGATAAAGAGCACATTGCAGGTTTTCTCCCAGTGAGCGTAATTAAACATTTTGGCTGCCTGCATTGAATAAAAAACATTAAATATATTACAAATATTCTCTGAAATAGAGTTCCCTTCTGCATTTTCATAAATAAAGACTCATCTTCCACCTACGCAGGAAGAAAATTTCCTCCCTGTTTGACAGGTAGAGCAATCATTTTACTGATACCTAATAAAGCAATATCAAAACAGATTCTTTGTTTATATTTCTCCTTTCATCTTAAAGGACAGGACTCTGCATCAAAGGCCTAAAGAACAGCTCTCCAATCAAAATGTGTCATGAAAACACAAAGTGCTCTTGGAAACAGAGGTAATCCCTCATTCTTCTACCAGACTCAAAACGGGCTGAATCGAAGTGAAGCTGCTAGGCACACCTGCGCGCTCAGGAGCGGTGGTGACTCCTTATACACAGGCAGTCTGGTGCATGCATGTTACTGACCCTTCTCTGTGCCTAATGCACCTTCTTTTTTCTCCTTTTTGAGCGGTGGATATCCTAGCATTGGTCTCTATCCCACTAATAAAGATTATAATTGCTGCTTCTCCCCTGGCTGAACATGCTTCATTTAGGAACCACCCTGGACACTGTTGAACGAAGCAGTTGTTCAACAGCAAACAAAGCTTCAGGTGCTGAGCCTAAGTTTTAAACAGCAGTTTGATGAACTTTGGGGGATTTTTTTTTTGAGTGGCAGGGCTGATTTAAGTTATTCTGGTACACAATTTCAGCTTCCATCTGAGTGCTGCCCTACCGGTTGTCAGCTCTACTGATTGTAGTTGGACCGCCAATCAGTTCAGGGTTAAAAGTAACCCAGAAAAAAACCAAGCCCGTGTGTAAACATTTAATCTGGACCATTCCCAACCGCATGACCCCACAACCAGTTGTTCCAGTACAATGGATAGAGTATCAAGAGCAGAAATAAACAGCGGCAGACAACAGCCTACAAGGGCTGCTCACTCTGGCACTACCACCGAAACAGGTGATGAAACTACTCTCTCAATCTTGGTGTTAGAAACTCAGGATAACTACTGAAGGAAACACGGCATGTGTTTGTCTTCCCAGAAACCCAGGAGCAAGTCTCTATGACCACAGTACTGTGTGCAGAATAGGACATGTAATGTTAAACATTTCTAACCATTGATACTTAGTTCAGGGAAGGAACTTCCCCTTCAATCCAGGGGAAGAAACTTTTCTTCTGCCAGTAGATACCTGTGATATCATGTACAGGCACAGCTTGAGTGTCTCCAGCCAGAACTTTATAGCGTAGATTTATCCCTTGGGTCAAACACAGGGGTGTGAATGCTGACAAAATTAAGCCAGTTTGGAGAAGTAGCCAAAATTCTGGCGGCTAAATTTGCTTGAGAATTGGTATCATGACAAGCTGTTCACAGGCTAGCCAACTTGGTCTAACTCTAACAGTGAAACAAGTATAATCCAGGGAAGCAGCTGTATTTCCAGTCCCCATTCTGCACTTGAAAACTTCTCTTCTGCCTTTTTCTCATAATGGATTCTGTAACAGAGCATCAGCTTAAATTATCTAGAAGCATTTTTTTTTGTCTTAGAATTTATGAATCTGTGAAGTCCTGTTCTGTGGGGATAGGGAGGGATCGTATGAAACTTGTGGCAAAAAGATTAAAACATCACTGAACATAACCTGGGCAACAGTGAAAAAACCCACCCAGAACACCACACCAACCAAAACACCCAAGACAAAAAAAAAAAAAAAGTAAAAAAAAAGTGAAGGGCAGGGTTACCTCAAGCCAGAAATCTGCAGTATCATGCACAAACATCACCAGTGTTCCAAGACGCACGTAATTGCCACACCAAGAGCCACTCATCAACCCAATGGCTGCCAAGTGATGAACGACATGAGCCAGAAAATCCTGTGGAGAGGGGAAAACAAAAACAATTTGGAAAAAAAAAAAAAAAGGTAGAGCCCAGCAAGTAGTATAGCCCTTGAGAGTCTCTGAATGCATGAAGTGACAAGCAAGAGTTGTCGCACACCGAGCTGCCCCGGCAGGCAGGAGCGTGGCTGCGGGGCGCGGTGCGGGTGTGCCAGGGACGGGCTCCTGCTGCCCTCGTGTGGCTGCACCAGATCGCTTCGGCACATCCCCCTCCGCCTCACCCAAGCCCAGGTTCTACCACCAACCAGGACCACTTGCCTTCCTTTTGTTGTCAATCCCAAGGGTAAATAAGAGAGACCAGTAAAAACTAATCTCAGACATGTAGTACCAATATTGGGATGGCAGCAGAGTCTGGAATGAAGAAAAACACAGTTAATTCTTAGAATAGCAAAAAGTGAATGCCAACTAAAATTACTTCTTTTTTCCTTTCCTCACTTCTTTTGCTCCTCTGCTGAGTCTTGCTTAAGAAATTAAACTAAACTAAATCCCTGCTCTGGGCTTCATTAAGAAATATCCTCTGGGAGCCAAATACTCTAACCTTTACTCAGACTAAACTCCCAGTTTCTGCAGTTCCTCCCCCACCTCTGAATTTCAGCGTGCTTTTTTCCATGTTTTTGTCAGAGAACTACATGCAGACTACTTCTGCATTTAATTACAAACAACTGCAAATAAACGAAGTCCTCCATTTTGGTGAACAATTAACATATCAAACATTCACACATTCCATGACTAAAATGTCAGCTATTTATGCTAACATCCTATGCATCTGCTTAGAGCTAGATGCTGAGCTTGGCTGCTCCCTTGGTTCAAATTGGTTTCCCAGCGGGCAGGCAGTAGGCTTGGTTATCAGGTCCCATGAATAAGAGGAGCAGGGAAAACCCAGCCAGGAGGCAGGATTCTTTTTATTCTTGGCCCCTGACTAGGGCAGGTATAAGAAGGCAGTGTGATGGCCAAAGATTGATAAAAATAGGAGGGGAGGGGCATGTAAAAACCACTGGCAGGTGGGCAGGAGGCAGCTTGCTTGGCATCATTTGTTATGGGACTGTTAGTAAACTATTTTAGGAAGAAACAAAAGCCTCGTGACCCTTGGTAACAACCAGAGTACTGAGCAGAGATCCCCAGAGCAGGGACTCGCATTATGCCAAACCAAACCGGTGCAGCTCTCCCTCCACCCGTGCCACCGAGCAATAGGGCCCAGCAGCACACAGCACTCGGGCTGCTCAGCACAACCCTCTGCAAAATGCTGTTCTGCAGCGCCTCGTCATCGCATCAAGCATCGTCAGGCCTGCCACAACCTTCAGGGTTCTGCACTGAAACCTGTAACACAGATAGCATCTGCTGTGTGCAGGAGTAACCTGGGATAGGTGAGAATAATAGTGGTCTGGCTGGAGGGCTGAGTTGCAGCAGAGGCAGATCATGGAGAAGTCCTGCAGCTCAGCAGGAGGTACGGAAGAAGGGCAAGAGGCTTTGGTGCCACACCTCTCTAGGTGGTGCTTGTTGCTGGGAGGGAGAAGGGCTCCTACGGATTACCCCTTCCAATGGGGAAATACCCGGAATGCCCCAAGGGCAATGGCCCAGTGCCAAAAGGCTCACCTGAAATGGGTAGCCAACCCACGTCTGCCATATGTCGTAAAACCAAGGTTTCTGGGGAAGACAGATGATTCAGAGATTTAGCAGCTGAGCAACAGTAAGTCATCTTAACTCAAAATCTTCGATACTTAAAATTTCTCTAAGTGGACCAGGCTAAGAAGCTATAGGCTTGATCACTGTTCTCCACCAATTTCTAAAGGGATCTTACATCTCAGATTTATTATATTGGTCCCAGCTTTTTGGCTTCTTTTCAGGACACCTGAAACGTTCCAGTTCATCGTTTCATCATCCAAAGCAGTGGGTGTGTGTTTTATTACCACAATTACTCAAGATATGTTGCCACAGTGATTAGATTTTGCTGTGTTTACCAGCCACACACACCACTGGTTCATGATGATAAACAGTGTTTGGGGAGAAGAGCCAGATGAATGTAGACACGCTGAGAATTGTTCTGCTGCTCAGGAGAAGCATTAATGACACCCCAGGCAGTGTTCATATAGTTACAAACAGCACTCTCTCTGTTATTCCCAACTTCTGACTCAGCAGCAACACCTCAGTAAATAGCCATGAAATACACCATTGTTGTGGCCCCCAAAGTGCCGGCAGAAAAGGTTTATGGCCTCCTTTGAGAAAAAACATGGCTGTGTGATGCATTTGTAGGTGTTAACAAGGCATGCTGTAAAACCATCTGTGTGACTTCTTAAAACTTGCCCTAAAAATACTGATTACTCAAATTACCATAGAAGTTCAAAAGGTAATTAAAAAATTAAGTAAAACCTCAGTGCATATCGCAGCCTATCATCTAGATTATGTAACATAAAAGATCTGAACTCAAAGAGCCACTGAAACCAGTGGTTTCAAGAAGATCTAGAAATCAGTCCTTATTTCGTTAAAAATATAAGAATATCAATCCTTCAAAGAATTAACTTACATCATACAGAAATATAAATCCAGCAATGGAGGATGTAAGATAGAATGAAAATCGCCAGCTGCAAAATTAAAATGAAACAATAAGAACAAAGCATGAATTTTTTTATAGATTTTGTCCTGAGCCAGAATTACTGCAGATCATTGTATATCACAGGCAATCTTCTCATAAATGTGCCTTCAAACTCTATGTTATGGGTTGATACATATTAACAATATCTGAATTTATTAATAATTAAATACTTAGGCTTTCAGTAATTGCTAAAGTAGTAGATTATTTTACATTTTCACAATACAGATATCTTGGTTGTGGTTACAGCAGTAATTTTCCAGCCAGGCATGAGCTGATCAAAAGAACAGTCACAGCAACCATAGTAAATACCCTAAAAATTAATGTTTGATAACATCAACCTTTCCTGCTGTATCAGTTCCTCTACAATATTCACACTAGGCTAAGAACGTCGCTCAGTTCCCTGACTACAGAAGGTCTTTCAGCCACATGGCATATACTTCCCAATGTGACCAAACACTGTAAGCTCCAGCACAGACTTGTTTCAATTGCTGGGTTAACTTCTTTTGATGTCTCTTAATACTTATTGTTGAAAACAGAGGAGACCTATGAAACTTTAACAACTATTGGATTAGTTTATGTCTTACTACAGAGATCTGAATTAACTATAAACCTCAATCTTTGACTAGGTTTGCCAGCATTTAGCCCAATCTAAGCTTTTTGCGTCTTAAAGGATAACCGTCAAGGCAGACAATATGGTCAGGTTTTCACCACCAATCTGGTAGGTCAGCAAAGGGAAAAAAGGTCTCGCGTATCTTTGTGAACTATGTTGTTGCTCATATATGTCAGAGCAGGATGCTGTGATTTGGAGCCAGCAATCAGCGTTGTAATGACTCTGGAGCCTGTGTGGGAGGTATTGTCCCTGGGACTGGGTGCGGCTGGAGACTCAGCCAGAGATTTCCCACTCCCACCTCTACAGGTGGAAAGGAAGAAGTTTTCCATTGCTCTTCCCCTTGGCAGGAACAAGCCTGACCTTTCCCAGAGCAGCTCTTCAAGATCAGTAGCAAAACACTGTGAGACTTCACATGCTAAGAAAGGTCATGATCACAGGGACAGGCACATGGCCCCAAACCCAGTGAGAAAATTCTATAGAACAAGAGGCGTCCCCGAGAACAGCAGCAGCCAGCCTCCCAGAAAACCTAAACTTGCTAAAAAGGAAGAGAGAGCATCTCAAAAACCCACACTATACTAATGGATTGAGAGATGTACAAAAGTGAGATTGTGGTCTCTGGCAGACATTAATGAAGTGCCATATAAGAGAAGATGATAAGAACCTGTCTGGTAAAAGCAGCCCCTCCTCTCCAAGCCCTATGTTACTTGGAGGCTGATCTGCCATGTGAAAGAAGGAGATGTTCAAAGACTGAGCCAGTGTTTTACCAGAGTAACAAACAAACCAAAGATAAGGACATGGAATAGCAGAGGCTAGACAGGACAGTATGTCTCATGCCTGTGAAGGAAATCAAGAAAACAATTTTAAAATTGGCACTTGATACACAGTTAATAAACAATTGTTGTACTTTTCAACTTTAAAGCATCTTTCCTCAGGTGATTTGAAAATAACACTTTGGAACATCCACTGATTCAAAGGTATAAGGTGGAAATGAAGAAAGCAAATGGAAGGGGAGAGTGGAACCCACAAGTAACACCTGGCTCAGAGTTAAGCAAGAGATGGTAGGAAAAACACCAGCGCGGCATGGGACAGACTTTACACAGGGGCTGATTCTGCCCTCACGCCTCTTGTTTCAAGGAAGGGAGGTGTAAATAGTCCAGTGGATATAGTGGGACTGATTCTGTGTTGATTGAAAAGTGTAAGCAGTTTTCTGAATTGGATTCAAAGCACAGAGCACCTAATGACTGCTACTACTCCCCAGTCCTACAAATACACATTGAACACACCTGGCAATAAACACGCAGTGCTTCAGATGAACTCATTATATGTGCAAGACTGCCAGAGTACTACCTCATTCTGCATTTAGCCAAACTTCTTTATGAATTCGGCAAACAAAACCTGAAGTAAACCTCATCCAAATTCACCAAATTTTAACCAAGTGCCTTTTAAGCTCTGAACCTGGTCACCAGGGAAAGCACTGAACAACAGCTATGCAAAGGGATTTTCTGATTTAACTTCAGGAGCCTTTTCTCTTCAGCTGAGTCTAACGCAGAGAATTTAGTAAGTGAAGTTAAAGGCTGGCAAGTCTTTTAAGGCAGGGAAGGTTTCATGCAAAGGGCTTTCCAAACCTCAGCGTTGCTTAATTGGGAACATTAATAGCTTAAGTATGGTTTAAGGTCTGGCTCATCAGATTTCCTTGTGATTCAGAAAAGTGATCCTGGAGATTGCAGCCTTTCAGAAGTTTCATAATGTTCATAACACTGACTACCAGCATGGAATAACTCTCTTCCTCATCTTTTGCCTTGAGAATTATATCCAATTAAATTCACTGACAAAGAGCAGAGCAAGGTTCACAAAATTGCACAAGAGAAACCTGTTTGCTTCATTTTCACTCAAGCTGCCAAGCAAGTTTTAATTTCAGCCTTTAGCTGTGTATTACTAGAGATATGCATCCATGGCAGGCAGGTCTTCTATCAATAGCAGGAAATCTTATTGTCACTTGTAAAACAAAATTAACTGATCAACAGAACAACAGCAGAAATAAACCATCGATGCCGGTTTGCCAGGAAAGTTCACTCAACTCAGCCAGGCTGCAGAGAGACACATCTATGTCTATCAACTGGATTTATGCCCAACAGAAGACATCAAATCATCATATTTACTCACACTGAAAATAAGCTTGACAAAAATAATCCTGACAAAGTACTCAACTTTGAGCTTTGTAGCTGTACTTTTAACCCTCACTCCTTAAGCTAATCCACAAAAAAGAGGTTAAATATTATAATCATGTGAATTTTTGCCAATGTAAGTATGGTAGGCAAAATTTAAATACACAGGACATTAGGAAAATTGTTTACAATGGTACAGTTAATTTCAGTGTCCAGAAGGGATGAGCAAACCCATGCCTGTTTGGGGACTTTACAATTTGTAGGAGACTTTGGATAACACAGGAACAGTTAAATAGTAAAATGTTCAGGTATGGGAAAGTTCACGCACGTTTGTGAAAAATCAGATGCTTCAGAGCTTTTCCAGTTGTCAATCATATGCAAGAGGTTTTGAAACTTTTTACATATTCATTATTATCACTTGAAATCGCTCACTCTCATCAGCCTATTTGAGCTCATGTTTTGCACAGTGCCCCATGTTCAAGCTGTGACACCTATCATTTCGTTAAGAAGCCATGACTCCTGCTCTTGAACAGACTTCTTCACACACAATAGCATCCCAAATTGACAGCATGGATACATACATAAACAAAGTGAGTAAGCATTTTTGTTCCCCTGTGGTTATTGGCAGACTGAAAAATATTTTCCTGTTCTCTGAATGTTTTCATTAAGCACTATGTAACAGGATACTAAAAATAAGTCCATTATTACACAATGAAGAAAACTGTACAATATTTTTAAGGGTTCTTTTTCAAGAGAAACTGTTAACCTAATCTTTTAAAGTCACACCATTTTGAGAAATGCTACTAGGTCCTTTCAATTTGTGTACGCACAAACCAAAACCCTCATCAGACAGACCCAGCTTTCTGGAAATCAGTCCCCCTTCAAAGGCACCTAAGGACTTCAATAATTTTTTTCAAAACAGTAAAACCCATAATAATCAAAAGTATTCTCTTTTCTTACAAAGCTTCCTGGAATTTCCGAAGCACTGTTGGGATCTCAAGGTTTCGCCGTCTCCTAAACCACTTTTCCACCAAACGTACAGTACAGTTGCACTTTTTGGCAAGGCCTTGAATCTCTGACTGCAAAAAATGGAACAGTGTTAGCAACAAGATGCAATCCAATGTCATTTTCATTTATTTTGCAGTTCACAGATCAGCTTCCCATTGTTGCAAGGTCCAAGGTCCTCATTTAAAAATATTATTAATATTAGCTATCTAGGGGGGTTTACCTTGCAGGCTTCCTCGTTTAATTTTTGACTGACACTCACAGAAACCCTGGGTTTTCAAGTCACTAAATTTATATAAATAACGCTGGCGTGAAACTAGCACGGTTTGAGGATCTGCGTACTTGTCCATCTACTCTGCTGGCTTCAGATAGTTTCAAAGACACAACTCTACTGCTAAGAAAGAGGGTTGGAGGGGCAAGTGCCATGTACCAATACTCATAGACACTGTATCTAATACTTCACCTAATTATAATTATTTGTCTACATTTAAATGAGTCTCCCAGGCTAGACAAGGGCCTGGAATTAAGGTGACCTGAGCTCTAGTCTCAAATCCAATGTACTTCTGTGGTACAGGGCAAGTCAACTAATCTTACTGAGCAAAATCCAGACTGCCTCCTTTTGACACCTGAAAATAAATCAGGGCTAGAGCACTGCCTGGATATGCATCTAGCCCTTCAAATGCGACAGTCAGGTGTCTGCTTTGTGTGTGCTCTGACCTCTGACGGCAAAGCGGTTCTGTCATGCAGCCACTCATGTGCCAAGCACAAGGCAGGGGACTCCTGCATTTCTGGGTGCTCAGCGCTCCAGGTGCAGCAGCCTGTAGGCTTCCTCCCTCTCCTCCATCCCCAAGTGTGGAAGGTGCGGGCTGACCTCCACTGGGGCTGCTGCAGGAACAGAGGTAGTGTTTGACTCATCCCTGGAGAAGTTCTTTCCCTTCGAGGCTAGCATGCAAATAGTGGTTAGCAGCAGCGTGGCCTCCACCAAGGTAAATTCAGTTCAGTTTGTCTCATACCCTCAGAGAAAGCTCTGGTATGTGAGCAAAGGCACCTCAGCTGCTGGGGAGGGCAGGGTGCAAGCAGCCTCTGTGTTCAGCCTATCCTTCTGGCTGGGGAGCTCTCTACTTGCCATGCAGGAATGCTGATTTTTTTTTTTTTGGACAGACAATGGAGCCTAGATGCCCTCAGTCCCCAGCCAGGCCTCTGCATGCTTTCTCAGACACACCGGTTCCCAGGCTGGACACCTAAAGGAGGCAGCCTGAATCTTTCCGATGTACTGATGAGTATAAAAATGCTGGGCTTCCTTTCCCAGATTAATTGTCAAACTGTACTCATGCAGAAGGAAGATACGAACAGAGATCGGGATACTTGCCCAGGTAGAGAAGAGCTCGTATGTGAACACGAATACATCTATTCCTGATGATATCAGGCAAAAGACACAGTAAGAGAATAGCAGAGTTAGGGATAGAAAGCAAAGTTCCACGTATCAATAATTATCAAAATCCCTCATTACTAGAAAGCACGTATTTCTTCTCAGAAACAGAGTAGGAACATTGCAATTGTTTGGTAACTGTAGTTAGGTAAGTGAGCTTTCTGAAGCTGCATTCACAGCAAAGTACCTGTTTCCCACCAACAAGGCAAGCTGCCTCATTTTTTGAGATGGTAAACACGGGCTATTATTTTTTTCTTGTTCAACTTTAAAACCAAAAAACAAGGTAATAGGAAGATCGCTTTTCTTTCTCACACAAGCCTGGATTAAGAACAGAGCAACATAACAGAACAAAGGGCTTCCATGCCAGCGTTACAATATTATTGCTTGCAATAAATATGATATCACTTTCTAACAACAGATGTCAGCTAGCTGATGTTTTCTCCAGGCACAATGAGTTAAGGATGGAACACTGATCTTCACTGGAAATATTAACAACAGTCTAGCCTAGACCAGCATGCCAGAAAATTAAACATCTTAAACATATTTTCTGTTTTGGAAGCCATATACCCTTGTCAGCAGAACAGCAACAAAACCCCAAATAAATTAACTCATCTGTCAATCAGCTGGCACTCATCCCATGATGTCATTGCTGATAGCTGATTGAAACAGTAAGACTTGGGATTTTCCAAAACCAAAACTAGTTTAAATGAATGAGAATCCTTACTTGGGATGGATGTTTCGAGCACTCCCGGAAATAACTCTCTAAAACAGGATTAGGCTGTGGCTTCACACGTCTTACATTCTTTATACCTAAGGCTTTTGCTAGAGGTCTAGCAACATATCTGAAAAGACATACCATGAAAAACTTTTAAAATACAACAGTTACATGACCTTAGCTATTCTCAAGCCAGGATTTGAAGAAAATAAATCTGAAGCAATTTAATCTGCCATGGGATATGACAGTGCACTGTGAGACAGAGAAATCTCCCCCTAGTTAATCCTAGAAAGAACCATAGAATATTAGTGGTTTTGCAAAAAAGCAGACCCAAGCACTCAAGCTTATGGTCATGAAATCCTATAAAACTAAAGGAAAGGTGCTGATTTTTGCATCCTTACGTTTTTCAGAGTTAAAGGAGAGTGAAACAAGTACAGATGCTCTCTTCATGTGAGCCGAAAGATTTCTAGTGGGATACTTTCTCCTAGTGACAGATAGTCACTTAGCACAGGGCTACCACCACCATTCAGTTTGCAGCCTCTACCTTGTGGCGCACAACAACTCCCACAGAGAAAGAAGCAGAACATAACGAATATGTTGCAGAACATAACGAATGTTTAGCTCTTCTACTTGGGCAGGCTTTTCTGAAAAAGCCCCTCTCACTCCTGCTGATATCAGTAATTGATTCTCTATTACTCATAGCAGCGGTCAGTTTTCCTCATTCATGGGCAGATTCATTGCAGGCCAGATGTGCGGGCTAATTATTCACACAAGCAATTTCCAATAGCAGCACAGTGAGACACAGCTGGGCAAGCATTTACTCAGGAGACACTGTGAATGGTTATAAACATATGATCCAAATTACTTTTGATCTTTAACATGAATGATCTTATCTGGTTCTGTTTTAAGTCTGTCCAACTTATGACATTCCAAATTTCCTCATTCTGTCCTGAAATAATTATAAAAAACTACTAATCACATTCTTTAGAGGGAAAAAAAAAAGAAGTCAAGCAAAAAAGGCACAAATAAATAAATCAAAGGACTGCAAATCTTGATATATTTGTGGCTTTCTTCTGCGGAGCCAACCTCTGCCTGTCCCATAAGATTCCAGCTGCAGAAGCAATCCATCTTTCAGTGCCAAAGTGAGAATGAAAAGGAATCAGAGTTACTAGATCTGCATAAAAAGTTCACACGAAAATGAGGTCCCTCCAGTCTGCCTAGTTTTGCTACAGCTACACACCTAGGATTTATCAGCCTCATACACATGTGCCAGTGGAGGACCAAACAAAAGGAGGGGTTTGGTTTGGAGGACAAATGCCTCTACCCTTCCACCAAAGGAGAAAAAGCAAAAGGAAACACAAATGGTTTTGTATTAATTGTATCTCCAGCAAAGGGAGATAGAATTATCCAAATGCTGTTCTAGAAAAGCTAGATTAAAATATTTTCTTTCTAGATCAGACCACAGCCACGTACTACTAATAATGAAAATATTTCCCAATTTTTTTCACCTGCCATATTATCTGCACTAGATCTTTCTAGCAAACCATTAAGTAATCCTCCTTTATAATACATAAGAACATTGATCTAAAGATAGCTTATTTTTCAAAAACTTTTAGCATTAATGAGGATTAACGTTAGCATAAAATTGCATTTATGTTTCTTACCTTTCACTTAAGAATCGGATAATCAGCAGTACAAAAGCATATGGTATTGTGGCATATAATTGATGTGGTTTTGGAAAGACAAGTCCATCACGGTCTACAAAATGTGCCCAGGTGACATTAACAGGCATCCAGATATTCTCCCACCAGAACCAGCTGTTGAGCGTCTGTAATATGTGTGCCATGCTGAGCAAATAGAGATAAATAAAAATTATTTCTGACACATTAAAAAGAAAACGCATGAAATAAACCAGTGAACACTTGTGTGGAACAGAGGTTCCCAAGTGGCCGGACATTTCCTAAAGATAAGGTACAAGCAGAGGCTCAGGTCCCACAAGAACAAGCAAGGGCTACAAAGATGATGAGGAGACTAGAGCATCGCCCATATCATGAAAGGCTGGGAGCACTGGGCCTGTTCAGCCTGGGGAAGAGAAGACTGAGAAGGATTTTATCAATGTCTACAAATATCTTCAGGGTGAGCGTCAAGAGGATAGGGCCAGGCTCTTTTCAGTGGTGCCAGGCAACAGGACCAGGGGCAACAGGCACAAACTGAAACACAAGAAGTTCCTTCTGAATATGAGGAAAAACTTTGCTTTGAGGGTGACGGAGCATTGGGACAGGCTACCCAGAGAGGCTGTGGAGACTCCTTCCCTGGAGACATTCCAAACGCGCCTGGACGTGACTCTGTGCAACCTGCTCCAGGGGAACCTGCTGTAGCAGGCGTGGGACTGGATGATCTCCAGAAGGCCCTTCCAGCACTGACCATTCTGTTATTCTGTCCTGGCCTTCATGAGTTGCACTGGTATTGTGGGTTCAACAGAAGCACTCCACAGAGAACCTGCAGGCATTGTAGAGATGCTCAGGTGTCCCTACACTAAAATCAGCAAAGACAGTTTTCTCAGGGAATGAAATAAAAAAAAAGGAGGGGGGGGAGCAGGTGGTACTTACAGGAAGCTGAAAACCTCTTGGTTTAGAGCACTGCAGGTGGGATTATGATCCAGCAGAAGATAAAATAACGAGCTACATTTTGAGCTGGCATAAACCAATGCAGGACCTTTGAAATCTGCAGCAGGGGGAGGTAATCTGCTGTCTCTTTTCAGTCATTTACACTAGACTGCTCAGTACCCAGTCAAATCTTTTGCAATGATCATTTACAATCTACCATACTGATACAAAAAAGATACTGAAAAGAACCGATCTTCCCTAGGCTGCTTTCATAAATTTAATATAAGTTGGTGGAAGAGCAGAAAAGAAACGAGGAAGTCCAGGGGGTGACTTGGTCCTGTAATAATGAAGACATTTTGCTGGTGAATTACTGCTGTTTAATATGCTAATAGCAATATATACCTTGATCCTGATTTTGCAAACACCTCTGGATAGGACCAAGTATAAAAACCATGTACAGTGCACAGAAAGCATTTTTTGGGGTTCACACGAAACACTGATTTAACTGTGGCCAAATCCTAGATCAGAACAAAATGTCTAAAATTAGTCCTTGAAGGAAAAAAAATAATCTCACTTACACAAAAACATTTCACTCATGTAAAAGTCTAATTTTTAACCTTTCCATTCTACATTATATATATGGAAATTTCTGTTATCCCTCATTTAGTTGTAAGGGACTTTGCAGTACAAACATGTTATATATCCTATACAACTATTTTTATTCTATTTTTTAATATAAGTTACTAAAATGTTTTCCATAAGGCTGAAATAAGTAATTTTTCTAAAATTTCTAGGAATAATAAATTTAAATAACTTTTTCCATACTAAAATTTCCTGTAAACCAGGAAGAAATACAAGGAAATAGCTGATTTCACTGAACTGTAGTTTCAATGGAGAAACCGTTGAGCTGGGAGAATTTCAGCCAAGCCTCCTCATAGCGTTAGATGTCCCACTGGAAGATCTCACAGCGATATATTCGTACAGGATCAAGTGATAAGATCAAATCATGCTGAGGACAAACGGTAGTTCAGACCCTTTCATGTTCCTCCATATTTGAGCAGGGGCCACACGTACTTTCGACCCATGCTGGATCAGGACACGGTGCTTACTGCGCTCAAGCCGGCTTTCCAGATTCGGACTTGGCTGGCTCTGAAGCCCACTTTAATCAACAGCTAAAGGAACTCTCGCTGTGATCCACACTGGGCTCTTTCCACCAAGCTGAAGCCTTGCAGCAGGCTCATGAAACAGTGACTCGTATCCATCAAACAGTGCTGGGTTAACAGACACTGTGAATCCATTTACTGGCCTAGCACAGTAGTCAGTATTGAAATATTAATAACCTAGCCATTTAATCTTTTTAAATGCCGAAAGGGGACAGTAAAAACCTACTGAATGAATTGTGTGTGTATAGGCAAATGCAAAAATAGAGGGGGAAATCACAATTGTTCCAGCACTGAGGGTTTATATGCCAAGTTTCAGCCTAGAGCAATTTTTTACTGCTGAATTATAAACTCCTGGAAGTAGGGATTTATAATGGGGCTGCTAACAGACCCTTAACTACAGCTAGCAGGCGCCATGATAATGAAGCAGGGCTTTGAAACGTGACATTTTAGGTCAGACTGAAAGACTCGCAGACAAACTGCCCTCGAAGACCAGGGGCGAGACTCATTACAGAGTTCTGCTTCCTAGTATATCTGTATTTTTAAACTGGACTGTGCGTTGCAAACTATCACAAACCGTAACTGTAATAAAAACAGGCCAGTCTATTATAACACAGCAGAAAGCACTAACTGGATTACAGGGAGATAGGTCATGACTGAGTGTGCACCGAAAACACTTAAAGCCTAGAAAAACCCAGTAGTCTACATTATCATACTGGATTCTTGGGATCCCACAAGTTCAGGCTTTCCTTCCACACGTGGATGCTTTACTGTATGACTACCTTTTCAGGTCTTAAACTAGTTAATACATCCCTACTAAACTAAGCTCATATGCACATGCTTAATCTTAAATTTTAAGGGAATTCTGGGATTTGGTGCCACAGATTTCAGTAGAAATCCTTCCAAAACCACACCAAAAACTCATAGGAAGATGGGTTCTCTGAAACTTCTGTAATCCCCATATCTGTACCAGGTCTTGCCTGGCACACAGGGGATTAGATCAACCCAGATGAACATTGTCCAAGTAATTCTTGGAAAACTGTTGATGACGCTCCACAGCTGTTTGCAGCCTATTCTTATGTTTCATTACCCTTAAACTGGACGTTCACCCTACATCCAACTATTTTCACCACAGCAAATCAGGGCATTCCCCAGGCAGCCTTGGAGATTTCCATCTTAATAATAGCAGCTGTTTAAGTAGTCGGGCTGTTTTCCTGCCTCCCTTCATCTTCAGTTCTCATCATGAGATTTCCTGGAGTACCTGGAACGTGAGAAAGTCCTTCCAAGCACACCTGAGCATTTTAGTTTCTTTTTCTGCCCTCTTGCTCTTAAATGGCTGACAGTTGTGGCTGTGTGATTAAGTAGTTTTATCCCCCCTTCAATCATGGAGATCCTGAAACATATAGGAACTCCATAAATACCATATTGTCACATACATTATATACAAGCATGGTTCTCCTCTCCTGTACTACAAACAAGCTGTGGCCCTTTCAGCTTGCTGAGAAATATCCCATGAAACTCACACGTATTTTGTTTTCTGTATGATAAGGAAGCTGATACCTGACAGAAATCTCCATCTCAGGAAGCACTACTCAAGGCAAATTAACTGGGAATAGCTCAGTGCTGGATTTATCATCCCCTTCTCCACAAATACATACTTGCTACTTCCTAGAAACCTTAATTAAAATTAGTATTGGAACTCAATTACACTTTTAAAGATTATCCCATCCTCTCTGTCAAAAAGGTTATTTCAATGCTCCTACAGCATCACCAATACTAATAATCCAGCTCTATAGTTTACTCACCATATCTACAGCAACCACAGTCCTGAATGCTTACCCTCATTATCAGCCTTCTCCACATGATGACTTGACCACTTCATTCTAAATTATTTACTTTGAATCCTTTTGACCCTGAACAACGTTTGTGCAAATTGTGAAAGAAGAGGCGAGAGGATGGAGAAAAGGAGACAGACAGAAAGCACAAAGGTCATTTGTCTCCAGCAAGCTTTGTCTGTTAGAAAAAAAAACATACCTGCCATTTGCCAATCTCTCCTCCTTCCGATTACCAACAGCCTGGGACAACTATGGCAGAGCAACTTCTCAGAACCCTTCATCCCACATCTGTGTCAATTCACCAGGCAGAGATTGAATGGCCAGAGAGCAAACTCTGCTTTCAGATCACATCAGGTTAAAGGCACGTTGCCAGTGCCATAGGGGAGAAAATGTTCCTATTATTGTTTGCATACCACTTTTTCTGGAGAAGGGGGTTTGCTCCCACTAGGGCTATTGTTCCGGCATATTACGTGTAGACCAACCTTGAGTGCTTGCACATATTTTAACTGATGTTGTCTATACTGTTTAGTTTGGGGTTTAACACAAAGATTTTTGGCAGCTTGTTAAATCCTAACAGGTTAGGAAGGCCAGTAACCCTTCGGCCATACAATCTTACACTGGGAACACCTCTTCCAAGTGCCCATAGTGTGAGTGGAGAAAGGGAAGGCATCCACCACATGTTCTCTTGTGGAGGGGACTAACAAATAGGTAGAAGTCTTTCAGCTGTCCCTTCTGCCACCCAGGGACTATGAGCAGTGATGGTGAGGTAGACAGGCATTTCCTCATACAGTGCCTGAAATCTGGGCGGGAAACAGGAGAGCCAGCTTCTTATCACTTGGGTGAGTGGAGTGTTTTGCAACAGGCTCATTTTATGCTGCAGAGAACTTCACCTCTGAGAAGTGCTATGACTGCAGTCCTTGGGACCCAGGTTCATTTCCCTAGTACATCAGCTTAAAACTAGAGGACACTTAGTTTTGTCAGGAGTTTGTTACCATACAAAGGGACAAGTTCCAGTATAACCACAAGTGGTGGCAACCAGTTCCAGTGCTGGGATCAGGCTGTAGATACTGGATTTCAAAGGCGGCTGATCTTTTTAGTTTGCATGAACTGTCACACGTTGTTATTCTCCCCTCACACACACTGTTTCCAAAGAATTGGCAGTGGATGCAAAGGCCCAGCTTGTCCTGATTTGGGACCAGCTCTAACAAAAAACTTGAAAGTCTACCCAGCCTGAACCTCCTATTGCTACGAGTGCTGAGCTCAGAACTTTTTCCTTCTTACAGCTTGTAACAGCACTAAGCAAGGAGTGAGAAATGCCAACAGTTGAGTGACCCACATTCTGCCCAACCTAGAGGGGAAAAAACCCCTGCTTCTTCCCAGATTCCTATCCATACACCAGCACCACCAATATTATTTTCATTGACAAAACTGGAATCATTGCCCTTGCTCTAGAAGGGCCTAAAAGTCAGTCTAACAATAAAATAAAGATATTTTAGAAAACGGGAAAGTTCCCCTGCTTCTTGAAAAATAAATACTCCAAGTAAAGAAATCTAATCAATTGCTAAGGAAGGATCTCCTCTGTAGCCTAATCTAGTTTTATACGGGCTAGTGCAAAACAGGAAAATCAGGAATGATTACCTCAGGTACTGCATCCTTTATAATTAAAGGTAAGCCTACACAGCTGGGAAGTACCAGCGTGAAGTTTCTTTCAAAGCCCTGCTCCTTGGATCCTTGATTCATTAGATAAATAAAATAAAATAAAATAAAAATCACATTTTTAATACTGTTAAGCCAAAAAGGCCAAATTTTGGTTTGACAAAAGCTACGTGGCTACATTTTGAAAAACAAATTCAGGAGCTGCTTTGAAGTGGAATTTCTGGCTGCTGCAGTCTGGGGAATGAATAAAACAACAGAGCCAAAGCTTTGATTGTGCTCTCTGCACAAAAGCTCTTGCTTGCAAAAATCACATTTCCAAAATGAGAACTAAGAGAAGGTGATATCCAGGTTTGAAGGGTGTGTTAGGAGTATTTCCTATCCTTATGTACTGAATAAGTTAGAAAATCCAGTGGATCACTAACACAAACATGTAAGTGAAAGAAGCCTTAATTTCTCTAAGCATCTTATTAGACTGTCTACTCAGTGTGACTTCAGAGGTGTAACGTGGGAAGAATGAAATCAGCAAAGAGCAAGAATAAGTTAATTCTCCCATTTCTCTCACCATTAATTCTCCCATTTCTCTCACCATTTGGTAGAACTGGTAAAACTGGTACAATGACTATTGAGAAGAATCAAGGTATCAAGAGAGATAGCAAAGCTGTTCCAGGCTGTTCATCAACATTAAACCACAGTGGTTTAAAAGAGTAAAGGAAGAACAGATCCACCACCACCAGGTTTTGTTCTTGTTTTTGCTTAAGACTAAGCAACACATGCAACAGTTAACACAGAAGTTTCAGCAGATTTGTGTTCTGCTAAGAACAGATAGCACATTGTTTAAAGAATCCAAACTGCAATCACCACCACGAAACAGGTAAAAAAATACAGGACCTACACTTTTAGCGACAAAGTTATGCAGTCTTTTTCCTACTGAGGATAGCAGAAGCACTAGGTAAGAGATACCGTTAAAAAAAAATATAATATCCCAATACTACAGAAAAGTGAGTTTAATAAAATCCCCCAAAGCCCACATGTACAAACCCTAACTTGTTAATGGGTTAGTATTCGTGCAAGTGTTGACAGTTGATACTGTGCCATACAGACTTCCAAATGTATAACAGCTGCTTTATACATCTTCTGGACATACTTGCAACTTGCAAGTTTGAGAAATCACAGGATGTTACACCAGATTACCTTCTCCGCTGATAATTTTTAATGCTAAAATTTTTTTTTAGTCGTTAAGGCAGTAAGGGCAACCCTGACCACTGTTTTCTTGCACACAAACTCATTCATTCAGGCATCAGTTGTTTGTTGCAGGTATCTGCAGTTGGAGACATTGCTTGTTCCTGCTTCTTGGCACTGCTTTCTCCATTTAATCAAGTAGTGTTTCACACCCAATTGGTATGAAGGATTTAAACTATGTTTTGTGGGGGAAAGAACTGGATGAAGGACATTGGATTGATGCTGCCATCTCTTTGTATCTTGTCTTTACTCATCTTGTTTGTGAGAACATGATTCCAGCTAAATTCCACATAACCTAAGCCACAGTGTGAATGACATCTTACCAAGCCTACATATATAACCAGTGGCAGCACAGAATAAAAGAGCTGTTGGACTTAAGAGGCTCTTATGATGAAACACTGAAATACTCCACACACATAAAAAAGCTGAATTAAGATTGCTATGAGACCTTTAACTTCAAATTTACTCCCTAGCTTGTACAAATCTCAACTATAAACAGTTTAAGTGCGTAGTTATAGGGCAATTAGAGTATTTTACTTCTTTTACTATTCTATCACATTACCTTGTAACTTGGTTACGATATTGTACCAGGCTAAAATAGCACTTTGAATAAATCTCAATTAAGGTAGCAAGTGAGTTTTATAGTTTTCCCCTGTTCTCAGGGAGGGGAGAGGCAGCGAAGAACCAGACCTGTTTGAAATAATTCATTTTCTGGGTGAAAGTTACTATGCTCTCTCTACTTAAAGGTAAATTATTTTTGAGCAGCTAAAATAGTTTTGGCTGATCGCAGGCAGCTGAGGAAAGTGAAATACCATTCTCACACTGTACAGTTACAGTGCAAACTGTCTGCTGTTAAGCTTTAAAACCCCATAATGTTGATAAAGTTGAATAAAGACCTATGAAATAACTCAAATATACTGCAATAATTTTGACGTAAAAAAAAAAAAAATGGTTCTTTGAAAAAAAAAAAAGCAAGCCCTAATCAAACTATGTTAATTCATAAAAAGTGTGAACAGACCTAGAGGGCCAACACCAGTTGCTTCAAGAACCTCCTAGTAACACTTATCAGAATGTAAGGAAAACTCTTTTAAAGTATGACACTTTTCTTCAAATTATTACTATTGGGAAAACCTGAAGTCCAAAATAAAATGCTAAGCTACATAATGGAGATTTTACCAGAGTTGTGAGTCTTCTTGGTCGCTTATTTACGATAAGGGTTAAGGGCAGAGAAGGATAGAGCAGCATACAAGTATGCAGCAGCCAGGATAAGCACATTATTAGAAGTACAACAGTGCCACAAGACACACGAAGACAGCAAAATAGGAAGGAACTAGAGAGGCCTTGAGGGTGCACAAGCAAAAGGTTGCTGCCTTCTCCACCTGCACAGCAGATGACTCAAGGTTTCAAATTAGCTCTTGGGAGGTAGCGAAAGGGACAGGGCTCTGGAAAACTGTCCTATTTGCAGCTTCTGAAACAGTCTTTAGCTACCATACACACGGTGGCTCAAGCTTGTACACTGACTTTTTAATGAGCTCTACTCCACCCTGAACCAGCAATTAAACCAAGTCTGTTGCGCTCCACTGCTCTCAGTTCTCCTCCTGGTGGTTAGCCCCTCCTTTGCAGTTTGCCCAGACACTCTCCACCCACAAAGCCAACTAGAGGAGGAGCTGGAACCTAACTGGTATTTCATCATTTCAGCCACTGTTTGGCATCCTTTTCATGTCCTGACAAATGTGAGAGAGGTATCTTCAGCTAAATGTGTACCAGCACAGCCTCAGCAGCAGCACCCCAGCTGAAGATCTGACCCAAGCTAGGAAGCTGGCTAAAAATAGGTATACATTACAAAAAGTAAGAGGGAAAAAACGAATGGAGTTCCTCCACCTGACTGTTACAGCATTACTATGACAGAACCCTTTCTGGCAGCTTGTTTGAATGCGTTATTTATAGCACTAGAGTCTTCAACAGGTAAGTCTTATATAAAAAACCTCTGTGAAACTGAATCTTACAGAAAATTTTTTTCTTAGGATTTTACAAAGCAGATCTAGAACTAGCTTTTTTCAAGCAATTTAAATTCGAAGGGTTTTTTAAATGCAAACATGTTTACATTATTAGCTAACATGATTTTTCCTGTTAATAAATCTTCCTCCCTTCCAGTTCAGAACGAAGTGCTGTTACGAGCACCTAACAGAATAATGATACAAGAAGTAGAGAAGCAAAACTACTACTGTAACCTGTACTACTTTTCTCGAAAATAAAAAGCAGTTGGAAGTTGGAAATAGGTTGGAATACTTAATGGCAACATATAAAATTTCATTAACACCTATTCCACACTTTATCCAAAGATTATCGTAGGAGTTATTCTAGTCTTCCCTTATGAAACACACAATGTTAGAGAGCAGCACATACTAATGATTCAGACCATAATCTGAAGTAGGGGCGGCAGGATGGACAACAAACCCAAAGCCCAGAACAGAAATAAAGGAAAGAAAAAGAAATTCCTACCTTTACGATGTTGCAGTCAAAGAGAACATAAGCACATTAGCAGGGAAGAGGCATTACGCTCACTACTTTGACAAAGGTAAACACGCCCTATCTACAGAACCCTTTCAAATTCTTCAGAGACCCACCCAGCAAAGCTGCACTTCAAGATTTCTGACTGAAGGCAATCCTGATGTCATATGTATCTACCTGGTGAAACTCAGCAGTAGTAATGCCGCGTGCCTTCCCTTGTGCTTGTTTCAACATAGTAGATGAAGAAATGTTTGAAGTCACGTGGGAACTTGCTGCACGATGAGAATTTGTCTCAACTTACAGTGCTCTACACACACGGGAAGATGCTGCACCTGCTGATTGTACAGAAAAGGAAACGCCAAATGCATCACTTCACACTGACATTTTTAGATGCATTATCAGATGAAGTATGGGTTTTCAAATAAAGTTGAGAAAGGTTCCTGCTCCTATTGACCAGCCTCAATCAACTACATTCATGTTTTACAGAAAGTGTGCCAGTTCCTCAGAAGATATAAAGTGGAATTTTTGAAATTCCTAAAGTAGACAGAAATACACACTGAGTGACTGTTTGGTTAGAGATACTATACAAACATATACATTTTACTTAAGCCTATGTGACTTTTTTTTTTTTTAAAATTTAATTCTGTGACTAAGAAATAAGGCTGAAAGTCATTCCTCAGCAGCTCTCACCAGTTTTGAATAATAAGTAACAGCTTTTAGAAGTGTTGGCATTACTTAGCATTCTGGTGGGCAGGACACCTTAATATTGTTTGAAAGGAAGGAGAGAACCTCACTGACAAGTCAGGAGCAGAGAACCTCTTATTAAGTCCTTTCCTCCTGCTTGCAGTCAGCAAACAGCAACCCATGAAATGGGAACAGACATGTCAGTGTTGAACCGAAGTTTCACCTTGCCCAGCACAGTCTCTGAAGGAAGCTAATAGCAGATTGCTACGGAAGAGTACAAGAACAGAATAAACACAAAATAGTAACTGATGATACCCTCCCAGCCTTCAGTAGTTCAGGGCTCAAACTTCCTAAACCACAGATGGTATCTATGTAAATAACACTGGAGAGTTTCCCCCATCCCTGGCCTTAATTTCTTAATTTCTACAACTCCTTCTGATCTTATTGAAATTTTCATTATAATCCACAAGATGATGATAAAAGATGTGACCCAGGCAATATTTGGATCCTGTTCATTTATTTCCCCCACAGAGAAAAGTTTGGGTTTGTTCTTATACCTTTTCCCCCCCCTTTTTTTTCTTTTTGAGGATTGTATTTTGCAACTATTGCAAGTCTTCAGCCCTTCCATAAAACTGGGAACAGTATTCAATAAACTGATGCATCAGAGGAATATTAAACATGAAGGATTATTTCAGAAAGGTAGTGTTATGGCTTTGCTGTTGCTTTAAATTATCTCCATATTTTCCCACATCTGAACCACTGGTATGAAACAAGCAGAACATTTAGGAACACTTTGCCAATTAGGAAAGCCTAGAGCAAGCTGATTCATATATCACTTGGCTAATACTGTGCCAGTAATGTAATAGGTAATTGGCAGAAACACCTCTTTCTTATGCCTCAATCCATGATTTCTTCACTGTTACACCAAACTGCAAAAAACACCTTTGTGTGACAGGAGCAAACGTAAGGCTGCTACAAATAATAAAATGGGAAAATATGGTTTTACATACTTTTTGAGGAGCAGTTGTTTGGTAGTACTCACCACCTACACAGGACTATTACAAGATTAAAGATATTGCATGGTAAATAACGACCTAACCATATCCTCTTGATCAAAGCTGCCCACTGACCTTTCAATTATTGCTGCACTTTCATAGTATTTATCCTTCAGGTATCTTAAATTTGAATGCTGCAAGAAAACCAAACAAAAAAACCATCTTAGTCTTTATATCTGAGAAAAAAAAAATAATAAAAAAAATCTGTTACTACTCCTTACTTGCAACATAACACCTACTCAATCAGAGGACAATTAAATATAACCAGATAATGGAGGCATGTATTCAAACCAAATAATTATTTCATGTATCACTGGAAATTATGTGTAAGTTTCCAGTAAAAAAAAAAAAAAAAAAAAAGAACAAAACAAGAAAAAAAAAACACCCACAAAATTCACTTCCTTCCATTTTCCAGCTAGTTAAATAAATACATTACATTACAGTGAATCCACACATTGGATGTGAGTTTTCACCTGAGCTTCTAAAACTGTTACATAAGAAAGATTATAGTATTAGTTAACTTTCTCAGTAGAGAAAACCCTCTTGGCAAATCTTTGAGACTATTAAAACTTGCAGACTCAGAGGTGTTGTGTATGATGGCAACTGCAGGGGGAAGAAGAAAAAAGAAAAAAGCGCCTATAGGTTTCTTTTGTTTTCCTTCATACAAAAATATTGAAATTCATCTAGGAAGCCAACAGATAAATGTTCTAAATATATCGCCTATTATTACCTACTCATTTTTGCTAACTGATTATCTCAATGACAGACAGTTAATCAAATCTCAGTCATATGCATACACAGAGAAAACACAGGAATCAATTGGATCTAATAACACTAATTTGGTCTCTGAATTCTCTTTCACCACCAGTAAAACCCATCTGCCTGCCATCTGGCATTCCTTCAAGATTAAGGTAAAAACCCTTGGTATTCTTATACTTTCTGCTCCCCAAGAATAAACAAATAGCTGAAATTAATCATTCCAAGTCACACGTTCAAGGACATCAATATCATAACTCATAATCTTGCAATCTGTAGTTTAAAAGAGAAGCTCCTCTTCTTCACATGAATTCTTATCGTCCCCTAATATACCAACCTTCCCCTAAATAAAAAGGGTGAAGAAGTCCATTTACAACCTGTCAAAAAGCTTTCTCCTCAAGACCTAGGAAGTATAGACCTGACCATACCAGGAAGTATGACCTGATTTGTAATTGATACAGGGAGAGAGGTTCAGTAAGGACAGTTTAATTTCTAATTAATTCTAATTACCTAATAATGCCATCTGTCATAACTGAAGACTGGGTACCTTAATGCTTGCTCTGTTCAAAATCAGGTAATACTTATTGTACATGAATGCCATTGCAGGACTAAATCAGGAATACACTCATTTCGAACACGTAGGCTGAAATCTTCAGAACACTTGTATCTTTTTAAATCATTGTTTCAGAACCTGGCTCCTGTGAATTTTAAAAAGAATTAGAAAACCCAATACTTTGAGAATCTGGACCTTAATAACAAGAAGGAAGATGACAACTGAATAAAAATGGGATGTGAAGTGGTAATACTGGAAGGATAAACAGTGGAGACAAGTGAAGGAACACTAATACATTCTACTGCTGACCCAAGACGCCATCACTTCACTAAAATGCAGAGAACAGGATTATTAACAGGCTTCAAATACACCTTAGGAAAAAGGCTCCAGGAAAAGACACTGACATCACCTGGGGACTGCTTTCTAACCAATTTCTTTCACACACACTTAACAATTGAGGTATGTAAATGCTACAATTATGCTATCTCAAGTTGTTAAACTCTCGGCTGTATTTCATTTCAATACTGAACAGCGTATCAATAAGCCTCCAGGACAGCAATTAAGGATGCTCTCATATCCAGAGGCAGAGATGTATGTGTGGTTTACTGAAGAATTTATCCAGTTACAGTTTGGTCGGCATTCTTTACATAAAATCCTAGTCTGTTTGGCTTTAAATTATCCTTGGTGAGATATTTTTCTTTTCTCTTGATTTAACATCAACTTGTCCATACTTGCAAAATTCACCTTTCTAATAACAGAAACACTAAGGCAATTCAAATATAACTGCATAACTACATAAGGTACTTTCACTAAGTATGTTCTAACATCGTTTGAAAAGGTAAATTAGCAAAAAGAATAACTTCAGTTACGTTTATAGTAAGCAACATGTTGAAACTTGTGTGCTATTCACAAAAATCTTAGCAAAACCAACTGTATCTAAGGATTGACGTCTACAGTTCACCCTTTCCATTCCAAATACAGCACTTGTTAATTCACTCAAATAATATTCCTGTGTGCTATTACCACCTTAAGATGCAAGAGACCAACACAAAATCTTCTGGCAACACTAGATATTTAACAATTAGTCCATCCAATTCATTTAGAGCTTTTTAATTAATTTCCAACAGTCCAAATGATACAGGATTAAAAAGGAGATGCCTTGTTGATCCTTGAAGCTGGAAGCACTGGTTTAACAACTGTCTGAAAACACACCTCAACAATTTGTAACACACGTACATAAGACAACACTGCAAATGTTGTTTGATTATGTTACCAGAACACTCTTAGAGCATCAATCTTGATCTACCCACAAAGAACACAAGTGCGCTTGGTGAAACTTGAAGGCAATCCTTCAGATGCTTCACAGCCAGCAATCCCCCACTGTGCATCAGCTCATAACTGAAAATGACAGAAAACACTGGCATCATACCAGTCAGTATTTTTATATTAGGCAAAGAAACACTCCTTAGAGGGACCAATATTCTGCAGATGATGACCAAGTATCAGATTCTCTCTTGAGGAGATAATTAATTAAAAAAAAAAAAAAAAGGTTGATTTTTATATTTGCAGCATAATGGATTTTTGCCTAATTCTCACAGCAGCTGCAGTGGTGTCAGCAGAAAGAGAACACCACTTCATACAAGTTTTTCTTGAAGAATACAAATACTATGAAGGAAGCCAAGTACTGGAGGTAAGTTTCCACAAAGCATCTATTTATGTTTCAGTTAAATCCCTACATGAAATAGCTATAAGTCTGTAGTAACAAAATTACTCTAAGAGCTGACAAACTCCAGAAGGTTACATTTGAAGATAAAGCTAGCAAGCAAAAGATGAACATAATGACTGTAGAAATAAGCACACAGGATTTTGAAATTTGACAACAAATCCTTTTACATAAACAATACATGCTGTTTTGCAAAACAGGCTCCAAAATCTTATCCCTTGTTTTCTACATAACTATTACCTCCTTCAAAGTAGCTATGGACATTTGGAAACTCTTAGAAGCTCCACAGAAAATCCTTCAGGTTTCAACACTAGCACCAGGATCAGACGGGGCAGATTCTGTGACAACTACAATTAGCAGCTAGAACTCCAAACGTAGTTTCAGGATATGTAATACAAACCTTCCCTACAACCTTTTAAGGAGGCCAACATTCAGCAGTGCAACTTCTTTTGAGGTTGTGTGCTACTTTTTTGAACATTGCACAATTTTTTCAAATCTTCCCCCTGAAAGGGCACTGCTGACCGCAAAATTCATGTTTTGCAGCCCAGGCAAGTAGGAACCAGAAATAACTAAGGATATTGTAATTGTCCACGCAAGCTTTTTACTACAAAATACATGGTATTCCTTCCTTCCTTGCTGTATGTAAACCAGCAGCAAGCCAGCTTGTCTGTCTATTGAAGTGTCTCTGACAGTTACCAGCAATAAACTCATTTGCACAACATTTCAAAAGACAATGATTTGGAAAAGCTTAAACCCCTGAGACTTTTCTCAACCAAGTTCAGGTCCTTGCCTGCCTGAGAAAGTGATAGTAAAAAAGTCTGTCTATCATCGATCATCCACTCGGACTCGTACAATTGGCTTCTAACAAGATTTCAGAGTGAACCAGGTAGCTTAAGAGTGTTGTACAAAAAACAACAATAATTTACAAACTCATTTAGACAACTCTATGAGAAAAACACACAGAAGTAAAATTATAATGACCGCAGCATTTTCACTCCTTCTGACTGTGATAAATACTTGATACTGACTTCAGACACCATCTCAGATTGACTGGAAGAAGTACAAACAATGCCTGTCCTGCAATGATAAACCAGGGAACAACCAAGGCTCCTTATTCCCAGCTTTATAGGAGTATTTTAAATACGGAAATCCTCAAGGTTGGTTTTTATTCTTGCATTACAGGATTAAAACTCACATTACAAGTCTTAAAACTAGAATGGAAAGCAGACATAAAAATATTGTAGAAAATCCAGTTTGAAGAACCACAAGCATGGAACCACCTGGATTCAGCTGTAATTGCAATCAAGCTCCACAAATACTCAAGTTTAAAAACATTCTTTATAAAAAGCACATCCTGTAAGCAAATTCTAGTGCTAACTGCTTACTTCATTAAAGCGTAATTTATTCTGTTGATGTTGAAGGTAAACTCCTCCAAACAACTGCACAGACATAAATGGAGACTGTGGACATCTCAGATAGAAAACTGTCTCCAAACAGGTCACCTGATTTGTTCTGTGTCTCGCTTTGAAACAATACAAGAAAAGTTGTTAGATATCAATATCCAAAGCTAAGGCACATCAACCTCCTAGTAATAACAGATCCACTTCCAAAGTTCTAATTTAACATTGGTGATAGGTTCTGCAGCTGAGTTAATTTGCTCTAGCAAATGAAACAACAGCTCTGCCTAAAAATTTGAGATAGTAAAAACTCAAGCCAATAAAAACCCCCAAACCAAACAACCCCCAACCACCCCACCTTATATACACACGATGGATTAAAATACAAATTCTTTTGCACGGTGTTTTCTTTTTGCTAGACTTTTTGAATACAGCCATAGTACTACTAGCTACTCATTTCATCACTCACACTCATTTTGTGTGCGATAAAAAAAAAAGTTGACTTCTATCAGTTTTACTCTATCTCAGGTCCTACAGTTCATAAATGGTAAAATATCAACACATTAAGGTATCTTGTTGCCAGATACAAACCACATTTACCCATTTTTACCACTAAAACATTCTCAGAAAGCCATTGTTTTAATTCTCAGAAGTGAAACATGTGGGAATGATCACTACTAATAACCAGCCGGGCACACAATCAACTTCATGCCTGTAAGAATTAAATACAGTTGGATTGTAATTGGATTTGCTGTATTCAAAAATCAAAAATTAGGGCTCCTACACTTCTTGCTAAATTCTACACACCAAGATTGCTAAACTTTTACTTCAAAGAAGTTTTTATAGTTGTAGTAATCACTGACAGTCAAGAAGACTAGCACTTCACAAAACCAAAATTATCTCCCCATTCTACCTTTCCCACCCTCCTTATCTTAACAGTGTCTGAGAAATACTGCTGCAATTTAGATACTTCCAGCTGGCAAATTATGGACCAAAAAATGCTGAACAATACCATGTTCAGTGAAAACAGTGAAGTTTCTCAGTTATAATAAACCAGTCAGAAAAGGCTAGACTAGAAAAGACGTAAGGATTGCTGAAAGGATTTCACTGAAATGCAAGTACCTACCTACATTTAAAATGGCGATCTTGAGAAACTCCTGCTCAACTGCCTTGCCAAAGGCACTTCCCTTGTTTGAACTGAAAAGTTCTCAAGCTGTTTGGAGCTGTATCTTTGAACATGCCCAGAGGCATGAGCAACTCTGCCCCTAGAGCACAACCAAGTTCAAACAGTAAAGAGAAACCAGGCATTCTTCTGCCCTGGACAACTCAGAGGTTAGTTAGTTTTTGACTAGAGTAGCTATAAGCATGCGTAGAAGTTCCATTCATTGACATTCTTACCTACTCCTAAGCACAAAAGTTATCTTGGGAAGAAACCAAAGCACAACGAACACACAGATTATTCAGGTCCCCTACATGCCAGTGAAGGGGATCACTCTTTCCTATATAACTGCCAAGTGATTACAGCTGTCAGCCTGAAAGAATAAAATTGAGGTTCAAACCTTCTTGCTTCAGCATTCATACTATTTAAGCACCTCTGGAAAGAACTATAATTTCCAGCTAAACTATCCCATATGATTCATCGTTTTCTTCCCCTCCCAACAGTGCTGATTCACCAGTTCAGAGCTCAAGACTAATCTAGAAGATGGCCACAGAGATCTGGGGGTCAGAGTCACCTCCTCCAGAGACTGTTGGTCTTAACTCAGCGACTGTATTAATGAACATTAAATAGCTATTTAAAAGGAAGACAGAGCTTACTTGGTTCTCAGAATAGAGCACTTACCATCAAGAGAATCCTAAAAAGAAAACTGCTTCTCACAGATCTGATGAGGTCTGATATTTTTACAGCAATCCCCATCATCAGTACTTCCCCATCACCTAACCCTTGTACAATCATTACAAGCTGCACATTAAGCGTACCAACTTTAGATGGCTTCCTGCTAAGTGCACACACTGGTTTGGATCCTGTTCTAAACTAACTCTCCCCAAGCAATCTTACACACTTACCTTTTAGGTTAATCAAATAAAACATTTAAGTATAAGAAATTAAATTAAATATCCACCTTGCTGCAGACACTTAATTTCTAGTTATCTGTTTCTGATTTAACACATGTATTAATATAAAATATGTAATGGATGTGAAGAACTGTTGTAATTTCACTTCTGCATTACCTAAGCTTGATTCTAGATATAACGCTTCACTAAAATGTTATATAAATAGGCAATATATGTACTAGTCCCACATCTCCCTTTCCTTTTAATTAAAAGGAATAGACCATAAAATACCACGAAAAACTAAATTAAATTTTCAGTGAAATAACACTGCTGTTTAAGTCAGGCAAACAGTAAAAGCTGAAAAACCTACATCCTAGGCATCAGTTAAGCAGCCAAGAAAAGTGTGGCATGGCTTATTGTGTTTGTGATAGCACATCTGAATGTCCACGCAGAGGAAAGCACTAATGCAGGACACAGTACCAAAACTCCTACTGAAGTATTTTATTTAGTTCAACCTCTAAGCAGTCAAGTGTTGCATTAACACTGCAATGTCGTCCATAAACCACTACCAATCCGGCAATGACTTCATATATAGAATGACAGTTAAGTAGAATTGATGATACTTTTAAGTATTGTTGATAAGCTTCCACATTAGTATTATCAAATTTTGAATACCTAACAATTAATCCTTATATACTGTACACTGACATACATACCATGAATAAGTCTAGGAGCCTAAGGTAATGCATTGTTTCACTGAATACAATTGCAGATTTTTAAGGCGTCAACCAAAACCACGTTTATCCTGTTCGAGGTTAAATACACCGAAAGGTGCAACAGGCATCAGCTTTAGAAGTCATTAATCTCATAGAAATATTCCCTAGTATGCTAGTTAAAAAAAAAAAAAAAAAAAAAATCAATCAATAGAACACTTCTTTGGATTATTACGGATTCATGTTATTACTGATCTTCTCAATGTGGCTAAGTAGTTTCAACAACGCAGATGGATTATATGGGAAAAGATCTCTTCTCTGCAACTTGGAAATAGCTTTTTGCAGTTCTTCCAAACATTTTGTTGATTTGTAAAGCATTATTCTTTGGGAAATGATGTTATCTGAAGACACCATACAAGTCAGACAGGATGAGGTATTAGAATCCTTTTGTTTCAGAGGCAACACTTCAGGCTCCAGTGTATTCCATTTATCATCTGTGTAGCTACAACCAGTTTCCCTTATCCTTGTCTCACCCTCATTATTTGAAGGCACCTGCTTTGTGTTTACCAAGCACTCTTTTCCATCTGATTCTAATGCAGAGTCTTCTGAGCTGTCATAATTAACAAGACTTTGAAGAGAACCCAGCAGAGATGTACTATCAGTGCATATCAATGAGTTAGACTGCTTAGACTCTGCAATTTCATTATCACTTTGCTCTGTTGTAAACACCAAGTAATTGTGAGAAGAAGCCAAAGATAGCAGAGTCTGTGGTTCTGGTCCACAACAAGGATTTTGCAAACTCTCATCAGTCACACAGCTTTGTTTTTCTTCATGGGGTGGCCTGACAGAAAAAATTGATTGAACAGTTCTGTGTTTGCTGTCAAAATGGTTACAGACATCTACAAACTGATGCCAGTCTTTTCTAAGAAGCTTTAAGTATCTTACCAAGTACTCCAGAAAGCAAGTTTCTGATGAAATCAAAAAATCTAGTAGTACTGTGGAATCAAATGCAATTTTTTCCAGAAAAGATAAAAAGATACAGTGAGGATTACATCCACTTGCATGTATAAGGAAGTTCCAGGTTTCCTCCTCTTTTTGGCTTAAGTTAGCAGCAGCATCGTGCCGTAATCTGAAAAGTAAGTCATGAAATGGATTAAATTCAACTGAAGTTTACTTTTTTGAAAAAAAGCTAGGTATGTCCAGAAAATGGTATTCTATATCTTTTTTGATTTTGTTAAAAAACAAAAACCGAACGAGAAGGTTTTATATTAGAATGAGGAAGAAGGTAGGCAGGTGGGGCTAGGAGATCAGGCAGTTTAGGAAGCCAAAGCACATAAAGCAGGCCTTCTTAAACAGCACTCTTCCACAGGAAACATGACAGAATAAACAAAGTTACTTACAATATGAGAATTGTTGTTTTAATACTTTCATAAACCTGAACACAGATTAACTTTCAGGATGCTAAGCACATCAGAAAAAGAGTGCCCTACTTTTATTTAGGTGTCTAGGAATTGTGTGTATCTAAGATACTACTTGCTGTATCTTCACATTTGAAGCTTGAGGGACCTTTTATAAATTAGGATAATGTCTCATATGGTAATTTAAACAACAGTGAAGCAGTGAATGTCCAGAACAAATTGCTGAAGAACACATTTCAGTCATTAACAATAACAGTTTTTAATCAACTAGCTAGAATTAACACGGGTCCAATCATCAGAGGGCTACTTTGCCAAAAGTGCCTGATTTCTTGAAGTTTAATTATAGTAACATAGGATGGTTTGGGTTGGAAGGGACCTTGAAGACCATCTCATTCCAAACCCCCTGCCATGGGCAGGGACACCATCCACCAAACCAGGTTGCTCAAAGCCCCATCGAGCCTGGCTTTGAACACATCCAGGGATAAGAATATGTCCCGTTCACATCAGACTCTCAGTGTTGAAAGAAAAGAGTTTTGCCTTTTCTCTGCATCTAACCACTGTTTTAGATTGTGAAGTCAATTATTCTGAGTTACAGGACACGATAAAATATTTAATAGGAAACTGTTGCATAACTCCCTCATTTCAATCCAAAAAACGTAATCAAATTATCAGCAAAGTGAACTGCTCTTACACCATACACTATTACATTGTCCTGAGGTTGTTTTTTTATTATTATTACAGCTATCTTTCTTTATACAGAAGTAATCACTGGAAGTGTTACATATACCACAATAACCTCACTAAATTACAATTCTTCATAGGTCTGTCAAATAAATTGTACACTAACCTATCAAGTTTTAAATAAATAAGTAATAAAGCTTTAGCAGCTTCCCACATATCATCATCTTGCTCTATGAAAATCAAGGAGAGCCATTCACAGTGATGTACAAATGGGTGAGACTGTGCAGAAGAATTCACATGACTCCTCCAGAACATCAACAGCTGGGACATGAAACTATGGAAGTCTCCTGGGGGGGGAAAAAAAAAGTAACCATGAATCTGCTATACATTTTTTGTTACTGAACAACATACACTTTTTATTTTTTAAATTAACAAGACATAACAGCTAATGAATGCATTTATCATTCCTTAGCTCAACTTATTTACACAGCATCAAGTTTTAGAGGTTAGTTCTTGCTTCTTGGTATCAAAGAAATAAAGAAACATTTTGCAGAAAACCAAAAGCAGTTAAGTTATCTAACCCTAAATTCAATGTGAATGGCTACTCTAATAAACTCTAGATATATCAATGTTTAGATGCCAATGTTAACATAAGTAACCTGCGGAAAGTTAATTTACTCATTAGATACTGCCTGCCCCCCCACAAGGAAGATGCAACTTAAGGACATCATTTATTCATCTAACAGCATTATTTATTTTCTTGGAGTTCAAGAAAGAATAATCAGAGGTCACCTAGAAAGTTTAGGGTACAATAGAATCCTCTCACACCTAAATTTGCGGACTACTGAAAAAGATTATACCTCCAAAAATCCAGGTGTATCAGGAAACCTACAAAAATGTAACTACACCTACACAGCTGGGATTTATACTTTCCTTTAGCTCCCCAATTACATAGCTTCATTGGTACCTCACAAACTGAAAAAAGGTAAATTGTAATCAAGTCAATACCACAGATGTAATGATCCTGTATGAGCACTCTGCTGAGATTTCATCTCAGGTAGTTCTTCCCATATGAAACAGTAATACAACTGTCATGTTTTGATAGGACTGAAGCAACCCCCCTGCATTGTGGTTCACTGTAAAAATTAACTACAGTAAAAGAAATTACTCATGGATTATTTCAGTTTTCAAGTACATACAGGCTTAGGATAAAGGTACCTTCATGAGATGGTCTAGAATCCTTGCTGTAAGGATTAATGTAAGCAACTTTTTTCCTGCAGATCTTCATTTTTCCCCTCCCTCTAAACATGGCACTCTTGGATACAAAAAGCACCTCCAACTTTATGCCAGTTTACTGCAGCAGCTTACTCGTAAAATGTATTCATATGACAGACTAAGTCAAGAAACCTCTTCAATACTAATGGCATACTAGGTAGCATGGTGCCAAGTAGCAGTTTTTCATGTAACACAGCACACGCTCAATGTTTAAAAAACAGAAAAAAACCATAGCGAGGTATACCTTTACCCCAAAGGTACTCCTTAAGTAAGAACTCTAACGCTGCTGGAAGTATAGTACGGCTTGAAGAGCACAGTTGCATCATTTATACTGACAGCGATTACTGCTTTTGAAAAGTTTCCTGCAACATGGGAATCAGTTTTACTTACCACATCATTATGTGGTTTTCCTTAATATTTAACTTTAAAATTTGCTTTTCCTCTTAGCAAATAACAGGAAAGCAAATTATCTTTGTTATTAATAGTTACTATTCAGGCTGAAATTCTTCCCTATAAATCAAAGCTATCTGGAAATTACTCTCAAAATTGAAATGAATTAAAGTTAAGCCACTGTAATTCATGGTAATAGAAAAAAAAAAAAAAAAAGATAAGATCAAGCAGCTTCCCGGAAGGGAAGTTAGCATATTAAGGCATTCTGGTGCTTATTTTAACCACTTAATTTAATGCCACTAAAATAGAAGCACCATTCCTTTCAACTTGAAATTCCTCTTGACGGTTGGGGTATTTGAATCTAATTAAAGAACTCATTTTTGTGTTATGAATCTGGAAAAGAAAGGAGATTATTTTTCTGTGAGAAGGAGTTTTCATAGAGACATCTAAAACAGATTTAATCTACTTTTTTTCTATTCACTTGTTCTTAGACAATCTCAGTCTCTATACATTTTTCAGGAGGTGGATTGGCGAGTAAAATATTCTCTACAAATATTTTAAAAACTCTAAGAATGCAACTGGCATTCACAAATATAACATATTCCAAAATCTGGAAAAAGTGTCAGAAGCTGTCTTACAGAAGTCCATCACTCTTTTACACAGTCAGATGAATTAAAAATTTATTTTATGCTTGCTACATACCATAGGAATATAAAAGGTAAGATAACACATCTAGAACTTGTATTAAAATGCCTCAGTATGTTTGAAATGCTGTAAAATTTTATCCTTGTTTAAAAAGAAATAGGAATTATTTGTTACTTTTTGCCACATCACCAATTGGCTGACCATAAGGAACACCCATTCTCACATGTATCTGACTAGAAACACTGCTTCAGAACTGCTTTTCCATTTTTGCCATAAAGCCTGTAATCCAGGGACAGCAAGCTGCTTTGATCATAGCATTTGCACATTCACACGGCTTAGCATCAGATGTGCATCGCGTGCCCCTCAGAGGTAAAAAGGCAATTGGGAAGATGGGATTCCAGGAGTGTCTCAAACAAAAAACCTCACCCCACCACTTCATTGCAGCGCAAAGACAACTACTAACTAGCTACCAGCGTGACACAGTAACGCATCCTCCCCCGTCAGGAACACAAGTTACACAGCATTCCTCTGCCATCCCACTGCCTGCCCTGTGGCATAGCCCTAGCACAAGGGACAGATCTGCTCTTTCCCCAGCTTAATTGATCTGCTCAGTAGAACAAACACACTCAAGTAAGCAGGTATGAAAAGTATGCTTCACACCTACTAACTCAAAGGACTAGACCTAGAAGTCTGGGTGAAGAACACAACCACTATACTCTGCCAAGTCTCATAATTTTAATGTCTCTTACTTTATAGCTTCATTATTTTTACCTTTTGTACCACTGCTAGTTTTGCCCTATTCCATTATTTGTCTGACAGTAATGGCTAGTAGCTTCAATCAAAACAATGGTACTTAAAGTTCTGCCTCTACATTTGGAAACAGGAGCGCATCACCTGCGGTTCCTTTTAGTTCCCCACCCTGAACAGAGTAGATGCTCATACTGTGGGCTCTCCTTTTCCAACTGGAGAAGAGCCTGTGTTCCCAAGCTGCCTCAACTATTTCAAATATTAACACATGCTCTTAACAGGAAAAGTTTTCAATCCCAAATGCAGCTGTTTCAAGTCCCCCACATTGCAGGGCTAAGGACAGGATAAAATGCATAGGGACAACTAATTAGGCAGGACACAGTGATAACAGGTTTCCTGGGTGGGTCTTCTCTTTCCTCCCTCCCACCACCACTAATTCAGCGGAATTCTATTTACTGTCTTAATGAGCTGTGACTACAAAACCTGAAAGCTTTAAAAACTCTTGCTGCTTAATGAAAAAGCTAAAAAAGATGATTACCTTTGATTTCAGCTTCTGTAGCAGAGTTCTGAAACTTGAATTCCAGTGCTTTAAGCACAACCAGACTTAAGGCTCTAAGAACAGTCTGGTCATAACCACCTTGGTTATCATCTCCAGGAACAGCTTCACTGCCTCCAAAGTAGTTGGCCTTTTCACCGAGCGGGACTTGATTAAGCCAAGTCAAATTCACAGTCTGCAGAACAGCAGTACTCAGTGCAAGCATATCCTCATATAAAGATGGGTTTTCTAAAAACAGTGATCTACTTACAGCATCTTCTCTAGACTCAGAAAGGACACATTTTTTAAGGAGCATAATTAACTTCTTCTTGATTAAGTAGTGAACCGATGAGCTGATGAGGTTCAGGACATAAGAAACTTTCAAAAACAACACTCTCTGGCATCTGAGCAGTAGTTCTAATTCAGTTCTAGAAGCCAAAAGTGCTTCAAGCAGATCTATAAAACTGATCAAATTGTTTGCAGCTTTAGAATAAGGTGAAGTATAGTGATGACTGTCAAAATGATGGAACAGAATGGAGTCATAAAATCCTTCAAGCACAGCATCAAGAGGAGCCAACAACTTCTTCAAAATACCTACAGCAAGAAGAAGGTGGTTACGGAGCTGGAGGGTAACATAGCTAAATTATCAAATAAATATAAAAAAGGTGATCGACTATTCTCAGTTTTTAAGCATGTTTAAACCACTCCATTTTTAATAGTACTTCCTTTATAGTTACTCTCTTTATAACAAAGAAAACAGGTGTTCTTTAGTCAAGTTACTTTAGATGAGATTACAAGGAACATTCCCCCCCCTAGTGGGCACTCGCGTATCGATAACACCATAAAACAAATCACTACCATACCTGCACCAGATAAAACTTCATCTTTCAGTATGTCCTTGATAATAGCTGTAAGAGTCCACAGACATTCTGCTATCTGGGTATTCACAGGGAATCCTGAAAGAGTCTTCAAACTAAAGGTGAGCCAGGTGACATTTACCATATTCTATGAAAATTTGTTGGGGAAAGAGTATGCTTTACAATTGCTGTGCAAATTAAACCATAATACAATGACTTTAAGTTGTACATTAAAAGGATTCAAATGTAGGCATAGACAAAACAGTGGTAGAAACAATATATCTGTCCCGTGCCTTTTAAGTACATAGGTCTCTATTTACAAACATAAAGTCACATATGCATGCAATAGAAATTACCTGTATTTTCCAGAGAACCTCCTAACATCATATGACCGACCCAAAATCAGATAACAGTGTAGACAGCCCACATCTGAATTCATAATTCCCATACAAGTTTGCCAGAAACATTACAAACATTTCTGAGAGAATTCTGCGTTCAGAGATGGAAGCTACAGTACACATTAACCAAATACGCAGCAAATAAAAAAACTCTCAAGTAATGGGAATATTCAAACAAGAAAATACAGAAAGGCTTTTGATTAACTTTCAATATGTTATCACCTATTCTTACCTGCTGCATCACCTGACTGATATCAGCTAACTGTAAAAATATTGGTAGTTGGATTACTGGGTTTTTTGAAATAGCTGTATTGCAACCTTAAAGAGAATTATTTCTTGTCATCTACACACATTTTACCCTAAAATAGTTCCAAAAAATCTCCAGATTTTTAAATAGAAAGATATTCCTCCTCACATTATAAACTTCTGTTATACACTTGATCTTCCTTTCTACATTCCATGCCCCTCCTAACGCACCTGAAGTACTCAGAATACTCCCTACATCTCCTTCCCATCCATCACTTACAACCCAAAAACCCTGAAGACACACTTGATGGAAGAACTATCCCATAGTATTATCTTGTATGAACTTCACATAGTTCCCGATACTGGAGCTAAACACCCTTCAACCAAAGTGTGTGGCATTTGGAGGGGACCATCAGCAGAGTGCAGATGTGCCTTTCAGAAAGCTGGAGCAGAGCTGACATACAGGTAACAGACTGAGGAAAGGAGCAGTTCTGATGCTGCTCTGTGGGTCTGCTTATGAAAGGAGCCTCTTTGGAAGTACTTTTAGGTTTTACAGTAGTCATACAGTGACTGCTTTTGTGCTATATAAACACTATAAAAACTTGGCTCTAGAGTTCAATGGAACAACTTCAAGGCACATACTCACTAAGCCACTCTTAAGCTGTAAAAAGTTAAGCCATACTCACCTCTATTCACTAAGCCATTCTTTTAAGCTGTAAAAAGTAAAAAGGTATGCCATACTCACCTCTTCCTTCAGCTGGAAATACACAAGAGAGGCTAAACTTTCTGAAGCCATGTGAGATAACAGCTGATCAGAACTATCGAGCAGACAAATCTGCAGATGTAAAAAGAAAAAGTACCCAATACATGTTCCTTTTTTTTCTCCTTTCCCAAAATGTTTTCAAAAGTTTATAAAAGCTTACCAATTTTGAGTCAATTTTTGACTCATTCAGAAGGACAAAGATTTCACAGTACTTCTGTCTTGTATTGACTTCAATTTCCTGGGACTCTGCTTTAGCAACCATCATCTTGATCAAGGTCAACTGAAGGAGCATCACTTCTCGTGGACAGAATGAGGAGCTCACGTTTGCAAAGCTATTTGATGTATCATCTGTTGTAGGAACAACTGCATCTGACATATCAGTGTCCTGATGGATCCTAATACCACCATTAGTAGATGGCAGATGCATCCGATTACACGATTCATCTCCTTCTAGTGACTGCTCCACACACAGATTAAGTAAAGAGGTATAATGATGGCTTTCCTTTGCTAGTGGAACACCAGCCAGTACGTCCTTATACAACTGCTGCAGAAGACAGATCTTCATTATGAACATTCAATATTCCAGAAAATGCTGTATGTCTTCACTGATTATTCATGGTCAATGCAAATCAGCTTCGAAGTTATTTTTATCCAATAAGAGAAACAGAAGCACCATTAGGCATTTCTCTTCTAAGTTACCTAGAAATAAATACTTTGCTATTACTGAACAGATAACTAGAAAGAAACAAAAGAACACCACATATTTTTAGAGTTAATATACTATTATTAAACTTATTTTGAAAATACAAATTCATTGTTTAAAAACAGCAAGAGTGATAGCTGCAGAAAACTGTCCCAATGAGACATTAAAATGTACGCTGTGAAGAAGTTTACAGATCCAGTATTATACTGCTGACACCAACATTAATTTGCTGGAACTAACAAACCCAAAAATGACAGTTACTAGGGACTACTGCTGAAAAATATAAAGTCTTTCTCTAAACTGCTAAAACTACTAAATCCTCATTTCTTTTGTGACAGATTCCTCCAAAACAGGCACAAAGTTTCAACTGAACTGGCAATGTTTATTGCTCCGCCAAGGCTGGACGTGGCAGCACCTCTCAAAAAAACCCCAAAAATGTAAACCAAAGGACAAGTCTTGTCTTCTGCTTCACACAGCCTACAAGCTGAATAGCATGAATATACAGAAGGGGAGAACTGGGCTCTTAATTTGCTAAGGAGGACCAAAGAATTCCTTTGCATCTACAAATGCAGAACTCTAATTCTGAGCACCTACATCTTGAAACCCAAAAGGGTTTTCAGATAATGCAAAGGATCAGCAATGTCACAGGCCTGGTCTCAAAGGGCCCAGTGACTGAAAAGTCTAAAATTAAAAAATACTTAAAAAACAAAGCATAAAACCTATTAAGAGCCAATAAAGATACTTAGCCATATTCAGGAAAGGTATAAAAAAACCCCATCTTTATCACCATGTCCATAGAACGTATCTTTTAATCACAACACTGGAACACTCACTATAGCTTCAGAAGAAGAGTATAGAACTCAAATCTCTCTTTAAAGTGTGAGCACCTAAGCACCCACAGTTTTCTAACCATTTTGTAAAAGGCTAGACAGGTATTGTATCTCCCCAGAAAACAAAAAGGATATACTTAAGAACAGGGTTTCTTTTTCATCTATATTATTAGCGACTCTAGTCTGTAATACTTATGTTTTTAAGCCAGTTTTAACGTGTCATCTAACTAGAACTCTTTCAATAAAAAAACCCCTCAAACTCATTACCTTGATGTACTGCTAAGTTAGCAGTGGGAATTTTGTTGTTTATAGGAATTTTCTTTTTGCATGCTTTTTGGATCCCTTTCTTTAAGTCTGGCATAATCAACCAGGTAGACTTCCAGGTAGATTCCTGAAGCTATCTGTCCATAGTTGGCTTTTATTTAGATGTTACATTTCTTCCGTTGTTAAGGAAGAGGAAAACTGCTCAGTCTGGTAAGACAACAGCTCAACTGGTAAGAAACTTTAAAGATCTTCCCATCTATGAATCCATTACACTTGCATTTATCATCAGACCAAGTATTTTAAATTATTATTGCTTTTTAGCAGAATATTAGAAAACAATTAAACTACAAAATTCAGTATATAAGACTTTTTTAGTTTATAATCTTCGCAATTTTTAAAAACACTATCAAACATTGAGAATTACACCTTCTTTTTTAAATTTTGATTTTTTAACTGCAACTGAAGTATGCATTGACAAAACGGCTTCCCAAAGGTACAAAGGATTAGGGGTACACCAAGATATGGTACACACACTCCTCACTTCTTCCACCATCAGGAATTATTTCCTTCAGAAGAAAATCTAAAATTAGAGAGTAAGAAGTTGCCTGCGGGGAGTGATCTACAATTCATTCCAGTGTGGTACTTTTAAAGACACATTCAGCAATGGCTGACCTGACAACTACAAAACATGACAATATGTTCCATACCTGTCATCTGATAGAACTAGGAACCCTTCCCCCATCCTTCCCATATTCCACATTTTAGATGTCAAGAATATATCTGATACTGTATAGACAATAAATGTCTTCTTCATTTGCAAAATCTATCTGGAATTCTATTGAGGTAGAAATTTATGACCTGAAGCCTTGTAAAATTTCTTCAGAAATCACTCTGAATATTTTATATAGCTATTGTTCCTATCTTTGAGTTTTATTTCCTCCTCAATGAATACCTAATAAAGTAAAATTATCTCAATACATTTACTTCTGTGTTCAAGATCTACTTGAATTATCATCCTACATGGTAAATGAAAAGCTCTCTCTCGCACAAATTCATACAATACAGCAAGGCTGTTAAGGCAGAAGAGATTTAGAACTCCTTTAGGACACCCACTATGAGATTTTACCTTCACCACATGATACTGGTGGTGCTTTCCCTGATCCTATCATAATACATTTATATTATACCATTAATTTGCAGAACACTTTACAAAAACATAAGATATGTCTCACTCACACATGTCAACAGTTCATTAACAGAAGTCATTAAAAGGAAATTAAATGTGAGGGGGCTTACTTTGAAGAAATTTACTTCAGAGGGGGGAAACGTCAAGACAATGACCAGAGTTGTTTCAGACACAGTAAGACAGCACAGTGAAAAGCTCAAAGCTGAAGCGTAATGAAAAGCAATCACATTCATACACAAGAAGTGACAAACTCCATCCCTCACTTGTATTATTTATTTATTAATGATAAAAGTCTAAAAATCCATTAAGGTAATGCCTGACAGTGCCAGAGTCCTGCATAAACAATAGGAAACAGTTCTAAAATCCTTATAGATAAGACCGAAGACAGAAAGGAACACTATACAGAAAGAAAACCAAATGAATACTTTGTTATACATTATTTTCATGACCACTTAGGCTTTAAAATCAAAATCAAAGTCACGTGGAGCTGCAAACAGAATGACAGGAGACCTGACAGAAAAGGAAATGAAGAACTGGAGATGAAAACTCAGACTGCACCTGAAGCCTGTAAGGTTTAGGGACCATCAGAAACCAAGCAAGTCACATTTAAGCTGTTGCAAATGCCTCCAGAATATCCTAAATCAGACTTATAAAATATGTATATTTCTACAAGGTGGGATAATTAGCACAAAATTGTAGAACGCATTGATTTGAGTGGACTAACATTGTTGATACTGCTTTTTTTTTTTACTAACACAAATGGCTAACGATGACACACAATTACTCAGAGACATTAGCAAAGAGGCATGACTAGAGAAAGCTATTACCTAGTCCCCATCTTAGTCTTTCCCTGTTATCTATGTCATTAAATGCTAACCGCATGAGTAGCAACTGAGAGAAAACAATAAAAAAACCCGTATTTTCATTTAAAAAATGAATCAGATAAAGCATAACAAAACTACAGTCCATGACTTTTGGGTGTGAGTCTGAAGGTTCTCGATCTCCTCACAATGCAATGGTTGAATCATTTAAGAAAGTAAACATACATTAGACTACTTGTACCTGCCGTGACTCTGTAGGCTCATCTCTCAATAACGAATATGCTTCCACTCAGTGCTGAAACACTGTAAACGCCTCTAAAATAATGTCATCTCCTTCCAGAGGCTGCAAACAACCTGTGCTGCGAGCTGTCCATCCCCCGTTAACCGTGACACCTAAGCGTGCCTGATGCCCCTTCCGCGCTCCCGCAGGCACCTGTAGCCACCAGCGAGGGGACGAGGCGGCCCGATCCGGCCTCGCAGGCCCCTACTGTGCGCCAGCCCCGGGTTACTGGCGGGCAGGCCAGGGCTGCCAGGGAAGGGAGATGAGAGCATGGATGTGTAACAACTGCCCCGAAACGGCCGCCCTCCCGGCCTGCAGGCCCCCTCCCCGCTCCCCTCCTCCTGAGGGCCCCGGCAGCCCCCGCAGCCCGCTCCCGCCGGCCCCAGCGCCGGCCCCGGCCTCCCGCGCCGCCGCTCCCCTCAGCTCCCCTCAGCACCCCTCAGCCGGCGCGGCCCCGCATTCCTTCGCCCGGCCTCAAGCCCCATCAACACGCCTAGCCAACCCTGCCCCTCCAGCCCGCCCGCCCGCCATGACCCGGCTCCTTCCCCCCCGAGGCGTGCGACCACCCCCGGCCCGGCCCCGCCCCTCGCCCCCCCCAACCTGGAAGCTCGCGGCCCCGCTTAGTCACCCCGAGCCGCCGCGCACACGGGCCCCGCCCCGCCTCGCCGCTAGGCAACCGCTGCTAGGTAACGGCCGCCACTCACCCGCCCCCGGCAGACTGGGCGCCGTAAGGCCCAGCTCTCCTCCGTCAAAACGCCGGAACGGCCGCGACCGCCCCCTCTCCCCTCCCCGCCGCTGTCGCAAAGCCCTCCCCCTCCCTCTCGCCTTTACGGCAAGGGGGACGAGCCATGGGCGGAGCCGCCGTCAGCCCGGCTCCCAATCAAGCGTGGCGGCGACGCGCGGCTGGGGGCGGGTCCAGCGCGGCGGCAGCTGATTGGCGGCGGCGGAGGTCAGTCCCTGCCCGCTGACCCCGCAGCGAGCTGAGGGGGGCGGCTCGGTGCAAAGTGTCCCCACACGGCTCGGCCCCCTCCCGCGGCCGGCCCCGCCGCTGCCCCCGCCTCACCGCCGCCAGCGCGGGGGCGGCTGCGCACGGCCGGGCCTGCCCCCCCCACGCCCCCCTCCCCCGGCGGCAGACAGGTAACGGCAGCGGGCGGCAGAGCCCCGGTTGCCCCCAGACTCCCACACCGGGTGGGGGCGGGAAGGGAAGGGGTGGGGGGGCGCGACCCCATGGCCCTCCGCGGGGCCTCCCCTTGCCGCCGCCGGGCAGCCCCTCCGGCGGGACTGGCCGCCGGCCTGCTCCGCCCCGCTGCCCCTCAGCGGGCTGTGAGGGGGCTCCCCCCCCAGCCACCTCTCCTCGTCCCCGGGAGGGGCTGCTCAGCCCCCCCGCCGCCTTTGCCCGCTCCGTTCGCGGCGCGGAGGCTGGCGGCTGCGGGCCACCCCGCCTGGCTCCCGGCCCGTGCTGCTGGGGCTGCCTGCGGCGGGGGCTCCCGGGGTGGTGGGCGGCCACGGGCCCCACCGGAGCGCGTCCCCCGCTTCCCCGGCGGCGGCCCGGCTTGCCTTCCCCGCCGCCGCGCCTTGGGGCTCCGCGCCAGGGCTGGGTCAGCTCGTTATTTTTATTTATTTGTGTGCGTGTGTGCGCTTGACGGTTCCTGAAGCGTGAACTCCTGCGAGGGAGTGTTTTTATTCCCCGGCAGCTCGGCTTTCTGGGGTGCTTGCCATCCTTTTCCCCAGTACTTGCCTTCCACCCCCATTCCTGGGGGCAGCCGGCCTGGCAGGGCAGCGGTCCAGCCGGCACTATCCCTCCAGCCTTTGGCACCCTGAGGGAGTGCCCTTCTTTCCAAGCTCAGGTCCCAACACAAGTAAATAACCCTGTCCTTCCTAATTTTCGAAGGCTTTTCCTGTTTTGACCCACTATAGCTTTGGTATTAATCGCTTTAACCTCCATTTCTCTCTTTGGTGTCATTGTGTGGCTCAGTTCTACTTTTATTTTCCAGGTTTAAGCTGCCTTAAAGGAGAATTAAAAATTGAGACTCCAAAGAGCAATGTAAGACAGAAGAGAGAAAACAGCACTCAAAACAAAACCCCGGAAAGGTGATAATTCATGTAGACTCTCAGATTCATCTTAGACACATGCTTTGGCTGGGGTTGGGGCCTCTTGTTGTGTTTTGGACGGGTGCAGATAGGTAGTGTTAGATTTCTTTGTTCTCTTAAAACCTGCTTGCTATTGACCTTTAAAAGTTTGAAAGCTCCGAAGCCCATTTGAAGTACAGTTCCTCTTTCTTTTTGTAACGCTTTGTCATATTCTAAATTTAATCTGCAAACATTACTTCGGTTGTCAATTGCTACTTAATGGGTTTTTGTGTCTCCTGATCTCAGGAATGTCACTTAAAATTACCTCACTCTGGTTCCTTAACAGCGTCACAAAACTGAAACCCTTTTCGCAAATTTATAGGTGCAACACTGGATTTGTTTCTGCTCAGATTCTAAAATCTTGAGTGGAATAGGTCATGGTGATTGCATTATGTTGGTTTAGTCGTACTTGACTTTTGCATGGGTCATTTTTTTGTAACGGAGCTGCAAAAAATGAAATTAATTTAATTGGATGGTGTTTGTTTACAAGTACTTATTTTTTGGGTTGAGATCATAGAAGGAGATAATGCTGTTAGGTGCTTGAGGGGAAAAAGTGAAAGGAGTCATCAAAAACTGAATCCTGCTGGTAGGAGGATAGCTATGTTTCAGGGGGAGAGCAGTTCGTCGGAAGAATTGCTTTTTTTACGTGGTAAGATGAAGAGATGGGTTCTAGAAGGAGAGGGAGTGGGGGGGTGAATGATGTCAGTCAGCCTTTTTCTGCATCCTACTGTTAGCGTGCTCCAAATAATGGAGTTTCTGCGTGTTCTTTTAATGCAGCTGTCTTGAATCCATTCTAATCTGTTTCAAATGTAGATGAGCCTGTGATATTTTGGCAAATAATATCCTCTATATAGGTCTCTCTGGTCTTTATTGTGATTTCAGAGATGCCATTGACTGTACCAGAATGTTTTTCATTGTCAGCAATGAATTATTTTTTAGCATTAGTTGCAGGGGAAAGAGCAGTACCTGTTGCCAACAATCTTGGTCAAGGGTGATCCACCTATATTTTTCTAATATAGGTGTCCTTAGCATACAACGAAAAAGAGCTGCTACATGTCAAAGATTAAATAGAAAATCTTCCCATGACACAAGTGCAATGAGTTCTGAGATACATTTTTGAAAGTACAGGGAAGAAATAGTCCATGGTTTTTTGATAGTGTGCTGCAAAACCGTGAGTAATAGTGGAACGTGTGGACGTGCCCGGTGTGATTGCAGGAGGGATTTTTATGCTAATAGGTGAGACAGATGTGCATTAGTGCAAACTTAACAGTGCAGTTATGGCACACCTGTTTCATCTGAAGTTGGTTTATTATAACACCTTCTTTACAACCCATCCGGTGCATCTAATGTCAGGGCTTGCGTTAATGTAGATACTCTAACAGAACACCTCTTGGTGTGGATAAGTCAGAAGATCTTTGGATTTATTCATGCAAGGAAATTAAGTTCTCATTTGATTTGTGAACCTCATTCCTAATGTGAAATGCCAGTGCAGCAAAGTTTGATTCAGACACAGAGACTGGAATTGAGTTCACAGGAATCAGGGAATTAGCTGCTGGCAGAAATTTGCACATGGTCAAAACGAGGAACAGAGATCAATGATATGCTGAAGTCCTGTTCTTGATCTCTGGAAGCAGTGCAGCATATTACAAGTACACCTAGACCCTTAGATAGAGTTGCACATCCATATTTTCTTTTTTGTCTTCAGGCTGTATACTCATTTTTTTTTGTTTTGTCTTACTGTGAATTCGCAGCCCTTAAAGGAAATGTGCCGTCTGTGAGGCTGTTTTCTATTGTTCCAGCATTTGCTTACAGAATGATACTATCGCAGTGAAAAACTTGCTTTATTCGCTGAAGTCATCCAATGAATTTTGTCCACTCTGATTCTTTTATGCTATATTAAAAAGAAATACAGAGCAAATACAAGTCTTCCAGAGACTGTTGAATGAAGTAAACTCTATAAGCAGCACTCATTTTGTTCATCTGCTGTGCTATGAGTATTAGGGCTGAAGCGGCTGTTCTAATGTGGTTGGAACTAGCCATCGTTTTCTGCTTTTGTCATTCTATGACATACTGGTGTTTGGATTCTTTAATGATAGTAAGTCATGTTAAAATATGTAACACTTGCAACAAATTATTACTTCTAAGGTTAAGCTTTCTTCTGACTCTTACTGGTTAAACCTTAGTAACAGCACCACTGTAAGTTAGAAGAGGGTTTGTATTTTATGCTTGGTACAAGAGGACCTCCAAGCGTGCCGCAGAGCACAAGCTCCCTGCGGTTTGTCAGCGCACATCTTGGAGGAGGGTTGCGGCTGTGCGAACCCTATGCAGCATTCTCTACTGGGAAATATCCGTAAGGCCTTGCTTTAGTGCTAGCATTGAGGTCCTTGATCTGGAAGGATTTGCAGTATTTTCTTCACTGGGCTCTGCCTGTGGTTAAGGTTGCCAGTGAGGATGGTAAGCAGCTGATGAGTTACCAGTGTTTTCTGAAGGTGAGGTCTCTTATTTTGCTCTTTAGTTTGCAGAACTGAAGTTACTTGAGCTGGGTGATTTCACTAATTCTCCATCAGGCCCAAAACTCAGACCTCACAGCCTCTCTGTAAAGTGGATAATACTTGGTAAAATGATAGCTCTGTACTTCAGTTTCAGCCACCTGCAGAATGTAACAACACAACAGCTGCTTATTAGTATGTAACACCACCAGTCAGCATCATACAATGTACCTGAAGCTGATGGACTTTAACTCCTTTAGTTACTTTAGTATGTCCAAGCTACGAGATGGCTTTATAGAAAGCTCTGATGAGAAGTGTGTAACTTGTAATGACCGCTTATGAAGAGTGAAGACTTCTTTCCTTTGAAGTAGCGGTTCCTCTGTGATGTTTTGGATTCATGCACTGTTAACTCATTGCTTTTGGACCCAGCAATTAGCATGTGTTGCTTGGTGATTTTCATCTCAGCTACTTGGATACCTTGCTTGATGTCTTTCTGGAATGTAGCATTCCAGAAAATATGTTCAGGATTATAAGGCTCTGTGAAATTTTAATATTTCACATGTTATTTACAGACTTTACGATTGTCATATGAGAACACAATTGATAACATGATTGCTTGCCTTACTGTCTTGTCTGAAGAGCTCCTGAAATAGGAAACTAAGCGACATATGAAGATCATAGTCACAGTTTCTTTGTCAAACACATATTGACCATTTTTAAAATGCCATTTGAGTGAGAACACATTTAGCTTGTTTGAGTTTTGAAATGGGTGGGAGAAGTGGGTTGTGAGAATAATGAATGCTTATGTGATTATCCTTATTCTACAGGGTTTCTTTTTTCTTGTTTATTTGATTTAAATGTCTTGGAATACTTCAACCACAGACATCTAGGACCTACACTGATCAGGTCTATACTAGATATTAAATGTCATGTGTAATGGTACGCTTTCCTTTTTGTATAGAGTTAGGCTAACATCAATAAATATGGTTCTTATTGTGCTCTTGGATGTATAGTCTTGGGGCTTAGGAATCGGGTCTATCTATTACTTCATCTCAATAAGCAAAATACTGTATTATAAGGTCTTGCTCTTAGTACCAACCTTGAACTTTCTTTAATGTGAGTATATACGTATGTCAGAATTAATTTTCCACGTGATGTTTGCAGTAAGTTTAGTGAAGTGACACACTGATGTAGAAAAGTCTGAGATCTCTTTGACAACATGAGACATTATCAATAGATAATGTTTGCTATTTTTTTTAGTGTGCTACTTTACTATAATTATTATTATTTTAAGCAAACTTTAAGTCATTGAGTAAGTGAGCTTTACTTTCACTAAATAAGACTTCTTTTTATTAAAGTTGCAGATCTTACTCTTGCCATATGCAGCTAATTTTCCTTTGGGGGGAAAAAGCTTGTTACTTTTTTAGTGGAGCAATCTGTTACCTTGTCTGTAGTCTGTGAAGTCAGTGCATTTCTAATTTGCATCAGCTAATAAAAAATGTGTGGGTTTTAAAGTGAAAATCATGCAAAAATTAAAGAAAAAAAAAAAGGTGAACCAGCGACTGATCGTCTATGCAAAAAAACAAGGCTAGAAATGTGATCAAATTAGGTCATGGCAGTGCAGTTTTGTGCAGGGCTGTGAGCATATCTGCAGACCTTGTATGTTTTATCTTGGGAAGCAAAGCTCTTGGAAAATGTGCATAAGAGGGATGAAGAGAGCTTTTTTCATCCTCCTCTTCTGAGCTATCGTTGGGAAAGCAACATTTTATATTGCATAAAGTGACGGAAATTTTAACTTAAGCTAAAAGCTGCACAGTTCATATAATTGTTCTGGTGCAACTCATTTGCAGAAGAAACAGGTCACAGTTGGTTTTGTGTGATCTGCTATACAATGAAGTATTTAATGTTTTTATTACTTATTATATTATTGCAGTGCTCACACGTGATAAGGGGTCCTGTCATGAGAAGCTTGCAGCCAAAGTGAACAAAAGGTCAGATAGAGGTGTACAAAGGATTGATGAAATAACATGGATGCTCTCAACGGCTCTCAACAGTGCTGTGAGAAATGGTCTGTCATTGGGACTGATCCTGTTAACTGCAGATGACAAGGAAGGAGGATAAGGAGGGCAAGTCTGGAGGAGGAAACTGGGTAGGGATTGTAACTGGCATTCAGTAAACTTCGATATTAAAAAAGAGAGTTTTTATATGTGAAGAAAAGGCTGAAGATTTTTGAGGTGGTGGTAGTATTGGTTGTATTGTGAAGGTATCTTTATCTGATTGTGAAACGCAGCATGTGTTAGCCTGAATCTGTCATGTGAAGGAGAGATGACTATCTGGTGGTGCTAGAAGTCCAGTTGAAGGACATAGAAGTCAATGCTCTATGTTGTCAGGTTTTATCCTTTAGATAGGGAAGCGCAGATGGGATGGAGATGTAAAAATAAAAACAACCAAACAAAACCCACCAAAACAAAACACAAAGCCAACAAAAAAAACCCAAAAATGACCAAAGCCAAACCCACCACCACCAAATCAGAAAAAAAAAACCAAAACCCAACCAAACAACTAAAACCCACAAAAATGAGTTGGGAGGAACTAAATGGATCCTGAAGGTTTTTCCTGGTGTCTCACTCCCACAGGGTGATGTTGAGCAGTCAGGCAGAAATAGCTACTGTGTAACCTTTGCATCCATTCTTGTTCCGTGGCAGGAGTAGATAAATGTAATCCTTAGAGAAAAGCTTAGACCATTTCTTCAAGGTTTACTCCAGAGAGGAAGCACATCTCTTGTTTCTCTCGTCTTCCATAAAATACCCTCTGTAGCCTTTTCCTGATCTGGCAGAAGCAAACTCTCCCCACCTCAACCTCTGGAGGACCGTTGGATTAATGAAAGAAAACACACTTCAGGGCCTTTTCTGGCATAACTGCATTAAAATGTAGCGTTCTAGCACAGGTACAAAGTAAAAGTAAGCGAACACCTTGCTTTTACTCCTTGCAACTAATAAGGAATATCATTTTTTTTAAGGGGTAGCAGGTTGTTTGACACATATGGGCACACAAGATTATGAATAGTGAAGACAATGAAGAGTGGGACATCCATCAAAGAGTAACAACCTCTCATAAGGTAATTCAGGAACACATTGAACTTATCCTGTTGTACTTGCAAAATCAATTAAGTAGTTGTTGTTATCCTCCATTTTCATGGCACTATACAATCATTATAACCAAGAATGTATAGATGTATTCCCCTGCCCCCTGCTTCGTTTCATCTTTTTACTTGCACGGAGAAAGCCAATATGTAGCAATCCAAATGCATACTGTGTTCTGAATGAGATTGATTAGAGTTGCAAAACATTAAATATTAAATGCAAAATGGCTAACGACTTCCAGTAGTCCTCCTTTCCTTCTCCAAAGATTGATGCTGTAAATGGGGATTTGCAAACAGGAGTTTTAAATGATCTATGGAGCAGAAGTGAAAATATTTTCAGAGCTGGTGTGTACCTAGAACTATCCTGAAACCTTTAATGTTACAGTTAAGTATTGTTGTAATATGAATTTCATTGCTTGCCATAGGGGTGAGATAGAAGAGTAGATATTTACAGAAACTGCGCAAGTGATAAAAGGAGCTGCTTATGCCTGACTTTGTCTTCTGCTTTGTATGTTTTAGTATTTATGTACTTTAGTACTGGCTTATTTGAATAAGCTTTGCTAGTCACATGCAACATATGGGGCCAGTGCCAACTTTTTATAATGCTGCATTACAAATATACCCACCAGCTGAGAAGTGTGATATAAAGAGCTTTGCTTTTTCTTAACCAACTGTCTTCATAGATAGTTGCAGGGGGAATGCTGCTGGTCCCTTAAATCGAGAAATCCCTTTTTGCTTCATCTATTTAGACATCCTATCTCTTTCTGCAGCATTTTGAGCAACTAGTTTGACCTTAATTTTCAGGATCAGATGAGATCTTGCAAGTGTTAGTCCTTTACAAGAAGGGACTGTAAAAATGGCAGTAGAAAGTTTCTTAACTTTGGATCAGATATGCTCAGTTTGAGGAAAAAGTTTTCATGTCTTGGTTTTTTACACATTCGGAAAGTAGGGCTGAAGAGACAAACTGATTTTTTTTTTTTTTTTTTGGTAAGATTCTCCCCCTGAACTCATACTTTTTATCAGTTCAATTCTACAGCTTTTACTTGTAAATCCAAAGAAAGTTCTTGTAGTTGGAATTCCATTAATAGTCCTGTTAGTGGTGTGATCCAGAATGAAGTCAAGCTCACTGTCTTATAGGTGAGCATGTTCTGAAGTGCTAATTGGAATTTAGAAAAGAGCTTACCAAAAGCTCATTAGAGTCCACAGAAATACTTCCATTGTCATCAGATTAACAGAGTTTGATTTTTGGAATATGCTGCAAAAGCTGAACTATTGAGTTAGCAGTTGCCAGTTTGTAAATCGCCTTTTCTTCCAGGGTCGTACTATAAACCAAAACAAAGCCTGTACCTAAGTCATGTATAAACTATTGAGCTAAAAAGTCGTTTTTGGTAACCCTATCCTGAAATAGTGATTGTTGCCATACATGGTAAATTGAGGCATTTATAAATGTCAGACAAGCATTTGCTGTGTGTTAATTTCCATATTTGCAATGTAAGTAGGGTCATTGTAGCCACCTGTTAATTATGACTTTATATCTCTTCAAGAAGCAGATAAATAACTTTTTTGCAATGGGCGCAACTAGGTTATAGAAGAGTAAATAGATAGGTATGCCTTTATCTGGAAAGATGGCAGTGATTGATGTTTTCACTTTTCTCTTGTCTGTGTGTATATCTGGATCACAGGAAAACAAGTACCCAGCGGGATATGGGGAGTTGATTGCGGTGTCTTTTGAATGACCTATGAATCATGAGGATCTGGAAATTCTTATGATATTTACGTAAAAGAAGGTTTAGGTGATGATGTGGGGTTGACATCCTAATAAAACAGGGTTGCTGTAAATTAAGTTTTGCTTAAAATTAATTTTTGTCTTTAGAACTTTTCCTTGCATTTTAATCTTGATTAACTTTACAGGAGTTAAAATACATATTTCTTTCTCTTTTTTTTATCTTCTAGTTAATATCCATTGCAACAGTTTTTGACTATTTTCTGAGACTCCTATTGTTCATCATTACCCTTCTCATGTCCTTCTTTTATTCTCTTTCTTTTGATATTCCTTTCCATTGTAGGAATATCTGTTAATGGGATATGATACACAATGTATGTGAAAATGTAAACACTTAACAGACTTTTTATACTGTGGAAGAATCCCTAAATACCTGTGGTTGGTTTTTTTTTTTTTTCTTGTCCCCAGCTGGGTAGCAAGTAGTACTACAGATGAATACTTTTCAAACAGAGCATGGCACAGAGCACTTCTTTCTATCCCAGTGTATGCTTTTTTGGTCTAGCTCTCTCATATGCTGTATCAAGGCAATTATAAATCTAATTGTTCTGGTATATGTTTTCATAGCGTTTGACATAGCTATATTAACTGTACTTACGTGTTTTCAGGTCTTTTATATAATCATCTTTGTGTTTAATTTTTGGAATGTAGAGGTTCTTTGCAGCCTTCATGTACTAATGAAGTCCACAAGCCAAAATACAGACAGTTGACTCATTTAAAAAAAAAAGAAGGGGGGGGAGAGAAAGGAAAAAGAAAATTTAATTTTCAGTTTAACCATTAGTCTTACTAATATTCATGTACCGTAGGGCACAAGAAAAGATTATATTGGTAAGATGACAGTGTTTTCACTGAAGCTTAGAGGTGATACGTTTCTAGAAAAAAACCCAAAAGAATAACAACATAGTTCACTTGCTCTAGCAATGTTGTTTCATGCAACAGCTTACTATTTAAACGGTATCTTTGGAGTTAGTGGTATGAACAGTGTTGTGATTCCAGAGATGTTGGGTTCCAGAGATTTTTCGTTTTGCTTATTGGTCAGGTGCTTTGACTGTGGGCTGTTGTTTGCTGTAATTTCTGAGGAAGATGTTTGCTATTTATAATGTGGAAATGCCCTTTCCTCTTGCAGATCAATGATGTGAACCATATCGTATGATTTTGCTAGCAACAGTGAGATTGGGTTTTATCCTATGTATAAGACAACTTTGCTCTGCATATAGCGAATAAATCTTAGCTTTTCGTTAGTGCTGATCTTTTTTCCAGATATCTCTTTCCTGTCCCAATCCTAATTTATTCAAGCTTTATATTGATTCAAGGTGACTAGTGTGACCTCATGACGCTTCTGTAAAAGCCAGATTCAGCTAGGATGTTACACCATCACTGTCGGAGAAACCCTGAACTACAGGAAGAGTTGCAGATTCAGGCTGCAGTTGCTGCTGGCGATGTTCACACCGTACGCAAGATGCTGGAGCAAGGATATTCTCCAAATGGTCGAGATGCCAATGGTTGGACCTTGCTTCATTTCTCTGCAGCAAGAGGGAAAGAGAGATGTGTCCGTGTTTTTCTTGAACATGGAGGTGAGTTGCCTAGAGAGAAAAATCTTGATACCCATCTTGGCTTTCTATCCCAATTTCCATTGTAGGGCTTTCCAGCACTCATTAGGTATCAGACTACTTCTGGGTTTCTTTTTTCTTTTCTTTTTTATTATTATTTTTTTACTCTTTAGAGTAGCACTTCATCTCTATTTACTTCTGATGTATACTCTGTGAATGAGGTAACAGATTAGCTTTATACCTTAATACTGGACTACTTTTTTCTTTTTTTTTTTTTCCTTTTTTTCCCCCCCTCAGAATTGTCTAGGAATTGTCAAAAGAATGAATAAGCATTATGAAAACAGGGCAGAAGGACTCTTTATAAAATTCAATGCAATCACTGTAGGCTTTTCTCCTCTCTTAAGGGGTATTATTAGAGGAAGGCAGGTCCTTGAACTGTAATCTTGGGGAAGTTTGTTTCATAATTCTCAAGCAAGTTAACAAGTTGCGTTAAAGGCTAAGTTTCTGTATAGGCTTTAATAGAGTCCACTGAACTTTGTGATAACATTACTCTTTGTGCAAAGACTTCGGTGTCAGCTAGTTCAGTGCTGAGTTTACACCTCTCCTGCATCGATCCGTAGTGAAGCTTTATTTCAAGAGCTGATTGAGTTTTGTTGGTTTGTGATGTGTTTGCTCGAGTGATGAAGATTACCCCTCAAATGGTGCAGTCAGGATTTCTTTTTGCTGTATCTTCTTTCAAGGACTCCTAAAGTTTTAGAAATGGGTAGTCTTACAATGGAAAGACAAAATAAAAATTCTAGATGTTCTCCGCATTCTGGTTAGTGCCCTTAAAGAACAGCATCCTCTATTCCAGTGCTGTTCTTATCAAATGAATGAACTAATGTTTTCAGCCGAAACCAGGACACCTAAGGAAAGTGAAATTATCTTTTTGATGCTTTAGATATCTGAGGCTGTATGGATCCCTTATGTGTGTCACAGTATTAGTCAGATATATGGATCACCCATATAATTTGATGGCATTAATAGGCTGTGGTATTTGTACAATTAGTGACATAGTTCTTAAGCGCAGTAGTGAAATACACCATGAACTGGACACCGTTGATTTACCTACTACAGATTCTAACCATACAGTTAGAATTTAGCAATTACAAAAAAAAATATCTAACCATACAATATTAGCAAGCCCTCATGTCCTTATTGAAAGGGGGGGGGGGGGGGAGGGGTGCTACTAAACTGCACCAACCAATAACTTACATTACATTTGAGAAGTATAATTTTATGTGGGTAATCTCAAGCCTTCAGTTTGGTAATTCAAAAATTTGAGGTCTCAAAATGCATTGGTTTTATCTCTGTAAACTTGAAGATGATCTGAAAAAAACCCACCAACAAACCCTTCTGTATTCCTGAGTATTTTCTTTGTATAGGTTTTGATATTAGATAGCTGCTGATGCAGTGTTTTGGTTTTATTTTTGTTATTTCCTATATGATGTACCAGCTGAATCTGGTGCCTCATGAAAACTGCCTGTAATGAAACACCCTTGTTCTGGAAGCAGTATAGTGTTTAATCACCAGGACTAGAAAGTTGAGTAACAAATAGTGTGAGGGTTAGTCATCTATGGCAGCTTTCCTGTAGCTGAGCCTCACTTCAGAAAATTAGTGCTGTTTTGTGCCTTGCCTTGTTTTACCTCCAAACAGAGGCATAAAAGATAATGAGTATTTAAGACATAATAATGTCACAAATGAGCTATTAAGGAGTGAAGGAGCTGACTCTTAAAAGCCGAGTTAATCATGCCTGCATCATTAGTGAGAGGTTTGTGTCTACCTTTCCTCATATAGTCTCCACCTTTCTCAAGAAGTGGATTATTTTGATGTTGGCGCTTAATCCCTATGGACCAAAATGATATTGGGGTGAAGGAAAAACTAATTTTCTGGTGCGAATCTTATGGCAAACAGGGTATTGAACTGACCACGTACGTTAGCAATAAAGAAGATAGTGAGAGGAAGCGGATGGAGTTCTGGAGGAAAGCGGGAATTGAGAGTGGGAAAGAAGGGGAAACTGGTGATAGTTGTCTAGAGGGATGATGAAGCTGAGCAGAACTGGAAGTATTTTCTTAGCACAGGAATGAGAAAACAACGCTGGGCTGTTGCTGAGGGTAGTGCTGAGCCTCAGGTCTGCGATACTGAGAGACTGCTGATGTAGTCTTGCATGATAGTGGGATGGAGATGGGAGTTTGGCTAATAAAGGCTGAGAAGGAATCTGGTCACTGACCTGGAAATAAAAGGTAGCTTCTTATGGGAGTCATGACCTGGCCACCTCCTGCTTTTCTGTTTTTTCTTCTCTTCCGTCATTGCTCACCAGCAAAGAAAAGAGCCAGAGGACAGCATTGTGCATGCAGATTGGCCGATTTCAGTGGAGGTGGTGGAAGAGGAGGAAGCTTTTTATTATCTGCTGAGCAAGGAGACACAGATAGATGGGGAAAATGCATAAAACCCAGTCCAGACTAAAGGATGAAACCAGCAGAAATACCAACTAGATACAGAGGTAATAGGTCAGATGATAAATACACTTTAGCAAGTGATGAAATGAGGAAAGTTAAGCAGGATCATGGAGAAACTTAGTTTTCATGAAAAATAGTGAATTTGAGTTTCTTAGTGTATTTGCCTCACTTTAATAAAGGGCAGGTTTTTGAAGCCAGCTCTTTCCGTAGAAACAATCTAGACTCACAAAGCTGGACAGGAAAGCAACACAAAAATAAGGCGTGTTCTCAGTAATCCTGGATTTTTGCACGACAAACCCTTTTTCCCCCTTTAGTGTACTTCTTTTTTTTAAATTTATTTTTAAAATTACGTATTGAGACAGACAATCCAACCCTGGACAAGAACTATTTTATTAATCCCCAACTGCCACTGTTAACGTTACAACGAACTAAAGTCTCAAAAGTGTGTAGTTGTTAGCTGCCCCTTGGTGATATCTTCTCAATAATAATTGAGCAGGACAGTTTCTGTTTACTCGTATTGAAGTAAAGAAATGATTCACTAAAGCTCCTAGAAATTGAAGGGTAACAGAAAGAAGTAGCCAAACAGATATATTTGTTATTTTTAGTCTTGACTGCAAGGTATCTATATTTTAGTACGGTCATGCAGAATCTGGGAGAAACTATAGAGAATGCCAAATGTTCATACCCCTCAGCTAGCTCATACAGTGTTTCTGTGTCTAAACAGTAATGCTTTCCTGGAGGTCTTTTTTATCAATGTTGTCCTAGAAGATTTAAAAGAGAAGCTCTATGTAGCCCTGTTTCTAAACTGCGTGGTCAGAATGAAACCCTAGTTGGGGGAATTAAGCTTGAAATAACAGAAGCCCTTTTTGAAGCCAGAAGCATTGCTTTCCTGGCTTCCCAAACTAGGTTGTGATAGTGATCTAATGAAGGTGTCAAGAAAGAAGGGAAACTGTCCCACTGAGCTGTAAATTGAAACTCTAAAATATTTGACTCTTAGGAATCTATATAGCCTTTAGATTACAGTATTAGAAAATAATTTCATTAACAGTAGGGTTTAAATGACTAGCTTAGGTGCCCAACTTTTAACATGAAATAGACTAAAACAAATATCATTCAGTGTTGCAAATTTTCAATCTCAAGTGAGCTTGATTGCAGTAATTTGGTACCCTTGATAAGTAGTTCAAGGTTTATACTGTTGTATTATGCCTTATATTTAAGAACATTAGAAGTGACCAAATGCAGCTGCTCATGTTTAAGTTCTGCACTCCCCAAATCAATGGGAAGCCTGAAAAGAAATATTCGTTTGACAATCAGGATGGAGGCAAAATAAAGAAATGCTGGCAAGTGCTGGCTTCATCCCTTCCTAGTTAAATATGCTTGTACCAGGTACTTTTCTGTTTTTGAAGGTAAACTGAGAATCATTCCCAATTAATTTCTAACTTTTGTGTTGCAGGGGAGAGTTACTTTACAGCATGATACCAATACTGAAGCCTTTTAAAAAACCAAACAAAAAACCCTCACGGTAGTCCATGTTCTTAAGACAACATCAGCTTTGTAGTGCTACTTTTCCTAACAGGGAGTGAACGGATGGAAATTGTACGCAGCATAATGCAGGTCCAACTTCTGCTAAAAGCCCTTGTGAAGTTGAGAAGATTTCCAGGAGATGGCAGCAAAACATTGACTGAACAGCAACCGACGTTTTGCTCTTGTTAAAATAGTTTCCTTAATCAAGGGCAATGCTGGTACTATTAGCTCACTAGAAGGCCATCATCTTAACGAGAATTACAATATTTTTGCCATGAGATTTCGTTACCGTGTTTACTTTTGGAAGGTTAGATGTTTGTGTTGCTTGGTTATCCAGTTGAGAGGCTTTTTTCCTATTCTTATTGAGAGCTTCTCTTATATGACTTAGTAATTTTTTTGGTTCATTTTAGCAGTCACAAGCAATGAAATTTTGGGAGTAAGGAGGGCATGGAAAGGTACTTAAAATTGTAGGTAAAGGACACCCTTATGTTGCAAGTAAATTGTTGGGTTTGCATTACAGCAATTCATATAAAAATATGTATATGTGCACACACAGAAGTTGGGGCATGTCTGATTGAATTTGGACTTTGCATAAATAAATTAAACAGGCTAGCAGCAGTATCCTGCACCTCAGATGGGGGTAGAAATGATTGACTTGCATGCCCTATGCAGCACGGAAGAGAGAAGGCATAACTTGAATTTTTTTTTTAACCTTTTTTTGGTGGAAAATGGCAGTGATTACTGCTTTCTTCTTTCCATTATGCCCATCTTTCTCCCCTAATCATGCCTCCCAGAATGTATCATCCCTCTACATCTTAATTCTCATGCTTATGCTGCTCACTCTATTTATCACCAGCCAGGAGATAATCTAGAATAGAGAGAGCAGTGCAAAGAAAGAGACCCTGGGAGCAGCAACCATCACTTTGAAATAGTATCTTTGTCTTTAATGACTTTGTGGGTTGTACTGATTCTTTGCTGTATTTTGGACATGATCACAGTGCAGGTTAGGAACCACCTACTCAGTCACTGACTTCATTTTTCTGCCAACCTGTGGGTGCTTCATCAATTACTTTAACTCAGGTTAGTATAACTTTACTGAGCACTGAAACTTCTGCTTTTCACAGAAGACTAGGAAGGCTGTCTCTACTAAGGGACTAAATTTTCCTTAATCTTTCACTCATTATTTCTGCGTTCCTATTCTATACACTAGAGGCAGTTCTCACATTTTATTTTGCTGCGTTGTCAGGCTGCATTAGTTTGTATGGTGGATTTGTTTGTTTTGCTTTCTTCCCCTCAGTCTTCACTTTACATTTAAAAAAAATCCTTGAAGTTGCTGGATCACCTTTGCAGCTGTATTCTGTACTTCTGCATTCTTTTTTGCCGGTCCTTTTGTTTTGGTATGACATCTATTAGTGTGTTGGCTAAATATGGTCACAGTAGGTCCATACTGGGAAGTTTATTCCTGTTTTGTGTTAGCACCTTTGTGCGTTCAGGCTAAACTAGCTTAACATTTGTATTGCATTGTGAACTTAACTTGCAGCAGGTCTAAATTTTGAGATGCAAAATGGCATTTTCCACCCTCTCCCTCTGTCATATTTGACTGTGATGGCAACCATGCAGAAAACTCTGCCCTCTCTATGTGGTGCAGGAGAGCAAGTGCTCCTCTTGAGCGATGTGTGTGAGCATTGGGTGTTCATAGCCTTCAGCCAAGCTTGTTTTAAACATGAGTGGTCACAATGTCCTGCTCTTCCACACCCACCCCCTTCTAGACCACTGCTACTTTCCTTGTAAATGTGGTATGGAAGATGAGGAAATTACAAAGAATTCAATGTGCCAGGATACAAGGACAGGGCTGTCAAGGTTATGGAAGGTGGGAAGACACCCGTATGCTTGTCTGCTCTCAGCGATGATGTGCTTTGTGTGCAAATGTTGTATGATTACAGAGCAGACAACACCACGAGCAACTGTGAAGGGCAGACCTCAGCCGTTGTTTCCATAGATAGACGGGAGTATTGAAAACATGTCAGCTTAAGGCTAGTATCTTGCGTGCAGATAGTATCTCTGTTTACCAGCAAAGAGACTTAGGTTAGGAAGGTGCTTTAAGCTTCCAAACTTTAGTTTGTACCTCTTGGCATCCGATGGGCAGCACCTACAGATGGTAGAAGGAGAAACCTCGCAGCCCAGCTTGTTCTCTAGCTGAGAAATGGTAATGAGACAGGCACTTTTCCTTTAGTAATTAAATTGGTACATGGGAGTAGTCACTGGTGTTACATGTTTGGGTGTCCTGAGGAAATTAAGTAAATTGATTTGCTTATTTTAATTTTTAATCAGATTGAATTTTTGTGCTGTGTTGGGGAGGAAAAAAAAAAAAATCTGTGTAATCGCTTGTATTCTGCACTAACATTTTTCCTGACTCCTTCCATAAGTGGATGCTTACATTCTTGTAAAACCTTAAATTTTTGTAAAACTATAAACTCAGAACAGATTCATCATCTATAAAAACAGACTTTATCAAGATAATCTAAAATAACATATATCCTACATGCTTTGGAAATCCTGCAGACCACAGAGAAACATTTTACCTAATACAGTATTACACCCTAAAAACAATACAATGCTGCCAGACCACAAAACATCCGCAATTTGGGACAGCAGATGTTTCTACACATGCTTCTTTTTAAGACCAAGAAGTGCAACACAAGGGAAAATAAAAAAGTTGAACATTGAGAAAGAAATGTAATATTGTAGAACTGGAGGAATACTGGGTGGACAGAGAGATTTGAGTAATTAGCCTAAGAGTGCGAGGAAGATGTGGAAAACTATCTGTCAAATGGAAACATATGTATGTGAAAGAAAAGGTCTTTTTTTGGTGTAACACTTTCTTAAATATAATTTAACTTTTTCTTAAAAATAGTGTGTTCATGAAAGCAAGAATTAGTTTGAAGTACAAAAAATCCTGTCACGCTATGCCTGAAAAGACTAACGTTCAACCATTTGATTATTTTTTTTTTTACAGCCAGCGCTGGATTACTGTAATGCCCTCTAATTATTTTTTAATTTTATTTTAACTTCAGCTGATCCCACAGTTAAGGACTTAATTGGAGGCTTCACTGCTCTGCATTATGCAGCCATGCATGGCCGAGCGAGGATTGCACGCTTGATGTTGGAATCTGAATATAGAAGTGACATTATTAATGCAAAGAGCAACGATGGTTGGACTCCCCTCCATGTAGCAGCCCACTATGGCAGAGACTCATTTGTCAGACTCCTGTTGGAGTTCAAGGCTGAGGTTGATCCGCTCAGTGATAAAGGTACTACACCACTTCAGCTGGCCATTATCCGAGAGAGGTCAAGCTGTGTGAAAATCCTTCTGGATCACAATGCCAACATCGACATTCAAAATGGTTTCCTGTTACGATACGCTGTGATCAAAAGCAATCACTCTTACTGCCGAATGTTTCTTCAGAGAGGGGCGGATACAAACTTGGGTCGCTTGGAAGATGGACAGACACCCTTACACTTGTCTGCTCTTAGAGATGATGTGCTTTGTGCACAAATGTTGTATAATTACGGAGCAGACACTAACACAAGGAACTATGAAGGACAGACCCCACTGGCTGTTTCAATAAGTATTTCTGGAAGTAGCCGACCGTGTCTGGATTTCTTACAAGAAGTGACAAGTATGTATGTAAGAGAAGTTAATCACAGGACACAATGTCCTCTAAAAGCCTTCTTTGAATTTAGCCCCAGAAAAAAAATGCTTCCTCTCTGCCCCTTGATGCTATTTAAATGCACTAGAAAATTTCTGGGAAGGTGAAGGGATTGTGATACTGGGAATCTCTTGCTCGGCAAAGGTGCTAATGTTAAGTATATTTTGTTTAAATTAGTTTTGTTTAAATATCTGCGGGAGGCATTCCTTTTTAAAAAAAATGAACTGTGCAATCTCATTTTATTAATGGCCTTAGCACATACAATGTTTGGGGTTTTGTTTTGTTGTTTGTTTAGGGTTTGTTAGTGTCTTTTGCTTTCTTTTTTAATTGCCGTGCAAATACTCTGCAGTTGCAGGCTTTTTCATCTGGCACCATGACTAGGGCAGAAAAGAGCTTTTTCTGCTTTGTGTTCTCCCACATTCTCTCTCCTCCTCTCCCCAACACCAGACAACAAAATAGCTTAGATCATTCGTGCAACTTGAAGGGGTTTCATGTGCTGTGTAACTTTGATTTGATTTTGTTGATGTCTTTGAAATATGAAAGAGATTTTAACTTGTCATGAGTTCCAGTATTTAAAATGAGTATTAGGCTCCTAATATTCTGGTCACTTTTGATTATCAGTTTTGGTGTACTAGATCTGATGAGAATTTTCTCTTCCTCTCTCATCAATATGGAATGCTATAATAGTGTTTCATGACTGTAGTGTTGCCCAAAGCATTTATTCATTGCTGATAAGCAATGAGCAGGGGTTTGCTAATTCAAACACGTTAAGGTGGCCTGATAATTTATCATCCAACTAGGATGATTGCACTACAGAGGATGGAGTATTTCATATATTGGGGTTTTTTTCCCCCTACAGTTCCTTTTATTATTTTTGGGGGGATGTGGTAGTTTTTTATGAGACTTAAGCAACCATATACTCTGCAAAGAAATTGAAATTTAGTGTGGGGGTGAATCAGCTGAGATCTGTTGTCAGTAGCTGACACAAATAAGCATTTGGGATTTCATTTTTGTCTTAATGATTTGTGGTATTTTTGCTCATGTCTGAAATCCAAAGAGAATTTTTGGAAAGGTGGAAGTTGATAATAAGAAATACAAGTAACTAAAGGATTTTGCTTTAATTTGGTTGCCCCTTCTCATTCAAATGCATTTCCTTCTGGTTTCCTTTTTGGGAGCCTCTCACTATATAGTAGCACCAGCAGGGTTATTAGTAGATGATAAATATCCAGACTTGCAATTTTTCACAGTCTTGGGACGTACCTGGAAACACAAAGGTTTAGACTGCTTCAGTGTTGCCTCGGTGTCTGAAGACTAATTTAGGAAGTTGGAAACTGATACTGTAACTTTTAGTTTGCAAATTCCATACCTTAAAGGTTTAACATTAAGTAAGAAGTAAATTCTGCTACAAGAAAGTAGCTTAATTTTATGGCCGATGTAACAGTGCTGGACCTAATCCAATTTTGTGCTGATGGAGGGAGATACTGGGAAAGCAGGGAGGGCTGGTGCTGACAAAACCACTTCAGCTTTGTGTTTCTGAGCAAAATTACTGTGACTGTATGTTTACAAACAGCTATAAACAGACTCTGCCCAAACACAGTCTTCCACGGTTTTCGTGAATAATCACTTTAATAACATAGTGCAGGGCAGATGAAATGGATAAAAAACAAGCTGGGATTTTAGTAGTGGAGTTCCCAATTAGATCGGACTGTGTACAGGGAATTGCTGAGATGTCACGCTGTAGCACTTCGGGGAAGAATCTTGCTTCTGAGTCTGTTGCAATGTGTATTTACTAGAAGAAAAATTTACTAAATTTTTAGAGACTTCTAGCGGTTGTCCTGAAATTATCTCTTGTAGTTGCTAACAGTGCCTTAGTCCTAAGGCTTAACGGGAATTTCTGGTTTGTTTATTTGAACATTACATTAAGTGCTGAATATAGAAATCTGTAGCTGTAAGTTTTAGATATGCATCTGCAGCTTTGAAGAGTATATTTGATAGTGAAACAGAAACTAGTTTTTACTTTTGAAGTAGATTTTAAATTTTTGCAGTAAATTTTTAAGCTTGAAGATTAATGTATGTGAACTATGAAAGTTACCAAAGAGATCGGTGTCTTCAAGTGAAAGCAATTGCATGCTTCGTATAAATGGGATACTATTTAGCAGTCTGCATGTAAAATGTAAGTAGCAATTTTTTTTATACTCAGAAAACATATTTGTACAGTTTCAGTTCCTTAGAAGACAACGTATGTGAATTTCTTTTTGTTTTGGTAGACATTATAATCAGTATTAATTGCAGCCTTTAGCCCAGGTCCCTGGTTGTGAATGATAGGCAAGAAACCAAGCTCTCAGAAATACTTGGTATTGGCCATGAGAGTCTGCAGGAAGATATTTGAGTTTGGGTTTTGACCTTGGATGTCTGCTATTCTTCCTGGTTACAGGTAGAGAGATTCCTTTGCTCCGAAAATAATTCCAAGAGGAAGGAAGTTATTCTGTGGTTGTGTCTCAGTCTTTAAGCACAAAGCTGCAAGTCGGGAACAACAAAGTCTTTCATCATGAGTCTGCCGTTGGCTTGGTGTTTAGATGGTCACTCATTCCCTCCCCTGCCACCCCACCCTCCCTTTTTCAATATAAAAGTGATTAAAGCCTCCCTGTGAAAAAAACAATATTGAAGATGAACATTGCTCAATGATTTTATTAATTGCCTTCCTTTTCATAGTCCTTGAGATCATTGATAAAGAGTTGTTGCGGAGCACTTCAGTATAATCCTTCAGGTTTTTGAGATCCGAACCTGCCTCTTCAGGAGTGTCAGTGGGTTAATCTTGGAATACACTAATGCAGAATTCAGAGATGCATGTATGTAATGTATCTGAAGATAGACATATAGACATACTGGGATTTTTTGATAGTGTCTATGTCTACAGAATTAACATGTGCAATTACAGTCCTGGATGGAATGATTTATGATCTGTGTTGAAGCTGAAGTTGGATGGGATTTAATAATATTAAACTTACAAAGAGAATGCTGCAGGTAGGAAAAAATGCAAGTATTAGAAAAATACTTCAAGGTTTAAATAAACTTTAAGATACTAGAAATTCAAAAAAAGCTTGAACCCTTTCCTCTCCCCGTAGCTGTCATTTAATTTAATCACTGTTCAGGTAACATAGCACAAGCGTCTATGACTGGCTATGCAAATGGCTTGTCTGTGTCGGGGCAAATAGCTGAGTAAGTGGATGTGGCCATAGTAGTGTAACATGGCAAGTATGTTAACAGGTATCAAAGAACTAACTTCAGGTCTGGAACAAGATCTAAAGGTCACCGAATGAATTAAACTACAAATATTCCATCTGCATTCCTTCTTTTCATTTTCAAAAGGGCAGATATTTGGTTTTGACTAGAGAGTATAGGTTTTTGGTTAGATTCGTATAGCACTGTAAATGTGCAGAAAAACTTAAGACAAAAGTCCCATTAAGGAAATCCTTATACATTCTCTGTCTCTATCCCTTTGCTAAATAAAAGTAACTTTTCACTGGGATTTTTAATTATTATTTACTGGAAGAACTTTTTGAAAACAGTCTCTGCATAGTTTAAACTTTTTCCTAATACAGAAGTGCCATAGTGAATTAAGTGGACTTCCACATACTTTATTATGTGGGTAATTGCAAAGGAAATGGTTATCTTCATGTTTGTTATAACACAGAAGAACTTTCCTGGAGTTGCCTGCTTTGACTGCTTGCTTCCTTGGGTGCTGCTGGAAATCTTGCACTAATGAATGTGTTCTGCTTTCTCATCAAGAGTTACGCAGGGAACTAGGGTAAGAGGGTTATTTTATGGTTTTCAGTTTAGCTGAATCAGTGATAAACAAATATAATCTGAATTACGATTACTTTCTGCAGACTGCAGGTACCTGTTTGTTAAAGACAGTATAGTTTTGATATCATTATAAAGACAGCCAATTTTTATTTTTTTTTTGTCTAGAAAGAGGGAAGGTACTTTTCAAATAATTGTTTAACTCTCAACTCAGAATTGCTTAGTGTGATACTGAAAAATGTAGCTACTGACTCAGTGTAGTTGATGGTTTATATTGAGCAGTTGAATAATTTTTGTATAGCTATATACAGTTGTATACTTTGGAAGAGTTTTTTGAAGAGGCCTATGTAAAAAGCAGTATTTTCAAATACGTATTTTTATATGTGGTATGTAAGGTGCAGCCATCCCCCACTCCCATTTGCACACCTATGTTGTACTCTGTTATAATGTAAAAATAGTGTAAAAATGCATCTTAAGCCTGTCTTTATGTTCAGAACACTTACTGTCTCCTAAAAATAGATAAATATTATGGTATTGAAATTCTTAGTTGAATTTCCATAGCAATTTCAGTAAGACTGAATTCATAGAAATGTTACAAAGTATTTTTTTAAAAATACCTTATGCAAGCATATTTGAATTTTAATTTCATTGCAAAATACACCTGTTATATTTAACATTGAGCTTTACTGGCACTCTGCTTTTCTATATATAAATTTTCAGTCCAAAATACACTCCTCCTTGGTACATATTTTCTGTGCCAGATATACTGAAATTTAATAAACATCTAAAACCCATTGTGGAGAATTATTTTTCAAAGAGCAATGAGAACATACTTCAAGCTCAAGTATTCTAACAGAGGTATACTGAACACAAAATTAAACTAGAACTTTTTAATTAACTTGTATGATACCCAGTTAAAAATAATTTTAAACTAGGTTTTGTCCTGTTGAGCTAGATACTGGTTCAAGGAGTTTGTTCACTTTCTCAGTGAACGCTCTGTAATTTTCTTTCTCTCTAAATTCATGTCTTATATTAATATATCAGACCTATAGATTCTTGCAACTAGCTTTTTCTGGCATTTTGAATGCTGGAAAACCAGATATCCTCTCTAGTTATTCTGCTGCTGTTTTTTTACAGAGTGCAAGACCACACATTTACTAAACTGTTAGACCTACTGCTATTGCAATGAACAGCTGAATTCCCGTTCAGCTCAGCAACAGCCATTTACTAGGTAATGGCATCCTTTCAGCATGATCCTGTTTGTGCATCCTCATCAGTGTGTTTCTCGGCTGGTGGATGTGAGTTTTCAGTTGATAAGTTCAATGTTAATTTTCCGCGCACACACACCCTGAAGCCAACAAAGTTGTGATTAAATTTTATTGCTGGTAGTAGCTGAGTTCCTTCACGATTGTGAAATAAGGGATGGATTTAATAGTTAGCTCTGGATATAAATACTTATTCTGATACTCTAGAGGAACTGAGTTGCTGCCAACCATGTATCAGCCTGGTTTCAACTTTTTTTTAATTAATGTTTTACAAAACTCTTAATTTTTAAGTTTCCTTTGTCACTAAAAAGAAACTACCAAATGGTTTCTTGCTACTGTTTTCAGCCTTTCACAATTCCCGGGGGAGGCAGAGGCTCAGTTTGAGAAATAACACTGTAAGCTCTTTTTCTAGAGAAATGCATTAATATTGCAGCGAAAACTGTGGGCAGCTTCTGAAATGTAACTGATGTTGGTTTTTTTGGTTTTTAACTTCTTCAGAAACTATGTATCCACTTCAAACCAATGACACTGTTTGCTTTTAAAGTTTTTTTGTTTGGTTATTTTTTTTTTTTAGTAGGCAGAACAATACATCAGAGAGAAAGTTCTTGTAGCATACAAGCATATTAATTTCAGTTACTCCTAAGTTTTCTCTTGGGTAACAGAACAGGTCAGTTCATGATTTTTGCTTTGCACGGGGGCCCGTGTACCTTCAGAGGAGGAAACTGGTAGGGATTCCCCCTTCTCACCATTACAACACTTTTGCTTGAAACTGGGTGAATGTCTCTAAAAATCAGTGTTGTCAGAGGTACTAGGTCTAATGCTACGCCTAAATGATCCTTACAAATACACCTATTCGGTGAATTAGTGTTTTATTTCTTGGGGAGCATGGGCTGCATAGGAAAAATGAACAGGCGGAGGTCTAAATATGTAAGTTGCGGAGCAGTTGTAATGCTGATCTACAGTCTTTTGTATAGGTAATAAACCCTAAATGCAAGTTTTGTCTGTTTCTAGGATAGAAAACTCCCAGATAGAATAGCAGAAATATCTCGAAACTGCAAAAAGGAAAGGAATGGGCTATTGAGTGGAAATTCATGATTAATTGGAATTCCTTGCTGTGAAAACATGCTCATTTTAACCCCACTTGCTTTACTGAAGAAGGTCAATCTATTAATAATAATTTAAAAGGCGTATTTCATTATTTAAGTAAAACAATGATTAATTATTCAAGGAGGAGGCAGAAGCTCAGGAACTTTCTTTGTTAGCAGTTGAAGAACTGAGTTAGAAAGATGTTTAGATTTTATATGCACTGAAGTCTGCTGCATCTAGAAAGAAACAAAAATCAAAAAAGCAATTCCTCAATTTTATAACCCTGTGTTTTACATTTCTTCTGTTTGGAAGTAACTTTTCTGTCATGCTTAGGAAACTATACAGAAGTGCATTGGTGGGGATTTCTGCTTTCTGTGACAGCATGTAGCACAAGCTGTTCAAGACAAAAGATGAGCTACACATCTCTTTTTTTTTTTTTTTTTTTTTCTCTCCTGTAATTAATACTTCTAATTTATCACTATAAGGTGTGCAAAACAAGCCGACTGAAGTATCTAACTTGTTCTGGTGAACACATTAGCAAACCTTCAGCTCTACAACAGCAGCAGGTGTTTGCTGCCTTGACGGTAATTGAGGTTGTGTAGCAGCCTGACAATAACCCGGCTGCTCCAGCATAGCAGCACTGCTATCGGCAAGGTGTCCCCTCTGCGGCTGGGTCAGGGATGTGTTGGGTTTTTTAATGTTGATCAGTAGTTTTATGTCACTGTTTTGCATGAGAATGGTAATTAGGTCAATCTTACCTTTTCTGTTTGTGGGGGTTTTTTGTTTCTTAATTTTTTAATTCCCTTCCTTTCTTGCTTATTTGCCTAAATAACTTTCCAAACTTGTGATGCAGGGTATAACCAAAGCTGCTACTTCCAAATCGTTTTTAAGCAGAACTTTATTCATCACTGAACTTGCCTTACTTTGTTGAATTACTGATAACATTTTTCATTTGCCAAACTAAGGTTCACTGACATTGGTCTGTAATCCTTTATTTTTTTTCTCTTTCATTCAGATGCAACCAAGAATGAGTAAGTGTTCTAGACACCGTTTCTAATAAATCACAAATGCATTAATAACCCTGGAATTTGCGAGGCGTGACCTAAGACACTAACAGCCACTAGATGTAGCAACTGGTGCTTAACACTGGAAATGTCCATTGTTAACACATTCTCAGGAAATATTTTTAGGCTTATCAGGGGAAAATGTCATATATTTGATAATCGGGTCTTTCTGAATTAACTGATGACCAATTTCTTCTGGGTATTTTAAGTTGTCTGTTCCATTTTGTTCTCAAAAAACCCATAGGATGTTAATTAAAAGGCATTCATTTCTGAAACCAGAAATCAGTGTCTCATAGCTGTATTATTGTGTACTCTGCTACAGAAAATACACATCTCTATTGCCTTCTAACTCTGTTATTTGCAGGTAACTTTTGAAAAGGTGCATCCTTTCTGAACCTTACTTACATTCACATTTAAAGCATTAGAACTATTTCTTTATCACCGTAAAGATTCCTCTGCTTGGTTTCTTACCAAAAGTAACTTTTTTTCCCCAGAAGCTTGAGCATTCAGCTGTTAGAGTTGTATAAATTCATTCCTTCAGGTTGAAAAAAAAAAAAAAAAAATGCTAAGAAGAAACCACCAGTGGACAAAGTAACTAATGATCTGTATTCTAAGCATGGCTGAAGGATATAATTAAAAATAAATTGACGTTTAGGTACTGTGGTGGTAAGTATAATAAAAGTATTTTAAACTTCTGTGAAGGAAACTCAGAGTTTCATGTTCTTTAATTTCAAATCTAATTTCTTTAAAAACAGACCGAGACTATTTTCATGCATTACTTCTGCTAGCTTACCTCGGATAATTTTGGTGCTTAAGATAAATCCCAGTGTATACCTGTCTGTCAGCCCATTTCTATAGAAAAGCCCACGCAGGGGGAAAAAAGGAGGAACTTGCTGTAAAGGGTAACTGAAACCATGTACAGAATGCCCAAAGTAGAAAACAGGAAATAGTTTCATAATCTCTTTACTCTGTGCTTACCAGGAAAGTCTAATAAACTCATAATGTCAATGTCTATTTAGCTGATAGAAGGTTTGTTGCTGAACTAGGAGGAGGATGGAAGAAGGGACGGGCTCTGGGGCCGGCTTGGGCGAGAAAAACTCTCCTGTCTCCCATGAACAGGTTTGTGCCCGGTGAGCTGACAGCATCCTACTGTCCACTGTAAAGCCCGCCCACGTTGAGCCCCCTATGGAAGGCATTTCCTCATTCAAAAATGTCCTGCTGAATTGGTGGCAGCTCTGGAAATGTCAGGCAGCTAATTGGAAATTTAAAGTCGCTTTTGTTGTTTTGAACTGCTTTTTAAAGCAACGATTGAGTCAAGCAGTCAGCTCAATAAAATTGCCATGCCTTTCTTTGCAAAAACAAGCACCGTCTTTTACCATTAAAGATTATACAGATGATAATGACTGCAGTAAGTTGCTCTGTTGGCAACAGATTATCTTGATGCCAGCATAAGCACCTACATTGTTCGTGGTGCCGAGTATTTTGACTTGGACAGCCATTGGGTGCCATAACAGTGGAAGCCTCTTTTCTTTTTCTCTCTCTCTTTTTTTTTTTTTTTTATTTTTTTTGGCCATGACACAGCTGAGTCAATGATCAAGATACTGATTAGCCCGGCTTCAGTGTGTTATTGGGATAATTTTAAAAAAAAGGTATAACTGAATGAGGAAAAAGCACAAAGGCAGGCAGCTGCTTTGGTCCGAGGTTTGGAGTGGTTCCCATGGTGGGAGATTATTAAATAGAATCTTCAGCTTTGGAAAGAGGTACTGAGCGTGAGTGGAGGATGGAGATTAATATAAAGGTATGTAAAATCATGACTGACATGAGAACAATTACTTGGATTGGTTTATTTTTTTGTGACTTAAAGAATGGTAAGCACCCAACAAAGCAATCAGGAAGCAGATCTAAAATAAATAAAAGTACTTTGTAGTTTTCCAGCCAACGCCTAATTATATTGTGAAACTTGTTGCCACAGGATGTTTTGGGTTCTGAAAATATGAATGGGTTCAAAAAACATTAGACAGATTTACAAAGGGCAAGCCATTCGCAGCTATTAAAGGCATAGATCTGTGTGCAATCAGGGTATATCGGGACAGGATTTCTCAATGTCTGTTGTTCTGCTCTTTTTCTTTCTTCCTTGGGATCCTCTGCTGGGTACGTTCAGAGGCAAGGCTAGGTTAACCTTTCTTGCGTTATGTTGCGTGGGGGACCGTTTTTCAAGGTGGTTGAATAGTTTCCTGTTAAAAATGAAATGGAACCGATTACTTCGGAAAAAATCCTTGCTAGAAATTCTGTAGTTTGTGTGATATCAGTAAAACGCTTCCTCTGTGGACAGTGGTTAACTTGTATTTTCATCTCTTTCTGTTTGACAAGGTGGTGGCTGCATCCAAAGCATCTAAAGGCCTCATCTTTTCATTAGAAAAGAAAAAGCAACCTCTAACTCTGCCACGTGATCCTTGTATTACTCTTATAAAGCTTCACTCTCTAAGGAAACGCCTAGTCCTGTTACAGTTGAACATAACAGTTTTTGTCTTAATGTTTGAAAAAAAGCAAGACTGAGGGTTTTTTCCCCCAGCTGTTACAAGGATAGGAAGAAAAAAAAAAACAAACCCACAAAAAGTTAAATGGAGGAGTTATGCTGTTCTACAATGCTTAAGCATGTGTTGCCACCTCATGGGAATCCTCACATGAATAATGTCACTTTACACTGGCATCAGTAAAATGATGTGCATGGAAAAATATTTTTAGGATTCATCCCTTGAATTCATTGAATTGTTCATTAGAAAAATACTGACTTCCCTTTTTCTGTTGTACTGTTCCCTTCCCTCTGCCTCTTAGAAAACAGTAAACACCTGTGATTTTACTGAGTAAATGATCTCTTAATGTATGTTTAAAATGTGATCATTTTACTTTTATGTGTTCCTTTTGTCTTTTCAGGACAGCCCAGAAACTTGCAAGATCTATGCCGAATTAAAATCCGTCAATGTATAGGCCTTCAAAACCTAAAACTACTTGATGAACTACCCATTGCCAAGGTCATGAAAGACTACTTAAAACACAAATTTGATGATATCTGATATCCATGAAGAGAAGAACTCTGAGCAAGATTAGTTATATTCCAGATACTGAAGAGGCTTGTTGCCTTGCACAAAGTATATCCTATGCAAATTCTGATTTTTCTGTGAAGTCAGAAGGCAGGTATACACTTCCTTGGGTTTTTTATACCACACGCTAGAAGGTCTTAATTTTTGGTTTCTTGGTCCAAGTTTATAAGGTCCAAGCTTTCTATACAATATTACATTTTAAAAATTGCTGTTGGCTTTTTGTTTGTTTGTTTTCACATTAAGTGTGCAGACTTGCAGTGAAGATGGAAGGTAGCCTCTCGAGGGAAGTGGTTGGTTTGAATTGGCATGCTGAGCAATTATTCAAGAAAATAAAATTTGGAAATCAAGGCACTGGTCCTGCAAAAGGATACTGATAGAAAGACCTCTAGAGCCCTGTTATCTGCTGGGACTCTTGTCTCTGCCAGGGTCTATGTTTTTGCAGGATAAAGGGAAGAGTTGATAATCAATGCGTGGTAGGGTACTGTACGAGTATGATTTGGAAATTAAAGAAAAATGCAGTTACCCTATTCAATTTGAGGGTCTATGCATTGGCTCTTTTCATATTATTCTTCTAAGTGTTATAGTTGGGATGCCCATAAAATTCAGGCCCTCTTCTTTCCTGACATTCCCTGTTATAATGGGTGGCTGTTTGTAAGTCTATTTTTAACAGTGGCAGTACACTACAAAGAGGCATAGCCGCTGAATTTTTTTACATTAACTAAAGAGTAAACAAATCTGGAGGTGTGTTTTTTTTTTTTTTTTTAAGCCAATGTATTCTGTTTCTCATACAGTGCCTCCTGTGCAATAATCTTTCTAATGTATTTTACCTTCATGTGTGATTCCCTACGCACACTATTCCTCATTTAGTCTCGGTGCATTATTTGTGAGAATAGGAACTGCTGCCCTGCTGTAGTGTTGACAAGACATTACAAAGTGATGCAGCAGTTGCTGTTCGTTATTACTCCCTGAATTTCATGAATGTATAACCTGCTTTTTTTCACTTTCAGTTAAAATTTTATGTACGGGTTCTCAGCCAAATCATGTCCACTTAAAAATAAGAAAAGGAATTGGTCAAACCCTTTTGTTTAAAAAGCAGTGATGGATTTTTTTTTTGTTGTTGTTGATTGCTCTGAAATTCAGTTTCAGGTTAGAGAGTGGGAAGTGCACATAAGTTATTAAGATGCATTTTATATGTGCACTAACAAGAAAAGCCTCATTCATATTGGAAGTTTAAAATTTGCAATTAATCTGAAAGCAACAACTAAAAGGGGTACTGAAATTTGGCTACTGGATGTGTTTTTCATACTAGATATCCAAAAGATTTGTGAAAGAGTTTTGTTTCTGATCATAAAAAGAAAAAGTTCTTGCTATCAAAAAAAAAAAATTGGGCCAAAATGTGCAGTTGTTTCACTCTCTTTATTTTCAAGAGATTACGGAGTCGTCATAAGGTTCTTGCCAGCGTGCTCTACTTTTGTTTTGCCATCCTACTGGCTCCAAAAGAGCCTCTAATATCAGGAGTGCTTTTGTACCAATTATACCAATGGAAGTGGGGAGATGAAAGGAAACGGTGGTAGCTTTTAAGTTTAACACTGTCACTTTCAAAACATTTAATATTAAAAATATGAAAAGCAAGGTGAAGCCGATATATTATTTAATGTGCTAGTTCCTTTTAATATTATATTATTTAATGTGCTAGTTTCTTTTAATATCTTATAACCCTAGACTGCAGTTCCTTGAGCATGAACCTTATCACTGCTAATGGACGTTCCGCAATTATGGCAAGCAAGGAGAATTGTCTTTCTCTATTGTCCCTGGCATTGCATCAGGTTTCCAAACAGTAAGTGATTTTGGAGATTCATGGCTCAGAAGATTGGTAATGGGATGCTGAACCTTTTTATCTCCAACTTGTATGGGTTCAAGTCCAGCCTGCTTGAGCAGCAACCAAAAAGTTCGTGTCTCAGCAGCATGAGCGAGCGAGTACGTCCAGCCTTAACACCACACAGCGCGTGCGGTGCTCAGCTCTAGGCAGCAGAGCTTTACAGAGTGCTTCCTCCAGGTTGTATGTGATGGGGGTGGCATTGTAGCAGGGACAAGCTGAGAGCGTGGGTGGGGTGTGCGTGTGAGCTCGTGTGTGTGATGGTGTCTGCCGGCTCCTATCGAAACAAAAAAACCCAGCCGTTACAATCTTTAAGCTCTCCAGTACTGAGACAGGACAGATGTTAAGCATTGACTCGCAGGTTTTAAGCATGAATCTTCAGTTTTATGATGTGAGATCAGAACCCTAAAATTGCTTTTTTTTTTTTTTAAATAGTATTGTTCACTACATTTGTAAGTTGGTCTAAACCAATGTCCTTCTCCACTGAATTTTTACAGTAATATTTTCTAAGGTAATCTAGAGTCTATTTTAGTTGTAATCTATATTAAGGGCAAATTATTTGTTCTGTCTGTTGCTGTGACTGAAGAAAATTATGGAAGACTTTGTTGGTAACAAGAATGCTATTTAATGAAGAAATGTGTAATTCCATTATTTATTGTTTGAGGTTTGTTTTTTGGTTATTTCTTTTAAGTAACTGACATCTAAAGGGAACACACATACATTTCAGGCCAGTAAAAAGCCTTTCTTTTAAATCAATTTTTATCCTAGCTCCTCTCCCTTCCCCAAGGTAGAGGGAAGCCCTAGCCTTGTCTTACACTGCTAAGCCATCTCTTGTGGCTGGTTTCCCTGACCTTGATTCTGCAAAGCGCCACAGCACATGTGTGTGTCTGAACCTACTGATACTCCCCTTCACTATCTTAAGCTATACATGTGCTCGAGTGCAAGTGAAGTGTGATTATTCATTAATAATCCTATCCAAATTTCAATACTAGGAATTTGGTCTCTTTTTATTATCTGAAATACTTTGAAGAACAAAGTGAACTTTGTTTTTTCATTTGGTCTAGAATGTGGAAGGAGAAGTGCATAATATACGCTTGTTGTGTAGCCTGGTTCTGTTACCTTAAAATTCACGGTTGAACACTTTTAATAAACCTTAAATTGGCAAATACACCAAAGAATCAATATGAGCAAAAGACTCTGTTCATTAACAAACTGCAAACCTCATCCTTTAAAACAAAACAAAGTTTTTGTAAATATTTATGTTTATAAATGTACAGCAGAGTAAGAGTGGTTTTTTTAGATTATTTAATTACCATATTTCTAAACTATTTACATTATAGACAATACTTGTTAGTTTGAAAAGCTCTTGAGTGGTTGTTTTTTTTGTTTTGTGTTTGGTTGGTTGGTTTTCTTTTTTAATTCATTATCACTCACGCTTGGAATAACTTTGGCTTCCTCAGGATAGTGTGGAAAATTCAGTTTTCTGGCTCTAGTTGGCAATTGTAGGAGAACGTATCCAGACAAACTCGTCAGATAAATACCCAGAGGCAAAAGCGAATATGTAGTATGCTTACCAGGGTGGACCTGGGCTAGATGAAAAAACTGGATCCTAAGTTTCTCAGTTAAATCTGTCAAGAGACCCCAGTGACATTGTGACAAGAGCAACTTGCAGCCTGCCCACAAGTCTAGCTTCCATGCAATGCTGTGTTACCAATATCATAATGTATTTTGTTCTTCCTTTGCAATGTAAGTTTTTGCTTTGGGTCAATTCGAATTTTAAAAAAAGAAAAAAGTTAAACCTGGTTAAACCATTTTTTGTTTATGTTCTGTTTATTTCTAATTAATGTTTTAACAACGTAATACCACTTTACACATTATCTCTCAACGTTTGGCTGTCTCTACTCCTTTTCCCGTCTCCAGTGCATGTGACTCTGGCAATGCATTTGGTACTCACATTTGGCCCCACAGACAGGAGTTCAGATGTCTCATGAATATTAATGTGATTCTTACCAGTAAGTATGAGCATAAAACTCACTTTAGAGCTGGGCTTCAGAAGGGAGAACAAACTGGTCTTTGGCTATGAGTAGTTGGGTTTTCCCTGCTCAGATTCCAGTGCAGCCACTTCAGATTTTCTGGAAGTTTCGCCTTTCCTCCTCAAGTTCATGTACTAAGATACAAAAATGGGCCAAATAGAGGTCATGTTGTGCAGCTGAATCTCTTTGGTGTCCATTTACTACTAGTAAAAGTTGAGTGAGGGAGATGTATATGAATTATCCTGGCACACAAATGGGAACTGGAAGCATTTGGCTTCAGTCATGACAGTAATGCAACATCCAAAAGTTGCAGTAAGGTTTTGGACCCTAAAAATCTGGGGGGGAAGAAGACTAGATTTAAAGGCCTTACTGCTAAAGAGTAGTAGGAAAAGAAAAGAGATTGTTTTCCATTGCTCAGTAGCAAGCTATACAAACATCACGGGGAGTGTGTACACTGTACAAGCAACGGTTGCGCTGAGAACTGTTGATGGTGGTTACTAACAGACTGGCCAGACTTTGACTGGTGTATTTACTGAATGCTGTGTTAAAGACTTTGTTCCCGTTTATGTATCGTATTTCCTGTTTGAGTGTTCACTTGTTAAGTTTAAAACTATTACTGACTAATGTTACTACTTAAAAAAAACATGATTTACAAGCTGTCGGCAAATGAAGTGTTTAGAATATACAATCTTTCCATATATTGGTATAAGTGTACGATAAGGAAGTATAGTTATTTCATATAGCAAAACACTTTTTTTTTTTTTTTTTTACTGTAGTGTATAACAAAACTTTTGTACCTTTGAAAGCAAAAGTAATGGAGCTGATAAAAACAAGCAAAGAACATGCTCTGCCATGTCTTTCTGCAAACAGCCTGGACTGAAGCATTTAAATTCTCTTTGCTCTGGTCTCTCCCTTCTGCTTTGGTTGGGGCTACCACCACCTCAGAGGCTTTATACTGTTCTTTGAAACTGAAATAGTATTGAAAAGCTAAAGTTTGCTCTTTTGCTATATCATGGGTGTGTTGAATCTCTCCTGTATGGTTCTACTTCTTGACTTAGGTTATTAGCCAAAGTAAAGCTCAACATGTGATTTAATCCCATGACAATAAGAAACAAACCAGATATATACATTGCTTTATGAAACCATGCTACCAGGAGTTCCTTAGCCAGCGCATTCCCCAGGCATCCACAACGTGCAGCTGGAACAGCAAAAAAGTTGGGATTGAAAGCTGCGTTGACTTTTATTGGGAAATCTCCAGCTGTCTAGTGAAGAAGTTGGAACTCCAGCTGTTTCCTCCACATCTGGGATCTCTAGTGCTGCTGACTGCTGTTGTGAGGTCCTAGGTAAGTTTTCAGTGCTGTTAAGGCTCGTCTTCACATTTGCAAGAATGATGTTTGACACATCTACAGAGGGTGCTTGTAAAGGGTCTGAAAGCGTTTCTATGCCTTCTCTAAACTTGCCAGTTTTTTCTGTAGAGTGGAGTTTGTGTAGTCTTACAGCAAGTGTGTTTGAGAGCGGTGGGTGCTACAGAAAGTGAGTATTTCCCAGACTTTGACTTGATCTGCCACAGTGTTTTGCAGACCCCTCAGCATCCGTGAAATACTCCTGAAAGGTCTGGGAAAGGTGAATGAAAAGCAAGCTTGCAGAGTGGGTTATGTAAGGGTAAATGCTTTTAAAAGAATATGTAAGACTGTAAACAACTGATATATAGCAAAGGGCATTTAGTCTTTGTTAAAGACCACAAAATTGGCCATAACTCTTCTGATCTGACTTGCAAAAATAGTTTATTTGCAGTCTTGGTGCTCTCCAGTTGTAATAGAAGATAGTCTATTCTGTCACAAGTCACTAAGAGTTAATGGAAGTATTGTATTAAATTCTGTCCTTATTTCTGACTTACACCATTGTAACTCCACTGAAGGTGGTGGTTACTCAGCGTTAATCTAGTGTGAAAGAACAAATTGATTTGGATGGCCAGCTTGCAGTCCTGCTCCTTGCTTTATGGCCTAATGAGGAGAATATTTTTGGAAAGTATTTGCAAAACACTCTGTGAAGGAGTGCCGATAGAAATTCTGTAGTTGGGGCCAAATTTACAAGCAGTCAGTTGACAATTCCTCCCACCCCTCCAAAAAAATACAGCCTGTTTTGATAATTATTGAAATGCTCTGATATTTAGTGCTGAGTTGGTGAGAGTCATTTCAGTTTGATTGTCCATTTTGTGTCTTGAAAAACTTCACGTATCTACTTGCTCTGTAATACAGCAGATTAAAGTAGATCTGCAATGAAATGTACACTCCTTTTATTTTAAAGCCACTGCAGATTACATTTTATACGCATAAGTGTAACAGCAGGTTCCTTGGTTCTTTGGATGCATGCTTGCTTGGAGCCAGCAGCCTGCATTCACCATGTGTTTAAAATACTGGGTTGCAAACTGGAGAAGCATCTTGTTGGCTGGAACAGCGAGAGCTGCCCTTCTCACTGGCGTGTGTAAGCCTAAAGCCAGGCTGTGCGTACTTACATGTCTGTGTCCTGTTCGGCTGCAAGGCGATTCTGTGTGATTTTTAGGTTGTTATCTGTTACTACCTGACTTGCAGCATCTGCATGGGATAATAGAAATTTAGATTCAGCTTCATCTAGTGTTTAGTTTTTAAACCTCAAGAGTGCCCAGCTGCAGGACATGGGTTATTGGAATGTGCCTTCCAAGCTATGCCTGTCTCAAGCAGCTTGACTTGGAGATCTGTCCCTTGGCTATCTGGATATTGCTCGTCTCGTAAAGGGTTTCAATAGTATAGCTGTGAGGAAGCAAAACTAAATAATTTTTAGAGAGCGATCAGCCTGAAAATAAAGTGACTAGGATGTTTGGTTGGAGGATGAAGTTGAGATGTGGGATTGTGTGTGTGAGAGAGAGCAGAAAATGTGGCTTTTGATCTTACAGAAATGTTTGGTATGTGGGTTGTTAGGCTCAGAAGTTTGAATGTCCTTAATATAAAATAATCTGCATGAGTATTTGAGTCTGTTCCTTTTCTACTTTGTGTGAGCTGTTTAGTGGTTAGTGAGCCAGAAAAAAAACACCACTGTGTTTTCTGATGGTTCAGGCACCCTCCTGATGAGTCGAAGACTTGAATTAAAGTTCCCACTCTGAACCAGGCAAAACAATTAAGGATGGGGATTTGCATTCGCATTCCCACCTTTTAGTGCTGTGATTACAGGGGGTTTGAGTTGTGCCACAGAGAGAGAACTTAACAAAACTGTTACACAAGCCCTGAGTCTGACCCTGAAAAGTCATTCAAAGCAGGTACCCGGCTGGAGGAGCTCACCTGTATGTTTCTTGCACGCACAAGCAAACAACTGATGCATGTGTTTTGTTTTTGTTTTGTTTTTTTGTCCCTACTTATCTGTAATCTACCTGGAAAAAATAATTCAGACCTCTTCTGGTTTCCTGAGCACCTTATCTTGAGCTCTGGTGGTGTTTGTATTTATGGGCACCTGCCTACTTCCAGCTCTAGTCTTTGATACCAGTGCTGACCTTCTCTTCCTCTCCGCAGCCTGCCCTCCACGCCAGCTCTCTGGGGAGGACAGGGAATGAGACCTTCCTGGCTCCGAGGGAGACCACCCCAGCAGGTGGATGGGATGGTGGGATTTCAGGCATCGTGTAGCGGTGACAGGGATTGAGAAGGGGAGATAGGCTGTTGTCTGAAATACATCTACTGTTGTCATTTCAAAATGGGTGGCAGCTTCCCCCTCCTGGTCTTTCATCAGAAGAATGTGCCATCGCCACAGCTTCAGGATATTGTGGATGTAGCGTGTCAGGCTTAATGCTGTCCCCTCTGTCCTTTGCCTGTCTCAGGGGCATTAGTTTCCTACAGTGTCAGCCTCTTCTGCACTGTTGCCTCACTGTACGATGGCAGAGTAGCTTGGAAAGGAGAGACTGTGAGGAAGAGGAGATGGGGATGATAATTAAGGTGGCAGTGATAATTATAATGTGTGCCTCGAGCGGTGGCTGGGGGGAAGGATCACACGTTTGTTGCAGTGTAACTGAGTTTGCTACTGATTTGTTGTTATTTTAAATGAAAAATCTAATGTGGTGCTAGTTTTTGTGATACTGCTCAGGACTTCTGTATACTTTGTTTTTATTTCAATCTGCTTGCTTGGCTAAAGAATCAATACTTTCCTTTTTTAAAAAACCAAAATATCTTACTTTGCATTTTCATTGACTTCGGTTTCAGTGCTTGATCCCAGATCACTGATTTATCTTGTGGTGGTGTTTTAAGACTCAAAAATGCTTAGCAAAGTTCTTTCTCATCGCAACCAGTTACTATTATAATGGATCAAACTGACTGAGGCACACCAAAACCTTATATCTGCGTTATTAGTGCTGTATCCCCTAACTCTGCTTTTAATTTGCTCATGTCCAAGTGAATTAAATTAAGTGGCTTTCTTTAAGAGTATCATCGGTTATCAACCAATATTAGAAAACACTTTAAACAATTCCAAATAAGACTTCTTTGAAAGATGATCCAGATAAGGGCATTTTCAATCTTATCTGCTAAATAGCTTCAGATAACCTCTGTTGCTAATTGAGTCTTGTGGTTTGTGTTTTCTTCTTCCCAAGCTTGGGTAAAACACTGATTGCTTTTCCCTTTGAGACATTTTGCCAAAGTTTTGGAAATCTACCTTGCTGAACTTGAATTGCTTCTGCGATACATTGGCCTGCCTTCTGTTTTGGGAAGAGAACTGCTTTTAATGAGAGCAGACCCCTTGTTTTAAAGGGCATTTTTAATGGCCCCTACATTTTTGCCCAGATGTTCAACATCTTATCTAGTACTTTGTTAATTTGTAGTTATCTTGTCAATAAAGTGGCTTTTTATCAGATACATGTAGTATAACAGTTATTATACTGGTATATACAGCTGAACTTGCTGGCTCAGGGTATTTCCTGTGCTTCATAAATACTTATATAATCTGTTGTGCAGGCTCAGCTGTTCTTAATTCTAATGTGATTCATATTGTGCTTAGAAATCTGACATTCCTGGCTTGTCAGAAGTATTAATATACGTTAGGGCTGTATCTATTGAAAATTGACATGGGTTTTTGCTGTGCTTTAACTTTCACTTCTTTACATTGCAACATTGCATATTAGCAACACAGCATTGTTTGCTTTTGAATTTCCCTCTCACCTTCAGTCCTGAGAAACCAGAAATAATTAATTAGGTCTTTCTCTTGGCTTGCGTAGTTTTCACTTGTACTGAACTATGCCATGCAAAACCGTATCCCTTTGGTTGTCCTTGTTATGAGCAACATCTGGACTGTGTAATACTTTGCGCTACAAAGACGCTTTGCCTGTGGCTCGGAATCGGAGACCGTGCCTCGCCAGCAAGGAGGAACAGCTCTTTCCTCTAGCAGAAGTGCCATGCTTAACCTCCCCAGGCCTTTCTGCTGTGCATAGAGCTGTTGTGCAGATAAGAACGCTGCTCTACAGCCCCAAAAGTAGTACGACTGTCACTCTTAATAGACAGCCAAAAGTATTACAGGAATGTTGAGCTCCATGTGGACAGGTCCCATTTCTTCTATGTGTCATGGGAGACCAGAAAGGAAATTCAGACTTCCATCTACTTCAGCCCAGTAATGTATCCTGATAACTGGATGCAAGTTTATCTTTAGGGAAGAGGTTTGAATGCACCTTTAAGGTCCATATGACAGCAAAGAGAAGCCTTTACTGTTCAGCCGCTTCTGTGTTTAATTACCCTACCGCAGAGGAGCTGAAGCTTTTGCTTCCAGGTTGAGTCTTTTCTGATTTCAGCTGGGAAGTAATAAATGTTGCTGTCTCTCTGTACAGTCTTTCATCTTGCTGATGATATCATTTTCTTGTATAATGATGGGGGTAGTAAATGATCACTATTCAGGCTTCCTCTTTAAAATCAGACTTGAAGAGTTTGTGTGTCTCACTCGCTGCATTGGTTTTTTTCTGCTGTCATCTCTTATGCTCTGCTTTTTATTGAACATTTGCATGGTATAGACCCACCAGTTCTTTACTGAGGCTGTTTGGTTCTGATTAGACACTGTAAAACCAAACCTGCTTTGGAGGATTCTCTTGTTTGTGAAGTAACGGGCAGCAATGCCATTTGAGTGCCCAGAGAAGAACACTAAAAATGTATGGGCTTTGATTTGGTTTGGTGGTTGGTTTTTCCCCTCTAGCCTATCTACTGGGTCAAGAGAACTTCCAGGTGCTCCAAGCAAAAGTGCCCCTGTAGGCAGAAACCTTGGAGGTTGCTCCGATTGCTAAGCTATAACATTTTTTTCTTCTGTAAAAGCCATACTCAGAGCTGGTGGTGGAAGAAACACTCTCATGGAAGTATAAAGCTGTACTGAGCTTGATTTGAGATAGCATTTAAGTGCTGTCTGTTTCTGTCCATGCAGAAGAAAACACACAGCTTTGAAGCCTCATCTCTCGTTTCCTGTCCTCGTTCACACCCTCTCCCATCCCCTTTTCCCAAATATATTATAGCATTAGCAAAGTCAGCTGTTCTGCAACAAAAAGTCTAGTCTGAATTGAAATCCTAAACACCTGTTTTGTATCCTGTTAAGAGACTCACATTTTTCTTGTGGAGTGTAAGTGAAGTCCGGACACAGGTCCACAGCTTGCTATTGATCTCTGTGCAGGGCGAGCTCTTCCAAAGGCGGGGATGAGCTGCCACTCCGTGACGTTCCCTTGACTCACCTGTCTCACTAGCACATGCCGCAGCATAGGTACACCATGGTTTTTAAGTAGCACTTACTCTCAGAGTAGCTAGTCACAGCTGCCTTTTATTCCTGTGGTGCACAGATGGGAGGTTACAGTACAGTTCTTCCCCCAGAATGATTTATTGCTATTGTGACCTTGACTTCTGCTCTTACAGAGGTTCACGGCCATAAAAATCACTTTGTTCAAGAGCAGTGGCTGTAACAAATAAGCTTAGCTAAACCATCACTTTTTCACTTTTACTGATTTCACTCTTTTGCCTTATGACAGAGGTTAATACAGAGAATTAGATTTCAATGACACTGTTTAAACCTCTTTATCCTTGTCTAATTAAACTGAATACTTTAAAGATGATTCATATTGCTTGACACCCTTGCATCTAAATAATCTTTCTTTTAGACGGAGAGTAAAGGAAATGTGCGGGCTAGAAATTCGAGTCAGTGTTCCTTTCGGTTACTGAGAAAAGGGTTTGGGGGTTGGGGTTTTTTAGGATTTTTCTAAACTTTCAGTAGAAAGCACTATAGTTTTCCAGTATCTGCTGTGATGATAGTGAGCTCCCAGATAGGTGGAGTCCCACAGAATATTTCTTAAAGGGAAGAGTTCAAGAGCCATCAGGATAACCCCTGTTTGCACGCAGGGCAGCAGCATCCCCTGCTGCAGAGGGGCACCGATCAGTTTTGGAGGTTGCGATTTCACCCGAGCTGCATGCCTCTGGGTGAGCCAGGACTGGGTACAACCTTCCCTCAGCCCCACCACCCATCTCCCCATGCATCCAGCTTTCTGGTCTTGGGAGCTACGGTATACCCCACTGAAGTAGTTTATGGGAGTGGGGAGCAGGACTCTTTGCCCCCGCTGTAGGACAGCTGTGGTCTTGTGGCAGATTCTTTCAGATTTTGTCAGCTCAGGCAAGAAGGACACACAGAAATGAAAATTTTCGGCCTCCTAATGAATACTTACTTCTTCCTAAGCTACCAGGAATGATGTGGTTTTGCATAACGCTTTGCGGACTGTCCCTTCCAGGAGGCGTGGTGTGCGTAATAAAGGCAGGGTCAAAAGATACTATGGTTTCCCTTCCTCCTCGTTGCAGGACTTAATGATATAAAAAGCACAGTATTTCACTGTTTGTTGCTCTTTCTGCTTGTGGGCTTTTCACAATACTGTGGTCAGGAAGATGACAAGATAAAGGATGACTAGTGTGGATCTGCTCCCTCTTTTAGAATAGGAATAACCCCCTTTTCTGATTATATTTCCTCTCTCCTCCCTTGGAAAAGATGACTCAGAAATCCATCACAAAGGAAATAAGTTCATTTGAATTTCTATTGAACCTTGAAAAGCTGCTTTTATAAAGTCCTATTTGGAGGCTTTCAACAGTGGGCCTTTGACAAGAGCAGAAGGCAAAACTGAAACTCCAGCTCCGAACACTCGGGTGGCAGTGGCTTGCCCTTGGCTCTTGCGCTGTAGCGCAGATGGAAAATGAGACTGTTAATCAATCTTGGAGGGAATGCTGTATGGTCAGAGTCCGTAATAGCCATAGTTGTAAGAATCTCTACCATACAAGGAAAAATTAGTGTTAGCTGATCGAAGGGGGGGAAAAAAAAAAAAAAAAAAAAAGGCCAGCAGAAACCTGCTTTATTCTGTTTGGAGGGGAGAAAAGAAGGAACTGGCTGAATGCAATGACTTATTTCCCTGTGCCTTTACAAAATTTCTGATGTTCTTCTAAATAAGAATTTGTGCATTCAGCCAACATTTTTGATAGCATGTTGAATGGTGGTCATGTGTACTTAGAAGAAAGATTTTTATTTTTTTTCCTTCGAGACAGCAAAACTTAAAAGAACAAGTCTGACAGATACAGAGCTGAAAATGCGCCTGTTCTTGGTCCCGTGCTGCATGTGTTCCAGGAGCAAAATTGTTGTTCTCTGTTCTTGGCATGATGTGAAGAAGGTGTGTGGTGCTGAAAATGGGCAGCAGCAGTTTTACAGCTGTGTTGGGAAGGCAGAATAGGTACATCTGCACCTGTTGGTGAATAAAACTTATTGATTGCACCGCTGAGCTTTTTGTGCCAGAAGAAGCTATAGTTGTCAAAAGTTAACATTTTAGTTAACTGACTTAAGTCAGATTTGCAAGCATTGTTCCAAATTCAGTGTAAATAATAGATATGTGGTCTTGCTCCAGAGAGGCTACATGGTCTATGCTCAGTTATGAGAACTTTTTCTTACTGTGCAAGCAAAGAGAAGTTCTAGAGCAAAGATACTGGTTCCTTCAGCTGAAAAAAAATAATAATTTGTTTTCCTTAATGTATCCAACCAGATTATTATTTTTTTGTTTGAAGTTGCTCAGTAAGATACACAAAGAGAACCCATGGGCGTGTGCAGAGGGAAGCTGCTTCGCGGTGCAGGGCATGCATGGGCGCAGCCTTGGAGCCCCCCTTTCTTCTTCACCCTTCACCATCCAAAAGCAAACACTTCCTCTGAAGACTAGTAATGAAAAGCTGTTTCTGCCTTTCTCTTCTTCTGTAGGGTAACTGGAGGCCTCCAAATGGTTAAAAAATAGTGGTGTATCAAAGGGAGTCCTGCTTGTTAAGCAGTCATTAAGACAGATTAGATTAGGAGCAGGCTCAGCTGCGCTTGCTCTTGGAGGAGTGATTGGATGCAGAAGAAAACAACTGGCACGTGGTTGTTTGAGTGGGGCAGGATACAATTTTTAAATAAATCACCTTTCCGTGGTTAACTGTGCTACTGAGCCGCTTATTTCGGTGTCGGTGTTTGTGTGCTGCTGTCGCACAGGGCAGGCAGCCCGGCTCTTTATGTCCCAGGTTACTCCAGCTTGGTTCTCCCCAACTTACTCTGCTGAGCTGTAGCTGATACCAACTATTTTTCTTTGGGTAATACAACTTGAGATGATGTGGCAAATGTTTTCTCTTTCGATTGATTGTGATGTTGGGAAAGAGAAGTTTTAAAGAGCAACCTAATGTGTCTATAAAAGAGGTCTACCTGGTTTTGGACATGAGTTATAGAGGTCTGAGACCCAACGTTTGACAGCGAGGTAATTCTCTGAAGTTTGGAAAAATCTCTCTGCATTCAGGCTGTCAGGCTACTTTTGTTAATCAAGTTTCTGTACGCTGGACTAACTGTATATATTTTTAAAAACATATTTAGTAGTAGAGAAATAATGTCATATATGATAGGTCTACTTTATATGACACTTGGCTATGTCATATTTAAACTGGTATTTAAACCGTTCTCAAAATAACAGTTGGCAATAGGAAGGCAAATAATGGGAGGAATACGAGGCCATGACTTGAGAGATACTTTTTTTGTTACATCCACATTTGAGTTTATTTCTCAAGGGTTGAAATCAGACATGTCACTTCTGTACTTGTCCCTAATTAAATACCAGTCTGCATCCATGAAACTCGGCACTCGGGCTCTGTAGCTTATCTAGCCCCAACCCTGATATTTCTACTATTGAAAATATTTTTTTCATTAAATACACAAGGAGTGGGGGAGATTTTGCAGATGATCCTTAGACAGGGTCACTTTTGGCATTTTTTGAGCAAGTTGGTTTTGCAGCTTTTGTTCTGCTAAGCGAAACAGGGAGCCCAGTCGGAGGCCTGGGAATCGGCGCTGGGCTGCTGCTGGCGGCCGCTGGCACCGTCCTCGCCCGGGCAGGGGACGGGGCACGGTGTCATTTGGCCCTGCCACAGCCGTGCCCTTCTCATGGCTCCCCCACAAAGGCTGACCCTCAGTTCCCTAGACGGAACAGAAGAGATGTGTAATGGCCATTAGGGTCAGGGAGGATGAGAAACAAATGGGTTCAGAGTATTTTGCTCTAGCTTGCTAGTTTGGGCATGGGGATGAAAATGTGCATGCTTAGTAAGAGTCTTTAGAGATATATAATCTCTATAATGAAGCCTGCTCTTAATTAGCAGTCCATTTTAATTCAAACAGAATTAATTCTGATTTCTGCCTGCCGGCTCCTGTAACTCAGGGCCATGTATTTACAACAGGTTAAGGGTTTTCCCCTCAGAGCACCATTTCTTATTGAGTGTTTCTAGCACATTTTTTTTTTTTTCTGAATATAGGCACAGTGGTTACCGGATTGTTCCCTGCTTAAATTCACACCAGGCAGTTTTTTGTATCCCCTCCTTTTGTAATAACAGAATTAAAAGGTGTGTTTAAAAGGCTTGCGAGCAGCAAATGAAGCAATAATCAAGCAAGTAGCATATGTATGCACATGCTGTCAGAGTTTTTGTCATGTTCTGGGATGTCGGCTACCTCTGTGCTTCCAAACCTTCATCCCATTTGGTGCCCTGTACTCAGGCTTTATGCCAAAGCCTGGTGGAGCCAGTGGGTCTTCCACTGGTGGGCTTCTGACTTGGGTCAGAGATAGGAGAGGAGCAAGACGTTACCAGCCACCCTGACTTCACCAGGAGCTTCCCTGCATTAGGAAGGCTTTTTCTGTGTGGTGAATGAAACCAGCTCGCGAGAGCCAAAGAATAGCCCAGCTTTGGAAACTCTTGCCTTGCCATCTGCGTCGGCCACTTTCTTGATCTAGTGAGCTCAAGAGCTGCAGATGTTGAGCCTGCAAGAAGGAGCCAGCCGCTCTACCTAGAACTGGAAGAGATTAGCAGCTTTTGTAGCTTCTGGCACAAGGAGAGGACAGGAAGCACGCTGACCAGCGTGTCAAAGCTCAGTTTCCTCCTGGAGAGTATATAAATCTGTTAGGTTCACAGTGAAGTTATCCCTTGAGTGTGCAGAGTAGGTGATTTCCATCCTCCCCCCCCCACCCCTCGTGCCTGCAGCATGTGGTGTGAGCTGCGAGAGGCCTAGGTGATCTCTGCTCCTCAGCTGAGACAGGCTGGAGACCTTCCAAACCACGTCCCATCAGTGCCGTTACCTTTTTATTGCTAGGAATCACAAGGTGCTGTGGTGCTGGGGGGGATGAGTGAAATCTGTGTTGGTTTTATGTGGCTTTTGAGTTGTTTGAATGGCTCTAATAAGCTGCTTTGCATTATAGGATAGGCAGATCAGTATCTCAAGAGATCGCTTTAAGTTTGGCTCTTTTTCCTTGAGCTTGATAAGCAGGAAGGATATTCCCTAATGGGAGGAGAGGGAGAGAAGGAGCAAGGAGACGTGTGGCATGTGCAACCTGGAAAACTTGTCTATGAGCTTGACTTGACTCCATCTAGGGAAGGAAGCTGATGCTAATGGCTCTGCATGAGATAACAAATTACACTCGAGCATGTGTTTTCTGTGTTCGTTACAATATGTCATGGGGGGTGGAGAAACAGGATGTAAAGTGTGCGCTTATTTCTGGAGCCTCGGGAGAGCTACCCAGATGTTGAAAAGGAGCGAGGAAGAGTTGGAGATAAAGGAGAAAGACCTCCAGGGTGGGACTGTAAAAGCTGATCCAGAATAGGAGTCATTCTGTTTTGCTCAGTCACACCAGCTGGCTTCAAGTGGCAGGGGAGCTTTCCAGATAAGCTGTGGACAGTAGGAGCATAAATAAGGAATCTGTTCCAAAAGGGTGAAACAAATAACTGAAGGATGCAATACACCCATCATTATTTATTTAAACAAGCTCTCCTTAAAACTGCTGCTGGGTAGATTGTCCTAACATGAGCCGTAGGTGTGGTGTGAAATATGGTGATAGTCTGGTATGTGTTGATAGTTGTTGTGCAGTCGTCTTCAAGAGGACGTGTGAGGCAACGCGGGTGTAATTGCATTGCCATGTGTAGCTGTGCGCTGGAGATGGTTCTGCTCCGTGTGGTTAGCTGTCAGGGGCTGCGTTGGTGACTGATGTAACTCGGTACGCTTGATCGCTGTGTGCTTGCAGCATATGGTTTGCAATGAATTGTCCCATTCCAGTCCCTCCCCGAGGCTTTCCCAAGCCTTTCCTCCTGTCCTGCCTAGCCTCTTGGGAAGTATGGCAGCGGGGTAGGTGCAGCAGCCTTGCTGACCCAATTTGGTTGTCTGGTTACGCTTCCTCTTTTCTCGTTGCTCCAGTAATATTTTGCTGTATTTTAATTTAATCTGTGATCCTGCTAAAACCAGAGTTTAGGATCTCTTCTGTTGCCTGAATATGCAGTGCTTTTTTGTCTGAATCAAAGGGTATGCTTTTCTCTACACGCACGCAGGTTTTTTAGGGGGAAAAAACCCCCATAAATTAAAAAAAAAAAAAAAAAAGTGTACAGGCTTGTAGAGGAACGAAGCTGGGTTAATGAATATTGCTAACATACAGCTGTGGGCTGGCTTCAGGGGCAGTGGGTTGGCTGATGCAGATAAGGTGCAGCTGTGGCTGGTTCTGTTAAGTGGTTGAGAGCTAATGAAGAGAGAGCAGTCAAGGAAGAGAGGGGAGGTGGAAGCAGAGAGAAGAGAGAGAACACGTGCCCTGGATGAGAAGAGACTAGGAGAAGGCAGCAGAGGGACTGGTATGAAGAGCATGTTGGTATGAGATGGTAAAAGACCTTGTTGCAGCTTGATAGTTTGGAGAGTGCTGTGACACAGGCTTCCCCATTATTCTCTATCACTTGCAAGAATCCAGGTGATGCTGCTATTACTGGGGAAGGGAAGTCCAGAACATTTGGTTTGCTCGTGGGTGATACCGCGCTTTAGTTGTCTTGAGTTTAGTGTGCATAAGCTCTCGTTTAGTTACTTATTCCCAAAAGCCATAACCCTGTGACATAAGACATTAGAAACCTATTTCCTGCTCTCGCTGACCTGTTCCCATGGCCTTGCCTTTCTCGCAACTGGGTTTTCAGAAGTGAGTTGTGCCTTTGAAAAGCCTTTCTTGGCAGAAACTTCTTGAATGCATTAGCACTGCAAAGAGTTTGCAAGGTGGAAAATGCCTGTGATTTTTATCAGCTACTCACTGTCCAGGTCATGGTGGGGTGAAAAAGGGAGTTTTGCAAAATGCACAGTCACTAGGAGATGTCCAAGTGTGTTACAGGCTCTTCATTGCATCTCCCAGCTCTTGGTGTAGAAGCACCAAACCATGTTTGGTGCAGTACAGAGTCACGATCTTCTGAGCATTTAGGCAAGGCAACACGTGTAGGGAAAGAGATTCTGCCTATGAGTTTGACTCAAGTATTTTTGAGGGGAAGAAACAGCCCCCGAATTATTGCTTTTCTCCCCAGCCCTTGCCTGGAGTTAGCACAGCAGAACAATGACTGTGACTAGCAGCTGTTCATGCAATAAGCTCATGTTGCAATTAATCTATTGAAATTCTGATGTGGATAATTTGCTCAATCAATCAAGCACATTGGGGGACCACAACCATTCCAGAGTCCCTGAGGAGATCGATGCCCACCCTCCCTCTGCTCCAAGGAAAGCAAAGATAATCTGTAGGGGTACGTTTTGATGGCTTCAGCCAAATACTTGAAAATGGCAGAATTTTATGCAAACCGTCATAACTTCTTGTATCTGCTGATGTTGGAGTCAGTTGGGTGGATGGGAGAGTAAATCAGCAGAGAGCTGTGAAGCCTGGGATGACGGGCAGTGCAGCGCAGCTGACAGATAATGGGATGATATCATCCGTTTCCTGGAAAACGAGATGTTTCTAGCCAAAGCATTCCAGACCCCGAGTGCTTAAGTGAGCTGGAGAATTCCTGGAATATTTTAAACAGATTTTTCAGTAGTCCAGGTGTAATGTGATTAATGATGAGTAATAGCAAGATATGACTCAAGATCGAGATTTCTGGTAACTTTTCTGTAGGCGACAGAATTACAGGCAAGGAAAGAGAGGGGAACTGAGAGCTGTGGTCAGTGTGGGAAAAATTTAATACGGGGTTGTGAAGTGGTTTAACCTTTGTTGCTTTGGAACTGGAGAGCATTGGCCGACTCTGTTACCATCAAGTACAAGAATGTTTATGTGTAGGGGGCTTTCCCATCTGTAGGAAGACTCATCAGTTGGAAGTATTGAAACACCTGAAAACGCTGTAAGGGAGGGGAAAGGTTAGGAAAAGGCAGACAACTGGTTTGGAGGAAGGCACTGCTGCTGAGCTTTTGGGAGTGGTGCCCTCTGCATTTTGCATAGGGGGGAAGATGATTTCTGGTTACTCATTTCAGTTGCCTTCTGTGGAGTTTGATGTCTACATTCAGCCGTTACACGTGGACAGAGCCCTCATGAGAGAGTGCTGGAAGGTAGTAAGAGATTTTCTGGATGTTGTAGCCAACTCAAAAGACCAAGAGATATTTGACCTGCCAGTTGCTTGATTTCAAACTTAAAATGAAGCAAAAACTGGACAGGGAACGTGTACATCTATTTCACTGTTGATAAATGTAAGGAAAATGCCCAGCAAGGTTTGGTGCCTTGGGGTGGGTGGCTGGAGGAACTGCTCTAGCACTGAGATGAGGATTCTCATGAGCAGACACACCTGGATCCCTCTTGCAGGGGCAGATACTCCCGTAAGGGCCAGCTGTTTTCACCTCCTGTACTGAAAGAAACTAGTCAAAAAATACTAAGGCAAAAAGAATACACAATGTCAACACAAATGAAGTGAGCTACAGCTGAACCTTAGTCACACCTCCAACAACTTTGCATCACAATCCTCGGAACCATAAAAAGAAACCAGGGCTGTACATGCTTCATCCAGCTGCTGAAGTGGAGATGCTGGTATGTTCAGAACCCGCCTGTCTGGGCTGCTAATAGGTGATTGTGCTTAGGAGGATCTTTAAAAGATAAACGCGCCCCCAGTGAAATGTCTCATCCTAATAGTATTCTGTGTTAGCATATCTGGCAAATGTGAGCTCATCTTTTCTCATGCTTGTAAGATCAGTTGGCCAACAGCAAATATCTAATTATCTTGATATTGCCTGGCTTGACTTCATGTTTACAGATTGTCTCCTATGAGGAGACATGGTGGGTGGGTGGGTGGGTGGGGGTCAGGGAGGGTAGAGAGATTGTTGGGACTAAGTACAAGTCATAGTCTGTTTACTGGGGAGTTGATGCCTTTGTGAAAGCGAAGCCCCGTGGTCCATATTGTGCATTGGCGTCTCCTAAATGCCAAGGGGAGTTAGTCCCGAAGGATGGGGGGCTGCACGCGGTCCCAGCGGTGTATTTAGTAGTGGGATCCCAGCGTGTCTGGGGATGGCAGGGACGTGCAGCAGGCTCTGCTCCTGGTTGTGTGGGGGACTGTCTTAAGTGTTGCAGGTGTAAAGAAAACAGATCCTTCTAAAACTTTCCAAGTTTTGTTCCGAACCAGCAGCTGTTTGTCAGTCTGAGTAGCCGCCTGGCACACAGCACCTTCTGGCCCTCTCCTTCCTCCTGGTCTTGTCTTTGTTAGCACTGGAGTAGCTGTATGGTCGTGTGGCATCTCAGAGTAGGTGGTTTTCCTTGACCAGAACCCAGAAATATTAAATGATGGGATGTTCTCCTTGCACAAGGTGGAAGCAGGGGTGAGCAGAGCCATGCTGAGAAGGGGTAAGGGGATGTGGCAAAAGCCAAAGTAAGTAATGCTCATATTGTCCTAAAATGGGTAGCAGGTGGGAAACAATACCTGGAATCATACACTGAATGTGTAAATGTATTTCTGGAACCTGTAGACGAACGGGCTGTGTGGTGTGGTGGCTCCATTAGGGAGCAGGTGCTGGCAGGGGGTGTCCCCGGCAGGGCTGGTGTCTGCTGGGGTCCCAGGTGTAGCGTGGATGGGCTGCGATTCTTGTGAGTCTTTTGAAATCAGTCTGTTGCAAAACTCTGGAACTGTAATCCCTCATGTCAGGCAATGGCTTAATACAGTTTAATGACCTCGTAATGAGAAAAAAATGTCTAAATCACTTTTTTTTTTTTTTAAACTACTTTGAAAAGCAGTGGAGGTCTGTACATGGCACTTAAATTCCAGGAGAGCACCTTTGGAACAATCCCTGTTGCTTTCTAAAATACTGCTAAGCAGAAAGCCAAGAACCAGATGACCTGATTATGCAGCTAATAGTTTTTAAAATAAAGTTGTTCTGAGTTCTTACACATTACTGAAAAAAAATAAACATGTCAGAGGGTTGAGTGAGTTGGTCTGTGCAGATTTCACACTGTGCAAGTAAGTGTAAGAGCAAAATACTGGCAGAAAAGCTCCATCTTGTGAAGATGCTCCTTGATCTAGTAAATTGGTTAGTAAACCAAAGTGGGTTTAGAAGAGGCAGCAGCCCCTTCTGGGCTGATTGGGACAACCTGAAGGCTGAATCTCCTGAGAGCTTTGAAAAAATCAACAGCAGTTTTTATTTTTTCCCATTGGAAGGGGAGGGGGTGTGTGTGTGTGTGTGGTTGTAGGAGTAAGAGGGCCCTGAGCACCATTGAGCTTTCCGGTCCCAAGCAGCGTCTGCACTCAACTGGGATCAGGCACAGGGCACGTGGACATCTTGCTCTCTTCCCCATGCTCCTCCCTTAATAGTTTTTCTTCACTCCTGGTAGACACATCTCATTCTGCCAGTAGCTAGTGGTTGTTACTTAAAAATACAAGAGGGAATGCATCAGCGTCTCTGATCCCTTCCCCTCGCTTGCTGATCTGTAGTATCTCCGTCCCCAGGCTTCTACATTGTCTGCCGTTACCTCCTCTGCTCTTTTCAAATCCCTGTATAATCTGGGATCTGAAACATTCCCATGACAGTGAGCTCCACAGTCGAATGACTGTGGTGCAGGAAAACATACTTTCCTTTTCTGACCATTTCATTGGGTTTCCCCTAATTTTTTCATGTTATGACAAGAAGCGAACTGTCTTTTTCATCTTTCCCATTCAATTCATGTGTTGAACTGCCTTTGTGCTTCACCTCCCATTCCAGTTGTCATTCACATACTCCTCTCTTTGCGTACAGCCTGTTTTGGTTTTTTTTATCACTTTTCTGCTTTTACCACAACCTCCTGAGATGCAGGGAAGGGCAGTTCCAGAGCTGAACACCCCGCGCGGGGCATGGCTGAGCTGTGGGTTGGCAAAGCAGAAGAACATCCCTTATTTTGCTGGATTCTCTGTTACGTCTGCGTTTGTGACAGCTGCTGAACGTTGTGCTGATGTTTTAAAGTATTATTCATGGTAACGGCGAGACTTCTTTTCCTAGCGGCAATAGTTGACGCTGTCTGTGTGGCGTCAGTCATGGTTTTCACCATGTGCGTTACATCGCGTTGCCACTGTGGTACGAAGGCTGATGAAATTCACGGTATCGTTTTGCAACGCTTCACAGTAGGTTCAAGTTGGGAATATCCTGAATGATTTTGCACTATTGCTGAGATGAATTGCCTTTGTGTTTGCTTTTATGAGCCAGTTTAGACCATTCACAATATCTCATCCTCAATGACTGGGCATGGGAAAGGCCCAGGCTCGAGCTTTTCTCACAGTTTGGTTAAGAGCACGTTACTATACTACTAAAGGAATGGGCTGCCAAATTAATAGCAACCCAAGTGGAGCAGGGACTTCCAGCCTGTGACCAAGCGATGGGATAGAGGAGGCAGTTTAGGCCAGAAGCAAGTGGCAGAGCTCTCAGGAAAGGGAGAGAAGCAGGGCTCGCTGGAGGGGGCTTCAGCAGCTATTTTGGGAGCTGGCTGCCGTTCAGGTATGCAGTGAACAGCATGCTTGGATGGCAGGTACAAATGAAATACAGGCATTTTCCCTGCATCCGTGAGCAGCTACTGGGGACAAGCTCTTCTGGTGATGAATAAGCCTGGCTCTTCGTGTTTGTTTTTTCCTCCATCGGATATAGTCAGCCACTAAAGTTGCTAAGTTAAGATACTTTTTGGAATCCAGGGGCTCCATCTGCTCCTTCGAGCACTATTGCCTCTGTTCCGTGGGGTGGTTTTGTTTTGATTCAGTTAAAAGTTTAATGGGAAGGGTTCGGGTAACTTCATCCCTAACCCCTCACAGTTCAGCAGGCTGTATAGGAGGGCAGGACCTCGTCTAAACTTCTGCGAAGGAAATTCATGCAGACTGAAACAGTTCATCATAAACAAACTGAATGTACGTTGGGATGGAAATTCGTCTTTTGGGATGTACACATACTTTTCTTGTTTATATGTGACAAGAAGCGAAGCTTGGAATGTAAGTGCCTGGATGTCCAGTCCACTTTCTGGATGGCCACTTGAGCTGACAGTGTAGGGGCAAGCAAGAGCGTGTGTAGCTTAAAGAAACCTTAAAAACAAAGTGAAGGAACAACTGATCAATCTTCATCTAGGATAAACGTTTTCGTGGGAATATTTGTGTGATTTAAGAAGTCTGAAAGTCCCAACTAAGAGAAGGAAGAAGTTTCACACACACAAAAAAAGGATATTCATCAGATCCCTATTCCAGCTCCTAGCAGTAAGAATAACACCAGTATCTGGTAGCTTCAGTGTAGAAGAATTTTAGACTTTATATTGGAAAGGAAACAGACAGAGGGTTGGCCACCCTGAATTTTCCTGTAGATCATGTAGGATGTTCCTTTTGCACGTGAGCTCGCAAGGTCTTGCCATGCGCCTGCAGGAGGGATGCTCTTACCCAGGCAGAGCTGAATGAGCTGCTTAAATTTTCTGAATTGGTGACCCAAGTTGCTAAGCTTTGGTCTCATTAGTTGACAGATGCTTTTGTTCTTTGATTAACAATAAGATCCATTTATTATCTTTATACAGTCGTGTAGGATGGGCAGTATAGCCTACACTGACATTAAACCAGGGATAGTTTTTGCCAAACGCAGATACCAGACTGATTTCATTTGTATCTGTTGGGGATGGCACTATTGCTACTGTGGTGCAAAGGAAATGAAATACATTCACAAAACTGCAACCTCTTTAAATGTTTGGTTTGAAAATACAACACAGGATGCAGTTTTTACCCAGGGCAGCTGTGTTTGGCTTCGTTTTCAAGTGCGTGCAGCTATACAGGCAGCTGTTAATGTAGCCATAGCGAGCATTCTTCATAGGAAGCAGGAGTTTGGTATTAATGTTCCTTTTACTGTCAGAGGCATTATTTTCACATTTTACAAGGCATAATCTGTGCCTTATTAAGAGGGATTTAAAAAGCATTATTCCAGGAAGTTAGATTACCAAATTTCTTCCTTTCCCCGCGGGACATTCCGCACCGCTGCGGTTACAAGCCACCTCTTCACGTACTGTTTGTAAACACGGCAGGCTTCCCCGCTTCCCCCGCTAACGCATGTTTTCTCCCCAAAACGGACTGTCTGAAACAAGCTTTTGCAGAGAGCGCCGCTCCGGGTGCCTGTGGTTTTTCCTTACCCTGATCTTGTGCCATCTGAAGCATGATTCTGCTGTTACATTTCTCTACCTAAAAGTGCTGTCAGATTTCTGTCCTCACCTGAAGTTTCAGTTTTGACTTGTGGGATTTCATCCTTGCTGTTACTCTGTGCATCTTCTCCCTATTTGCTATAAAGTGTTTTATTCCTGTTATTGCACTGCTCAGGACTAATACCAGCCTTAGCGTGGCCATAGGTCACGGAATGAGGGCATTGCTTCTGCCAGCGCAGTGGTTGTGTCCTTTTAATAGCTATATCACAAAAAAATACTTCCCCTTACCATGCCCCTCTAAAAAAAGCAAGTATATAGTGTGTATATATATACTTACCACTTACAGTGAAAAAGATGCAGCAGTAAAGGCCTGTTGTCATGATCTTTCTGCTGATCTTCAGCATCTTAAGGCGGTTTTGTGAAATGTGCCGCCTTTGCCATCGCTGCAAACAGTTGCCTCTGAAGTGTAAAGTGATAACAAAGTCTACAGTGTTTGTAAGAGTGGGAAAATACTGAAACTACTGCTTTTGTTGTCTGTCTTACACTCAGATTTCTACCCCAAAATGGCTTTATTTGCCAGTTTAGCTGATGCTGTCCCTGGAAGTGCTTAAAAAACACATAGAGGTGGCACTTGGGGACATGGTTTAGTGGTGGGCTTGGCAGTGCTGGCTGGTTGGACTCCGTGATCTTACAGGTCTCTTCCAACCTAAACAATCGTATGACTCTCTGGCATATTTCTATTTTTCATGCATATTTTCCCTAACTCAAGCTGTCACCTAGCAATTACTTTTTGTCATGGGATAAGTTTTAAACGAGTATTTATTATGGTGGGGTTTTTTGCCTATTTATGGAAGGAGCTGAGTGTGCCTTTGCTTACCCCGTTTCTATATGTATTAGAAACTAGGTTTTACCTGGCTTCTCCGTCCTGAAGTCTGGGCAGTTATGACAGTGACACCATGAGAGCCAAGAAAATAAAAATCAGAAAGTTTTGCATCACGCAGTCTGTTACCAGAGTCAGTCTGCACAGGTGCTCACGGACAGGTCTCCTGTACCCGTGCTGCCGGGGGTGAGCCAGCAGGTCCGTACCGAAGGCAGAGCTGTGCTGGCATCTCTGTGCTGGTACCACTGTGCGTGATAGCATCCACTTGCTCCTGGAGGTGAAATCTATATGCTGTAATTTGTATGTGGATGGAGGGAGCTCTGCCCCGTTCTGCTCCCTTTCCTCGGGCGTTTGTGTAGTTACGTAGTGTGTCAGCGGCTGGAAACCAAAATTCTGGTCTAAGGCATTTTTAGTCTTGTTAGACTGATGTTCAGCAGTTTTTCCCAGCAATCTCCTTCCTGTCTTACTGCAGGATTTTTGACTCTCTGCAGAGCAAGCATGTTCCTGAATGGATTTTTTTAAAAAAAAACTTTAAAGCCGTGATTTCACTTGACCTTTGAATCCCACGCATCATGTTGCCAGGGTCAGCTCGGCAACACCACTGGCCAGGCTCGCCAAAGTGCTCTTTGCCCTTAGTGCAGGTGCGTGAATGGTAGAGACTGTTGTTAAGGGAGCCTCTTTTGCTGTTGTGTTCAGTAATGCCATGGCTTCCCCTACCCCTTACCTTTCTGACTTGCTTCACTTAAAAACACTAAAGCTCGTTAATGAGCTCCGACTTGGGATGAGGGGTTCTTCTCTTACTGCTAGTGCCTTTATAAAGTTAGGTGGAGACTTCCTACACAGCAAGGTGTTCTGGCGTGTCTCGGCTAGACTTCCCTTTGCGTCCTCCAAGGTTGCTGAAGCTCACGGAAGCAGAGTTAAATCATGCAGCTGGTTACTTAAATGATGTCTGTTATGTACTCTGCTGTGTGACAGAGGAAAAAAATCATATCGTTGTTCCCTCTAGATATTACAACTTAATTCAGCCCAAGGATGGTCTGTTTGGAAAGCAGACAGCTCCCTTTCTAATATCATTGGTGGGTGCTCTTTCAATATCCCGTATAATTTAGGACTGAAAGCACCTGTCTTCTCAGCCAGATGTATCAGGTACTGAGGCATGACTGGCTGAAACCCGGGCACTGGAATGCCCTCCTGCAGAGTTATTTCTTTAGCCATAATCCACAATCACTATTTATCTGCCATCAGACTTCATACTGCATTTCCAGGAGACTGCAAAGCGTTAGGAAAGCTCTTGAACCAGTGACGGTAGCAATGTAACGGTGTGCCTGCAAGCAGACAGTCTCGTACCTCTGCAACAGGGCATCCAGCACTTATAAGAGCAGAAAAAGAGCTTGATTCAAAACTGTAAGGGCTCTATTTCACCGTAAAATTCAGAGGATGAGTATGAAATGTAAGCCAATTAGCTGGGTCTCAAATACTTGAAGTATCTAGTGATTGTCTGCACCGTAGTTCTTCATGATATTAGCCTGGCGAAGCCAACCTTGGTGACAGCCAAGGGGCCGTATGTTTCTTGAAATAATTAAGCAAAAATATCTCGCACATGGCTTGTCCCTGAGAATGTGGCCTTATCAGGTTTCAATTTTATTTTGGTTTTGTTCTGCATTATGGCTTGTTCTTCTCTGCTTGAGGTTGGTTGTGGGGGTTGTGGCAGGGGAAGCTGAAAGGGGGAGAGCGAGCAAGCAGAGTATGCTTCATTTATTTTGGAAAAATTCATATGATTTGCCGATAAACAACTACTTGGATACATTTTTTCATTACCATTCCTGATTGTAACTCTAAATGAAGCTTATTAATAATAAAACTAATGTTGTTCACTCAAGTGGTGAGATATTTCAATGAGCAGTACTCTAGAAAGTCCTTTGTTTTTAAGAGCAAACTTATATGATGTTGATGCAGAAACTGAAAAGATTTGTTATCCACTGAAGCAGTGGGAATTGACTTTCTTGTTGCTAAATAAGCTAATAACTCCTGGTCAGTGCTAGTCAGCAGTGAGAGGGAATAGCTTTGTGTTGTCTTTCTGGTCTACAGCCACTGGGAGTGTTGATGGAAGCCATGCAAACATGAGCCAGGGCAGCAAAGCTGCTCAGGTCACCGTAGGAATGCCTAGGTATTTCCAATTTAGTTTAAAGAAAACAAACCCAAAATCAATCAAAAAAAACCCCACCCCACTGTATTATTAAAATGGCTGCGTGCACTGATTGAGGGCAGCATTTCTCGTAGGACATATCGCCTCATATTAGCAAGAAGGATGGGTTAACTGGGTGAAAGAGGATCTTTTTTGAATCTTAGTTTGGAGCACAAAGAAAAATAAACAAATTTTTGTTAATTTTGAGGCTTGGGAAAATGAACTTGCTTCGTACATCTCCATTCAAACTCCTTTCTTGTTTGCATAACTTTGCGGAAGGTTGAGTTTGCAAAAAGCAGCCAGTGACTTGTGACTTCAGTCCCTCGGGTGGTATGTTGTGGGCAGTTCAAGTTGATAAAAAGGCCAGATGCTGCCAAGAGGCAAGGTCTCATCCCCTCTTCTTCCAAGCCATGTATTCCCACCTGTTCTCTCACGCCAGTACCCAGAAGGTCAGTGTGCCAACCTATGGTTGTCAGTAGGCTGGTAGGCACTATGCTTGACTCTTATATAATTATTTTTTTTCCCACTAACAATGCAAGGGCTGGTGCTGGCTGAAAGCCAGGAGGCGGCAGATCAGCCTGAGTTGTCAGCAGGCAGCACTTGGATGAGCTTAAAATGAATGTGGGGCTCCAGCTGTAGTGCCGATGAAAGTCAGCAACAGCCAGCCTACTGGACCATGTCCTAGTGGAAAATAAAAGTGAAATTCTTCTCTGGCTGTTTGGAGATCTGTTCTGCTCAGTAGCAGAACCGGCAGTGCTGGGGTCTGGTGATGACACCTTTTGAAGGAGGCTCAGAGCTCCAGCTCCTTGGAAGGATGCCTCTTTGGCCACAGCTGAGTGTGTGCGGATAGCCACTGCAATGCTCTGGATAACCACTGGTAGATAACCCTGGCAATGCTCTGAGGTCTCTGTGGGAGCATCAGAGCCTCACTGTGGTGTGAGGGGATGTTCAAAGGCACAGAAGTCTCCAGAAGAAGCTGTAGAAATGCTTTAGCTTGCTATTCCAGCATCAGGAAAGAAGTAATGAGGCTGGAAAATTAATCGTTATTTACTCTTCTAATGTTACTTGAAAGACGGTGGTTCTTTTGATACCTTGAACATATGAAGTAATTGGCTGCATCATTTCATAGTAGCTGTTGAAACCTCTCGGTAGCTTCTTAGTAGCTAGAGAAGGTCATGGGACACTCGCCACTTGGCATGCAGTTCATGGGTTTTATTGTTCTGCGGAAAAAGAGAGGAACTCTTGCAGGGAAATCTGGTAGAACAGATGTAATAACAGATCCAGAAGCACTCGCTGGGTACAAATGCTAAGCTTTGCTTTCTTCTTCAAAACAAAGTAAACACGAACATGTCTTCACTTTCTCTCTTACAACTTAGTCCTTTTTTTGCTTTTTTTTCCGTTTTATTTTGTGTTTTGAATTCTAAATCGCTATGTCTAGAGGTATGGAATGATTGCCTTGGAGATTTTGGGACCTTACACTAACGATCTGTTGACCCATTGTATATGGAATGTAGTAATACATGACCTATGTGTGCGTAGGCTTTGCGCTGTTGAACCCATCATCTCGTTGCTGTTTGGATAACCTTGCATCCTTCCTAAAGGAACAGAGATCCAAGGAAGCTGGGCTGCTTAGTTTGGCGTTGTTCAGTTAATGTGTCTTGGCTCCGAAGGCTGGAGTTGGTATCTTCCAGTGTTAGATCCACTTCTTGTGTTGCGGCGAGTTCATGTATGTTTTTGGCAATTACTTCGAACAGCTTTCAGCACAGCTGTGCTGGAGGTATGGCCAGTATCTCCGTGCTCCACTGGAAGCCCCTGGTATACAGAAGCTTGGTCACTCAATCATCGTTGCCCTTTTGTCGCAGTCACTTGCCCCAGGACACTTGCGGAATGACCCTGTCATTGATCTGATTTCCTTGGGGTGGCAAGGTGGCAACAAGAAGCTGGGCTGAAACAGAAGACAGCATGTTGCTGTTCCAGTGCAGAGCAGAGGAAACTATTGGAATTTTCCTTTAAAATGAAATCAGTTTACAATGGGCTAGTTTCTATCCATCGGTTCTCCCAATATGTTTGGACCCGCTAACCCAGTTCACCAAAGAAAGGAGTGGAGGTCCCAAAGGTACTATATCCTCAGCAGACTTCAGTAGAATTGATGAGTGAGTGAATAACAGGGGCCCAGCTGTAGTGTTCCCATCACGGATGAGGTTGGTGGAGCTTGAGTGGTCATAGGTGGTCACCTCAACCATCAGGAGCTGATCAGGATGCTGGAGGTGGTCGGTTCCCCACAGCTGTAGGCAAGCCACGGTGACCTAGCTGTGTGGTCCAAGAACACTGGAGGCAGCAGGAGTAGGAATATGATGGATGAGGAGTAAAAACTGGGGACACGGGACACAAACCTGCACTTGAATCAGTTTCCATCATCGCTGCAGTACAGGGAACTTGGATTCTTAGATGCTGATTAGGATGAAATTGGTCTCATCTAAGCCTGTATAAAATGGTTGAGTATTCTCAATTTTCTCCCCTTTTTTTTGCCTTTTGTTTTGTTTCGTGTTTTGTTTTGTGGTTTGGTTTTTTTTTTTTTGAGGGATGGGGAGTGGGATTAGGTTCATGTACTGTTAAAGGCTCAAGTACTGGGGGATGCTGCTCAAAATGAAGTGCTCAGAAGGATAACCATTTTCAGTAAGTGGACTTAGTCAAGCATAGATAATGGAGAGTTAGATCATCTTTGAAAATCATGATGTGTGTCACATAAAAGGGTTGGAGACTTACTGTTAAAAGTTTATTTAAGTGAAGAGAGATTTGGCTTCTTATTGATTTGAATCCTTCTAGGGACTACTGGCATGGAAAATTAAGAGGGATTTTTCTGGGGAGGTGCCTGGAGGCATCACCTCTGTCTTGGTCATATTTATGCTCACAAAAAGAACCAGAAGCAGGATTGTTTAGCCTCTCAAACTTCTCCAAGATATTGAATAGAGGCTTGTGTTTCACTGAAAGAAAGCAGGATGTCATCTGCTAAAAAAGCAATTTTATATTCTTTATCATAGGTTGTGATGCCCTGAATCTAATTTAAGGCTTTGAAGTATTCTGAACCTACTTGCATTATCGCCAAATCCCCTCCAGTTAACATGTTGAGGGCAAGGCACGTATCTTAAAAGAAACAGCCATGCAAGGAGCCTTCCCCGTGATAGCTGAGACTTTCGTGCAGACATTGCAAAGCGTAATCTAAAACTTCCTTGGCTGCAATTAAGTAAATCTTGTGTCCTACAGCAGTGAGATAATATCTCCACAGAAATGCTTTTTAAAAGTTTCCTGTTTCTATTGTGTTCTCAATCCCCATGGGATAATATTCTCATTCACTGAGTCCTGGGCCCTTAAAAAAAAAAAAAATAATTAAAACAGGTGTGAGTCAATGGGATTCCCCAACTTTTGTTTGGTTTTTGCTTAAGGAGCTTTGCAACACACCCAGTTTATTTGAGCAGTCTGGGGAGATGCCGGTGTTGCAATTTTGATGCACGCAGTTGGGTGAGCCTGGAGACGTGAGAGTCTGGCGAGGGAAAATGTGGATTCTCAGGATGCATATCAGACTTTTATTCCATACTTTGTCTACATTGGCAAAGGTTTTCCCTCTCTGTCCCATCACGCTGTTTGTGTTCTGGCTCTTGCTGAGGAAGCGCTGTCTCACGACGAGCGCGCCGGTGCTTCACGCGTGTGGATTCAGCCCCAGCCCCGCTCTGATTCAGCGTGTCCTCAGCAAACGGCTTCACGTGCCTCAGTTTCCCCACCTGTAATGAACACCAACCAAAACCTAATGCTGCGTTTCCTAAATCTTTTTAACCTGCTTTTGTCAGCTACCCAGCTTGGGAGCCCTAGCTCACCCTTCAGGAGGCGTTTTGAGCTTCTCCAGTGAAAGCTGCTGGACATGCCACTGTCTGCTCGCCACTGATGTCTGGTTCTCCAGTTGAACCAAATCCACAACTGAGTGGTTTGACTCTGTCTCCTTGATCTGCTGGAGACACAGCTCTGAAGTGCATTTTAGAAGGAGACCACTGTGTTTCTAAGGGCATTCTTGGTCTGCTGCTCCCTCCTAGGGAACAGCAGAAGGAGGAGAAAATGGTCCATAAAATTTCCATTACTCTGCAAAGCAGAAACATCTGTTGGAGACTGCAAGTGAGGTTGGAAGTGGTATTTACCAGCAAGAAGCTGGCATCTAGTCTGTTCAGACCCTCTGCAAAATAACTCTTGCTTCCTCCCATGGAAAATAACGTGGAAGAATCTCTGAGTCAGGATCTGCCCCAGGCAGCAAACTCTGCACTTAGCCAGCCTGTGGTGCGTGCACGTACGTACGCCGTGCGTATGCCTGTGCTCTGGACGAGGTGCATCGCATGGAATTGCAGCAGCAACGAACTGTTTCTAATAAGTCTTAAAGTCAGCTGTTCTGCATCACGCATTTTGGGTTTAGAAACTCAGCTCTTTAAAGCAGAGTTTCAGAAAATAAGCTGGAGAAGGGTGGTTTGGGGTTTTGGTGGGTTTTTTTCAAGGAGGGAAATGGAAGAAGTGGCAGAGTTCCCAAGATATCCAGAGACCTATGGTCCCTTCTTTCCCAGGAAAATCATGTGTTAGGGAAAGGGGAATGGCCTGCTTTCTAAACCAGTGCCTTGGGTCTGTGTGAAGCTTGCTTACTCCACATGTAACCCGTGCCTGCCTCTTTCATGGTAATTTTGGTGCTTGGACAGGCACCTTCTCTGTGATTGCAGAGCTGCCCCATGAGAAGCTGCTAACAGGAGTTAGAGGCCTTCAGTGCAGCCAGTTCCCTTCTCCTCCTGTTATTCCAGAGGATGGAAACCTGCTGCCCCAGCTGCTATGAGCTCCCTAGCCTTGGACTGGGTCCTGTCACATCAACCCTGAAATATGGAGAAGTGAATTCCACCTGGATTAGTCAAATGTCCGCCTACATTTTAAAGGAATGAGAGGTATGTGTCTGCCTGAGGTGGATACCTGTTTCTGCTCAGTTTGGTCCTTCACCAGACCCTAGGCAGGACCAGGTGTGCTCTGGGTGCCAACCAGAGCAGGTTCTCCCAGGAACGGGGCGCAGAATTCAGAGGCTGGAAGCTGCTGTGGACAACCTCCTCCCCGTAGCATCATCTCCTGCAAGGTGGGGGGTTTGCATCCCTAATTGAGGGCAAATTCATCATATAAACTATGGCAGGAAGGCAGTGAACGTCTTTGGCTTTTGTTGCAGGATGCTTTGCCAGCTGCTTCTTCCAGTCTGTTTTATTGTGGAACATCTCATTAAAAAGCAAGGGGATTTAAATGGTGGTTTGAAAACCAAAGAGGCGAGAAAGGCTCTTCTGTGTCATTGTGGTGCAGTACTTCATAGTCACAAGGCACTTCATTTGTTCAAATCCTTGCCTTGCTCCAAAAGATCCAATGAGTAAATGAGCCGGTGCATGCTGAGCAGAGGCGGGTCCTAGGCTGTGAGATGGGCTGCTTTTTGGAGTTAAATTAACTGTGAGCTCTGTGGTTGTACTGAGCCAGCTACCTGTAATACTGGGTGATTTAACAGGTTGTTTCCTGGGCTTTGTAAATGATTTTGAGACCTGATTCTGTGCTACTGCTTCCCACGCCATGCAGTGCTGTCTGAAGAGTGGTCTGGAGTTGCCCACCCTAGCACAGGAGGGTACAGGGATGCTGAAGGTGCCAGGGAATGAGCCCATGTCTATGACAAGATCTTGATCCCCCACATCTGGGGCTGGTGCAATGCTTTTCATCTGATTTTCTCCCTTTCACCTGTGCTGCGCAGCTGGAGAGTGGCTCGAGGGTGTGGTGGTTGAGGGGGGTTATGTGCATCTCTCTCAGGCATCCAGACCAAGCGCTGTCAGATGCAACATCCCAGGCTAAACAGTTAGTTTGACTATATATGGCATCTCTTTCTGTCCTTTTGCCAGGTTTTCTTCTGAGAATAGTGTACGTACGTTGCAATGTTAGCTAACGATGCCAAGGACTGCTGGAGGAACTCTTGCAAATGACCTGGGGTTTTTTGTGAGATAATCTGTGGGTTATTAAAAAGACATATATTTAAAAATCCTAAAGTCAACAGATTTGCATGAAAAATTGTCTGCCTTGTCTGGCTTACTTGACACTTTGGCTGTCTCAGAACAGATGGGACAGTCTCCAGCTGTGGGAAAGGAAATACATTTAATGTTCATATTGTGGTCATTGAAATGTGAGGGGCACCAACAGGCTCATAAGGAACCATTGAGAAAATCCCCAAAGCCTATCAAAGCCTAGGTTGCATAATTTTGACATAACAGTGCTGCTCAGAGTAGCTGTGCTAAATCTAATAGCTGTCTAGGCTGTTCTGTCCTGTCATGAAAGATTAGATTTGATTAAGACCAGTATGTTTCAAGAAATCATTTGTCCCTGCAGATCCACGCAGGATGTTCTTGTGGGCTTAAAGAACCTCTGAGGAAGCAGAGAGCTGGCCATTTCTGGAGGGGAAAAAGACCTGAGAGACATAGGCTGGATTGAAAAAAGACCCTCAACCATCCCTAACTTTCGTTAATGTTCCTGGTAAAGGAGATTTCCTCCCCTGGTAGGATCAATACTTATTGCCCTGGTAGGCAGAGGCTGCGTTGGGTAGCTTTGGCCATGTGCTGCTTCCTTGAAAGAGTAGAACTGACCCCAAAATAATTCCTTCTGTGCAAGCAAGCCTAGAGGGGAATTAAAAACTGGCAACAGCTTCATCTGTGCCACTCCTCTTGGGGCAGTTTTGGCAGTGACAGGGAGAGCCAGGACTACAGAGTCCCTTATTGCCATGTGTTGGAGCGCTCCTGGAGCTCTATGAGCTCCGTGCCGAGGGCTGAGCTGGCCCCGCAGAGCGGAGGGCAGCTGCCCTGCTGCAGCCTTCTTCCAGCCGAGTACGGGCCCCTGCAGTATTTCATCGCTTCCCTCTTCTTAGGATTTTTTTTTTTTCTTCTTTTTGCTTAGAGATGAGCCTGGATTTACCCTTTCCTGACTCTGGATAAAATTGATCTATGGACCATCTTAGCTGCGTGTAACAGGCAGAACAAAAGCTCTGACCTGAAAATCTTGAGCGTTCAGATCCACCTCCAAACTCCACAGCTTGAGCCCATCTCCACTTTTAATTATACCAGACCATTCCCATGTGTCTTCGTAAAGAACGCATCCCCTTGTATCTGTATCTGCTTTAAAATTATATCAATTGCTGTTTTTCTAAATCCCTCTATCAAAGAAATCCTCTCCCCTCCCTACTAAATCTCTTGCACTTGGAACTTCAGGGAACAGAGCAGATGCAGTTTGATGCCCTCATCCAAACTAATGATTTGTTTCTGGCCGAGAACATGTTACCATCAAGGGGTTTTAATATTCTGCAGAATTTAGTGGAGGCCAATAGAGTAGGAAGGGGTTAGATGCTATGCCTTTGCCAAGATGTTTATGCAGCAGGAATGTTATTTATGTAAATCTGGAAGCACTCTTGAAGCGATAGCCTTGCTCTTGCATCTCAGACTTTTTTCATTAAGTCGTTGATCTTCCTTCAAAAAAAAAAAACTTTTTTTTTTTAAATAAAAAATCCCTCTGAAAATCTAAAACTCGAGCATGAAGAGTGCTTGGGAAAAAATATTTACTGCACAACTGCTCCAAACTACCCACATTATACAGACCACGGCAATTTCTTGAAGAATGCTGGGGTAACAACTGCCTGATTCAGGGTTTCACACATCCTCTCCCCCTCTTCTCCAGCTGCCCCCTTTCTCCTTGTAAATGAAGTTATTGCATGCTCCGGCATCTGACTGTCCTCTTTAGGGTAAGCCTGTTTCACCTAAACAGGCCATGCACAGACACTAAATTAAAAAGTAAAGCTTGGAGGAAGTCCTGATGGCCAAAGTGTCTGCCCTAGGGACAAGCACCGCTCCTCACCCTCAGGCTGTTCCTGTCCCAGCGGTGCAAAGCCCTGCGGAGGAGACTGTGTTTCTGGCGTGAAGCAACCAAACTCTGGCAAAATTCAGCTTGTGTTCCTGAGGCTTTTTTGGAAGGATTTGCTCTCCTTGTAAAGTTTTTAACATGTTTTGTAAATTCCCTCCCTGTAAATAGCATAATAAATAAGTGCCGCTCGCAACTCTCTGTCTGTTAAAACCCAACGCCTAATGAAACAGTCTGGCAGGATGGATTGAAGGGCACAAGGTGGACATCTAAGATGTTTTTTTTTTGTTGTAGGGGAAATCAGGTGCAAGCCCAAATGTCAGAGGGGGGCCACGCTGGCCATGGTGTGGCCCACTGGGTGCTCACTGCATATATCCTATCTATCCGTGTGACATGCAGCTTGTGGGGTGACAATAGCAGTGCAAAGTCGTGAATGAGGGGCTGGCAAGTGGAGAGATCCCGGGTGAATGTATTGCTCAGAGGCCAGGGTGTGAAGGAAGTTTCACAAATCCAGCATTACCTGCCTTCCCTGGAGGGACACAGGTAACAAACCTGCAGGGGCACTTCTCTAGAGCCCGTTTACCTGCCCTGAAGAGCTTTAAAAATATCTCCAAAAGGGTTGACAGCAATTCTGGATCACTGTCTGGGTACACCGTGAAAAATCACCAAAGCTGGTGATGCTGTGACCTGCTCGCTTCGCCCTCAGGTGCCCGAGGAGGCTCCTACTGCAGACGCTCCCTGGGCAGGATTATTCTGCACACCATGGAAATCAAGAGCTGTGGTGAAGTGGCTGCTGTGTTTCAGGTACTTGAATGTGATGATTCCCACATAGAAACACACGTCCAAAATGATTAACTTGTGTTGTGCAGCCCATGTCGTTGCTGGAGCAGCTAGGGCACTGCTGATGCTGCGTATTAATATAATACATGCAGTGAAACAGCAAGCTTGGTAAGCAGCACACTCCTGCAAACCAGTAACATGAACCAGTCATGACTGGAATGAGCAAAGACTGAAACACCCTGGGAAATAACACTGATCAATAACGTTGCCAACTGCTAGGGTGAATGGGGAGTTCAGCCCATACAACTGATTCCTAGTTTAATGCCATACTCTTTCCTTGGCGTGTAACTCCTGTGACTTGGTGCAGATAATTGACCTCACTTATCTTTTGGGGATTTGCATTATCTGTGCTAGCAGCAGGATTTGACCGTATCTGATCCTTTCAGAACCCCAGCCAATCCAGTGGCAAAATATAAACATCTGCCTGGAAACTAATTTTGAAGGGCATATATGGTAATGATGCTGATTCAAAGACAGAAGACATGCACCTACAGATAGCACGGCTGGCATCCCAGGCCAGTGCCTTCTGCCTGTTGCTCGTGGATTCTTCCAAGTATAGCACGTTTATGTAACTCACAGTATCAGCAAAGGTAGTGAAACAGGCGGTGACACCAAGGCAAATATTAATGCTTTGTAACAGGGCGACCCAGGCACGTTCTGAGTGGTGAGAGAAAAGGAATGAAGCTGTCTTACAGTCAGCACCTGGCCACAGGGAGGCCACCATCATCCCAGTTTGTCCAAAGCTGAAAAGGAACAGGGCAACATCCTGAAATCCCTCCTTAATTAACCCTCTATGTTTTTGCATCCCAAGGATGGAAGCTGGCAGATTACACCAGATGTGCATCTGCCTTTAGGCTCCAGCCGGAGAGCTAAAATTAGCTTTTAGAAAAGAATGTGAAAAGCAACCAAGATGCATTTTTTTTTTATTGCACTTTTTTGTTTGTCATGTATTTTGTTGGTGTGTTGTTTTTTCTTCTAATAGTAGGTATGTGACTAATTATCTACATTTTCTCTGAGCAGTTGTTACTGAGGTTTATTAACATCTGGAGTTTGACCTGGACCATCAGTGTGTGGCACTGGTAGCAAACAGGATTATGATGTGGCAAAGGGACATTCTTATGTGCATAAAGAATTCTTGGACTCCTTCCTGCTAGGGATGCTTGGATCCCTCAGAGATGGGTGTGGGGTTTATGAGGAGGGGGAGGAGGGGTTACTTGCTGGTTTTTGAATCTTGATGGGTAACACCCTACCCGTGGGGCAAATAGCAGGCAAATCAGAACCAGGAAGTGATGTGGCACATGCACAGGAAAAATGATGGGTGGGGAATGTTAACCAAACTCGAAAGGAACTTGGGACAGGTGCCAGGCCATGTTCTGGTTCAAGCCTTTTGCTTGGCTCCTAGTTTGTCTCAAGTCGGTGGCCCACTCAGTAAACCCCATACCTCTGAGAAGACTGATGCAGCAAGAGGCAGGAAGTCTCTTGTTTTTGTTTTTAGACATAATTTGGACCAGGACATGATGGGGATTGTCCCTTAGATGATTGCTTACTCATGGCTGTTGTATTGCTCAGCACCCTTCCTATCGTGCAGTTCATCTTGAAAGCAGCTAACGCTGTCAGCATGGTGCTGATGTGATGGGAAAGGTTTCTAACGGATGCTTGGTTTGGTCAGTACAGTCTAACAGCAAGGGGTGACTCCAGGAGCCAGTGCTCAGCCAGCAGCTTTAACACTTCATGAGTTTTAAGGCAAATCTAGGAGTGGCTAGGCTTGGAAAATCACTGAGGTCACCAGCTGTCCTCCATGGTCATTAAACTTCATGGATAGTGGGTTCCTCTTAGAGCTCGATGTGCAATTTTCACTCCAGTATGGCTCCTTGTCTTCATAGCAGGGTGTTCTTTAGATACCTGATAGTATCAGTCTTCTGTGCTAGTCTGGCCGTGAGCTGATGATGATCCAAGTTTAGGGGGACAGTAGATCTTGGATGTATTTATGCCTCTGCCTATGAGCCCCGAAACCAATCGGTGCTGGATCAGAGCTTTTCCAGCTTCTTCATATGAGAAGTCCAGTTAGCTCTGCCATCACCCTGGAATGATCAGGCCATAGCAGTGGTCAAGCCCTGCATCCTCTCCCAAGATGCTGGGCTTCAGGAGGTAGGAGGGCCTGTAAGAGGTGGAGGACAAGGATTCCCGCATTTCACGTGAGACCCTGTCCCACCGCAACAGCTGTACTGACCTACGACATCATGCGAGAGGTGCAAAGTGACCATAGTATGAGACAGGATTTATCTTTTGAAGGTAATTATTCAGAGGAACCAAAGACTGTAGATTAAAGAATGTCCTTCAAGAAACACTGAGTATCTGAGCCCAGGGAGCTGTTAGGTACATATGATCTGATGAAATAATTAGGAAAATATGCCTGGTTTCCTTCAATGAAACGTGCAAGCTATCTCTAAACGTTCATTCGTTGTGTAGAGATTTTACTGCATGGATCCTAATTTTTCACAGCTGTAAACAGAAGACAAAGGGTGGTGGAAAAAAAAAACCCCAGTCTTAAGTAGGAAGGAAGAGGTGTGTGATCAGAAAACCTTTGGCAAGTTAAGAGGATTAAGAAAGGCCCCAATGTTCTGATTTTAAGTTTTCTGAGTTGGACTAACATCATGGATTAGATTTGGGTGGTTAAGAGGAAGAAAATACCTCATTAAAAAGAAGCAATTGGGTTTAAAGTTGTTGCAAGACAATGGCTGAAACAGCTCAACTGGAATGGTCTCGCTTGCTTGATTCTGGGGTTTTGTGTGTGTTTTAAAGCCCTCCCCCACCTCCTCACTGCCAATCTCAAAGCCTACAGGATTTGCTTTAAAATATATTGCCTTTTTTCCCCCTCTCCCCTCTTGGCATTGCTGTATTTGGGCTGTGTCGTGCTCGACGGTGAAGCTGGGCTGATGGCAGGAGCAAGGAAACCTTTCCTCTGGGGGCTGTGAATGCTGAAAAGTGGTGCTGAAAAAAATAAGAGACCGGTCTTATTTTTATCCAATTATTTCAAGTCCACCTCTTCCTTTATAAAAGCAGTGTCGGATTTTTGCACTCTTAGTCTTTGCGAGGTGGTAAACTGGTGGTAATTAAGCAGATGACCGTTGCGGTGAGATTAAATTCTGCAGCTGAGAAGGGGGCTCGGGGCTGAACTCTGGTGGCCAGCAAAATTGTGGGAAGATCGGAGGGGATCCATGTTTTAGAGAAAGAATAGAATAAGTACTGACCTGGAAGAGCAGAGGCAAGCAAAGTCAGCATGGCAAGAAGGCAGCCAGGAGGTTGTAGGGTGGTAAACAGCAAAGCGCAAAAAAAAAAAAACCAAAACCAAAAAAAAAAAAAACCCAAAAAAAAAAAAAAAAAAAAAAAAAAAAAACAAAAAAAAAAAACAAAAAAAAAAAAAACAAAAAAAAAAAAAAAAAAACAAACCCAAACCACACAACTTAAGCTGTGTCTGTGACCCCCTTTCCTGAGAGACCACCTGAGAACCGTTTAGTGCTGGCTGAAGGCTCACGTGGCAGGGCTACCCACGATTTAAAACTCTCTGGTGGCTCGTTGGCAAGTTTCGATTTGTTCTTGGAAGCCACCAGGAGAAGAGCTGAGAGTGCCGCGGCTTGGGCAGGTGCAAGTCCCGTCAGCGTCCTCCCACGTGGAGCTCAGGCCAAGAGGGTGTCAGGAGGTACCGTGTGACCCTCCTCGAGAAGCTGGTTTGGGTTTGAGAGGGGCTCGGGCTCTTCCCAACGGCAGCATGTGCTGGCAGCAGCCAACCTCCGCCGACAGGCCGGGACCCTGCTCACTTGGACCACCGCGCCGTTACCTCGACCTTCTCTTGGCCCGCCCTCCGACCGGGCAGGCCTTCTTCATTTTCATGCTGAAAGCAGAGCGGTTCCTCTGAGAACAGCTCTCGCAGTCGTAACATCTTGCCAATGGAAAAAGTGACACTAAAAATAAACTTGTTTCGGAAAGAAGCAAAGGCAGCTTCCAAAAATCCCAAACTAAAAAGAAAAAGGAAAAAAAAAACCAACACCAAAAAACCCCAAAAAACCCCCGCCACCACCCCAGTCTAGACAGCTGCACTAGGTGGAGGCAATAACAACCAAAAGGAATAAATTAAACTGTGGTTAAGGGGAGAATTTGTCTCCCCTGATTGCAAGACAAAAGAAACCCAATTCCTTGTTTGTAGAAAGAGATGTTTGGGAATTTCTCAGGCCAGCTGAGGGCCTATTAGAGTGATGTGAACTGGAAATGGAGTTAGAGGGCTTTGGCTGGTTGCATGACCCAACTCCGGACCACACACAATACGCGAGGCTTTGACAAGGCGGCGAGTAGTGGTAGGTGGCAAAACCATCTGTTATTCCACTGAAGAAGAAAATGGATTTCTGCTGCGTGGCCTCGGCACCATCCGTGGCGGCGACGGGAGGAGAACGAGTCCCTCTCCTGCCACATGTCTGCCTCTGGTTCTCAGAACTGCCCGGCAGCTACAGCTGTGTTGGTCATTAACGGAGACGAGTTGTGACCGTGGTTTTAAAATCCACAAAGTGGTGGATTTCCCCGTTTTGTCCTTCCAGTTGCAAACAAACTGAAGTGGGTCCTGCCCGTGCTCTGGGTGGGTTTTGCTGCTTTTAGCTTCGTGTTATTCCTGGGTGTTGTGGCTGTGCAGTTCACAAAGGGGTTTGTGCTTTTTTGGTGTCCCAAGGCTTACACGTATGTGTGTGTGCCACACAAACGTCGACTTGTGTGCCAGCTATTTGATTCAGTGTGGGCAGGATTTCATCCTGTGTCAGTGCTCACAGAGACTTCAAGGGGAAAACTTTACCATGTTTGTTTATTTTTTAACTTCTAAGGGAACAACTGAAAACTCATCTGAAGAAATAGCCGTGGTCATGTTCTCGGTCGCCTTTGTCCTCTTAATGAAATCTGTCATTGGTCTGCGTATTATCTGTCTTGTGAAAATGAAATATCTTTTCAAGAACGGACGTTTAAAACATAGGAAGGAAATTAAATGTTTCTGGTTTGGGAGCCGTACCTGGAGCCTGCCTGCACGTGGGTTCCCATCCCGTGGCACAGGGAGCAGAGGGAGGACCTGTGGGGTATCACACGTCGTGTCTTCTGTCCTGGAAATCGGCGGCTGATGGACACAAATGAGGCCAGCTTGCCCACGTGCCGTCATTAAGGGTCACTTGATATTTGATAAAAGCCTCAGTGTCCAGACCGAATTCCAGTTTGCTTATTGAGATTTTTCCTACGTGAAACTCATCCCGTGATTTCAGCTGAAACCCAGATTTTTCTTTGCCTTCCCTGCAGCCGTGCACTGCAGAGGGGCTGCGTTTCGGGGGCAAACACAACATGGGTGGGTTTGCTACAACCGGTTGGTAAAGTAGCTCAAGTACACCGACATCCAGCTTGGAAAAAAGGGTTTGCAGCTGGCTTATTTATTCGCCGCTCGCAAGTTTCCTTTTTTTAGTTTAATTATTGTTTTAAAATTGGATTGTTACTATTTTTTTAAGGTAGTAGCTAGCTGTTTGCAGCCAGACACACAGAGCTGATGAAATCCCAATACCTTAGCTCAGCGGGGTTTTGATTCAATATCAAACCTGGCTCAGAATGTGTGGAGTGTTGTGGTATTTTTGAAGCCCCGGTGAGGGCACTGCTGGCACAACAGGCGATGGCGAGGCTAAACTCGGAGTTTTGTGCTCAGAGAGGTCCAGTGAAGTGTTCCCGTCCGTGGGCTCGCCTCCTGCTCGCGGTCTGCGGCGGGCTGGGTTTGTTTGCTTGGGATGTGGTAACGCCGCGTAAACAGTTTGGGTTGGGTTTGGCTTGTCGTCTTCCTGTGTCAGGCAGGTTGCGCTGAGCCGTGCTGGGGGCTTAGCCAGCTTTGCAAAGGGAAGGAGCCCGGCACGAGCGCACCGGCTGTGTCAGTCCGTGTTCTTTATCTCCAGTGATGGTCTTCAAAACATGGGCTAGGGAGAGGTGAGAGGCGGGTGCTAGCTTCCAACCGAGGGACCAGCTGAGCTGTTGATGCACCCTATTGTGCAATGCCAGGGAGCGGGCGGGGAGGGAGGTGGCGTGGGTGCTCCAGGAAAAGAAGCTTTACTTAGAATTTGCTCCTACATTGGCACAAAGCGACCCGAGATGCACAGCCACGCAAAATCCCTGCCTTGACAAGTGCTACTGCCGATAGGAAAACTTTAAGTATTTATGTTTGCCTAGAAGAAGGCACCCTGCTGAGCAGCAGATACGCTAAATAGTCAGCTCATTATTTCCAGGTGAGCTTAAGGGGGAAGCCACGAAGATCCCTGCAATAATAAATCCACCCTACGCAAACAGAAGATGAACAGGATGCTGGGAGCCGTGCAGTTTTCCCCAGCTGCTCTGCAAACATCAAACACCCCTGTGAGGTGTGGGAGCTGGACTCTGCCACAGCCGGGCTTACTGTACACGCCGCAGAGCCCGGCACGGCCCAAGCAAGGCAGTGGGCAGATAATCATCAAGGTGTTGCTGTATGAACGGTTGATAAAAGGCATCGTGCTATTTCTCTCCCACCTGACCTGCTTCCTCCTCCCCAGCCCCTTTTGATGTTTGCTTTCATGGTGATTTCTTACAATGTGAAATTCATCCTGGTTTTAATGGTTTGGGGATGATGTGTTTTTTTCAGATGAACAGAACAAGGATGTAGAGCTCTGAAAGATGCCTCTGCTCTTTATCAGCGATTTCTTTCAAGTACTAAATGCTTTTTCTTTCCCTTTTTGTTCTGTAAAGGTGGATTCTTTCCCTGAGCTGTTTACTAATTAAAATTTAGTTGGTAAAGAATAAGCATATTGTCCCTGCCACGGTTTGATCTATTGTTATTAGGGCTCTGTGTTGTTACAGATGAGATCAAAGAATTTAATTTATGATGGGTGGATAGGTCAAGTTCAGTCGTCTGAAGCGAGTGCTGGGTAGAAAGCACAGTCAGACAATAACATCTTAAGCAGTAGCCCGGATAATAAGCTTTTTCTTATAATGCAGCCCCACTTTCTCCATATTTATTTTTTTTTACTCAAAATCAAGCTGTCCTTTGGATATAAATATTTGAGGACAGTCGGATGCAGTCTGTTAAACCCTCTCTGCCTTTATTTGGTACAATATCCACGGGAGATAATACAACACCAGAGGACTCAGAGGCTTAAGATAGAGGAAAAATCACGGGACCATGGTGGCGTGTTTCAGCCAGCCCAGTTCACAGGTTTGTGTCATGTCTGCATGTAGGCTGCAACTTCCTATGATATTTTTAACATTATTTTAAAATACTCCTTGAGCTTGCAGCAAGAATCTCTAATTAAGATCTAAAGCTGATGCTGCAAAGTCTTAGTCACACCCTAATAACAAAAGGGGAAGGGGGCGGGGGGGAACCAATTTATTGGGTCTGCTTATAGTCTCTGGCTGCAATATTTTTCTTGAACTCTGCTCAAAGAGGAATGGGTTGGATTATTTCCATTTCATCTTTATTTATTACACATCAGCATGCAGCACTGTTATGAAACCAAGCAAGACACCCACCTCTCCCCTATGCCTATGGAAACCATGAGGACTGGCTTGACATGCAAGATGAGTAACCTGGGAGCAGTTTCTGGACTCTATTATTAGTATGTGTCTATGAATGCGTGGTTAATATAGCTGGATACGTGGTTTGTGCTTCCCTTGTATTCTGCCCAGCTGGAGCCTGGAAGTTGTCTTGGGTGGGAACCACATCTCCTGGCGCCTGTTTGGAGGGCGCTGGGCGCACCAAGGGCTGGTGGAAGAGGCAGGGTAGCTCAGGGCTGGCGCTCTGCTCGTAATCAGGCAAAAGGAACTTTTCTGTCAGCTCCGTCACTGAGCTTTGCCTCTCCGTGTGTTTTTCTGTCCTAGCAAGGGCTGTGGTTGCTTTGGGCCAGGTAAACTCATCATAGGACAGCTAAGCTGTAGCCTGGGTGAAAGGGGCAAAATATCACTGTATTAAAAAAATAAACAAAAAAATCCCTTTCCATGGACTGCTTCACGGAGAAGGTAACCGCGTTAGCTCCGTGGATGGGTCTCTGTGGGCGAGTAGTCCCCAAGCCCCTATGTGACAGCTCAGTTTGCTTGCCCAGAGGGTCCATGTCTTCCTGGCTCGTGAAGCTTTGGTTTTGATCAACACTCTCATCTAAAGACCCGGGAGCCCTCTCCCGCTCTGGGCTTCTGCTCCGTGTCCCTCTCTGTCTTGGCTGGCTATTTTTTGTCCAGTTGGGTGGTAGTTTCAGCTTGTCGTGCTGATGGCTCCACCTCCTCTCTGTCTGCTCCTGCTCCCAAGCTGCAGCCTCCACTCCGCAGCTGCGCATGGCACTATGGCCATGACCGGGGAACTGATTTGGGATTTAAAAACTAAAACCATGGAAGTTACTCATAAATTGGGATGTTTTTGTGGAGTTATTTTGAAGCCAGAGCAGTTCCTCAGGCTGGTTCCGAGTGTGGCCATGCACAGGGCTGTGCTGGGGGGGCAGAGGGATGCTGTGCACTGGGAGAGGAGGGGATGCTTGGGGAGGGGATGCCCCGTGCCCGCATCTCAGGGGGGTTCCCACCCATGACGTGACCTCAGGAGACTGGCTGCAAACCACGTGTGGTACAGAAACAGCTTTCTCCGATGGCTGTGTCGGAGGACTCACAGGATTGGCAGCAGTATTTCAGCTGTGTCAACACAATCACAGTATTTTCAGTTCCTGATAACATCCTCAGTTCCTGATTCACCCTTTCTAGGGACTTTTTTTTTTAAACATTGAGAGATTAAACTCTGTAAGGTGTAACTGCAGCTGGTACAACCCCGTGCTGCTGCTTTCGTTTAGGAAAGGCTTGGTCAGGGCTGTTCTCCAGTTGCTTTCTATTTTCTCGTTCATCCGTACCTGCAGACTGATAATCCACAGCCGTAACAGCGCAACATGGGAACAGATGATGCTCTTAGGGCACTTTTTTAACCCAACGCGAAGCTGTGAGTATGCGATACCTCGGCATGTCCTTGTAAATCTTGCAACCCGGGAGTTAGATCCAAGAAGCTCATACACTCCGGGTAAGCCTCAGGGATGCTCACACACGTTGTGTTGCTCATCCAAGCCCAAGCCCCAAAACTTTTAAAATTTTCTCATTACAGCTCTGTCTGCCAGTCAGCTTGGAAGCTTTAAAAGGGGAACTGGTGGGTGGTACAGTGTCTGTCTTAGTGTCTTCATTGCATTTACTGTCTCTTCATTTTCTGGAATAAAAGCTTAAGATTTTATTTCTCATGACTTTACAATGTATCATCTTGGAAATCAATCTTCCCCTTTAGTTTACTTAATAATACTGTCAAAAGTCATCAGCTAGAAAGCATTCGGTGGCGATTACAAGAAATCTTTTCAAACCCCACTCCCCTCTATGATGAGAGAGACAGACACAAAGAAAATCTTTTACAACTTATTTTTTCTGTCTTAGTAAAATAAAAGCAGCCCCCTGAGAGGCATTAGTAACTGTTGAGAACCAATATTTAGAAGTAGTAATTTATCTTTGTGTTTATAGAAACCACAATTAAATATTTTTAAAATCTCCAGAAAATTATAATTAGGGTTCTGTAGCCAAATTTTTGGGGAGGGAGGAAAAAAAATATGTAAAAAGGCTTTTAACGTCTAGGGATTTGTGTTGTTTGTTTCTGTTGACTAATATATACAGTAAACTGCCTGAGTCCTGAAGTGACTCATGGGCTGTGCAGATGGTGAGCTTTCCTCCGGGCTCGCTGAGTTAATTGAGTAGGAAGAGATGCTGCGTAACCGCCTCCTCCGGTCCCATGTCCTTGTCCCCTGCTGCAAAACAAGAGGGTGTGTGAAAACCCCTCCTGGAGACCCAGCTGCAGGAATATTGGGTTTTCCAGGCAATTACATTGTTGGGAAGCTTGTGCTCTGACCCGATGTGAATGAAACGAGATTAGCTGGGGTCTTCTGGAGGCTGCCAAGGTGAAAGCCAAGTGGAGGATGCAGGCGCGTGGGAGCAGAGCAGCTCCTGGAGAGCAGCGTGGCTTCCTTAGCGTCGAGTTTCTGAGGGCTGGTTCCTACCTGGGAGGGGTCTTGATGCGAGCAGCGCTCTGTCTTCCTTTCTCACTGCCGTAGCTAAGCGTTTGCCGCTTTCATGAAGATTTTGAGGGGAAAAAAGTAAAAATAAAAAAAAAAAGAAACCCAGACACGCCACACACACACACACACACACACCAAAAAAACCAAACCTAACCAAGAAAACTACCCATGCACAAAAAAACCCCAAACCCAACCTACAACCAAAACCCCCTTACCCTGGGTGACCCCCTTTGTTGCCTGCCCCTGCTGCTCTCGCTGTGTGCGTGGACCATGTCCAGGGAAGGGCAATGGAGCTGGGAAGGGGCTGGAGCACGAGGCTGATGGGAAGCAGCTGGGGGCACCTGGGGGGTTTAGGAGGCTCCAGGGAGACCTTCTCGCTCCCTACAACTACCCAAAAGGAGGGTGTAGGCAGGTGGGGGTCGATCTCTTCTCCCAGGTAACAGGCGACAGGAGAGGATACTGCCACAAGGGGAGGTTTAGACTGGATATTAGGAAAAACTTTTTCACCAGAAGGGTGGTCGAGCACTGGAACAGGCTGCCCAGGGACGTGGTGGAGTCGTCATCCCTGGGGGCATTTAAGAGACATGTAGAAGTGGCATTTGGGGACATGGTTTAGTGGTGGGCTTGGCAGTGCTGGGTTAAACAGTTGGACTTGATGATCTTAAAGGTCGTTTCCAACCTAAATGACTCTGTGATTCTTGTGCGCAAGAGAAGGGGAGCTGTGCTTTGTCTCAGTAATGAACTCTGACTGTCCAGGAAAGCATTTATTTTTGCAAAATTAAAAAAAGGGTGGGGGAGAGGGGGAGTCAATGGGTCTGTTTATAGCTATATAAAAAAGGCAGAAAAGTTAATGCTAGCATATGTTGCTTCATGTTCCCAGAGCAAAAACATTTGCAGGATAGTAGTCCAGAGCGCAGGTGGTAAGCGATCAGTACCTTTATTTATTTATTTTTAAGGGATGGCAGGACAGCTCACTCAAGGGAGGAGGTGAATGTATACAGCCCCTATCGACACATTATATTAATGCGTGGATACTGTAGGCATTGCATTACATAGACTTTATGGGTCTGTACCCAAGTACGAGGAGCTCTAAAGCTAAATCATCCATTTAGCAAGTCTAAGTTCTCCTCTGCTTGTCCTTCTACCTGCTACGGGCATCAACAGGCTGGGCTGGGGAGTGTGCCCAGCCAGCCCCCCGTGCAGAGGTCCTCCCAGGAGCCTGGGACAGGGTTTCTCCATCTGCCCTCCCCCTACCACAAGGTTTTGTTCAGCAAAAGGTGTGTCCCCCCAGCGTGGTGGCTTGGTGCTAAAGGAATGTGAGAACAGGGGGTGCAGTGGGGCAGTCGGTGGAGGACTGTGCGGGGGCCCCTCTCTGAGTCACGGTCACGGCCGTGTCTGCGTGGCCGTGGAGGGTGGGTGCTGTGATGGGCAGTAGCCCTTGGGACTGCTGGGTTTGGTTCAGGAGATCCTGGCTAAATGGCACAAATACACCACTTCTGTGTCACAGCTCCTGGTCTATAAAATGCTGAAAACGCTTTCTTTTTTCCCCTTGTTGATGCAGGTTTTCGGGGCGAGGGACTGACACCCGGCATGAGCTTTTAAACCATGTAGCCCAAAAGGTACAGGCTCTAGTAGGTCACTAACCACGTGCTACCATGATGATGGCACCCAGACATGACACCTCTCTTTACAGATCTGCACAGACTGTATATTTTTCTTCAGGGATACACATTCCTAGAGATAAATCTCTTTCCTTAATCTCAAATATTTGGTTGGCTATTACTTGTGTATCTTGCAGATTTCACTGGAAGTGTCCTTTGGTGGTTTTGTGACAGAAGATGCACTTTTTCTCTTTTCTGTTGCTGTAAGTGATCAAATAGAGACAAAACCCTATTTCCTGCCTTGCTGTGTCTTCTGAGGGGGAGGTGGGGGGCTGCTGGTGAGAGATCATCCCCCTTCAGAGGATGGTGACCTGGACTGTGAGGCCACCATCCAAACACAGGTAACTGGCCAGATAACTGGCAAGGCTCCAGGACCTCATATATCCTCCCTGCCTTCAGGATCCAGGTGTTGCAAGTTACGGAGCTGATTCTCCTGACATCAAGTAGGGTTTCCTCAATTTGTAAGACCAACAGAAGGGTTGACCACAAAGATCCAGGGCTTAGAGGTGTTGTGATGATTTGATTTGCAGGGCATGTAGCACTGATGTTATCTTCCATGGTGAGGGAAGGTCCGAAGTGCTTGTTGTATCAGGCCCATAGTTTGCTTTCCCATTCAGACCAGGGCCAGGTACTCCAGTATAAGTTGGGAACTTTGGAACTGGGACTCATAGGCTCTCTGCTTCCCATCCCCCCCATAAGACTGTCCAGGAGATGGTCTGGTGCGACAGCAGGCAGGACTCAGATTGGTGTAACAGGCTGGGCTCTGCTGGGACCCTGCCTGTTTTCCCTGGGACTGTTGTCCATATTGACATTTTCATGGAGCACTTTGATCACTGACAAATTGTTTTCTGCCAGAAATGTTCCACCAGAGAGTTTGCAAACCGACCTTAAGAGTAGGTTAACTAATAATTAATGATGCTTTTTCTACATGCATTCCCACAGGACCCATTGCTGGTGGCTTGATTGAAAACATGAATGAGTTAAGCTTTACTCCATCTCTGCAAGTCAGAGAAATATGTCATTATTTTTTTTCGATAACGCAAGCAGTCGTTCAGCGTGCTAGACTGGATGCAGCACAGCGCGAGTCAGGAGTTTTGCCGATTTTCCCGTTAACAGAGCTGAACCTTATCCCGGTGTAAATAGCAGGACCCTCCTGTGCCAGGTACGAGGTCAGCCCCCATCCACCCCACGTCATGTCGCACCCGTGAAGAGGCCACCTGAAGACCAGCTGAGCCAGTCTGTCTTGGACTGGGTGTAGTAAAGAGGGTTGGGGAAAACCACGCCAAAATTTGAAGGCTTTCCTGATGTCTTTATTAGCAAGATCTGTTTTAAAATCGAGTGAGCTCTGGCTGGGGTCTCTATCTGTTCCAGCTGTAGCGTTATGGCACGAGGACAGAGGCACTCTCCTGAGTGTGAAATACTGCGAGGGGTGAGTTCATTTTGAACACGAGGGTGGCCTGGCAGCGGGCAATACCATGGAGAGAAGCAGTTAGACCAGGAAGGAGTCTGAGCATTTCAAGTTCTCTGGTTTTGAGAGCATTTCCTAGGTTTTTTAATTCATCGGTTTGCTTGTTTTTGTAACGGGAACGATGGTGGTTACCTCACCGCTCCGGGCTTGCGCTGGCGGAGGGCGCTGGGGGAAGATCAGTCATTGCTGTTGTTGAGGCTTCACCGATAACCTCTGCCTGGGGCTGGATGAAGCTGCAAACGCTGAACGCTGCCTGGTCTTCTGCGATGGGAAAGCGCTTTTTTTTCCCTCTCTGGTTTATGTATTTTCTTAATGCGTGTTGATGCTGTGTGTTATTAAAATCGATTACCTCCTTCACTTATTTCCTTTCTTCTGGACTCAATTACTTTCCATCTCTCTTTTTTCTTTTTTGCAAAGTGGGTTGAAGCTGATACGGAAGAAATAATATCCAATCTCTATTTCTTAAGGTACAGGACCAGTCTGTCAGGCTGTTGGCACAAAACAACAATTGTTTTATTGTTGGGGTAAGTAAATAAGAACAAGAAGTCTTAAGTATTGGCATATGTTGATACTTGGCCAAAAAGGTCTCTAAACAATACATTTTCTATTCATTCCAGAAACCTCATACTCCGTTATTTTTCATTTAATGCTGTTGGCAAATACCCATGTCACCATCTAATTTTGACTGTAGTTCAACTTTTTTAGTGCAAAGCTAATCCTCATTATAGTTGTAAACATGTGTTTCATTTGGCCTCGTGCTCATGTGCTAAAGTGACAAAAGCAATCTAGGGTTTCTATCAGAAATGGAGATGTATAGGTAAGCATTTTGTTCGGTCTACTTCATCTTTTATACAGTGAAAATCAGCCCAGTTGCTTAATAGGGAAGAATGTTTTTATAAGCCTCTCTGTGCTCTCGTGCTTGGCCTGTTTCCTGCTCTGCATCTTTTTTTGGAAAGATGGGACACACCAAGGAGGAAAAGAACAAGTGAAACTGCGAACGATCATGAGAGCCATTAGGGTCTTGTGTGGCGGCTCTGTGTGTGTCTTCTACATCTTCATGTGCTCTTCAGGCACCAACTATTTTTTTTTACTTTTTATTTCAATATGCCTCAGTTTTCATGGAGATGTAAAAGTTCAGTCCTTAATGAGGCTTTACTCAAAGTGAATCTTCTTTAAAATGAGACTTCATGTAAGGGATCACAAAGCAGCATCCCTGAAGTTACAATTCACTTTCAGGCAATTTTATTTTGCACGTTTTATAGTTTTTAAAGGCAAAATTCAGCCTGACTTCCCTGCCTCTAGTGGAGCAAGTGACAAACTGTTTATCAAAATAATCAGATTCCCAGAAGCCTGGCGGTGACTACACCTGAGGTTTAAGTGTTGTCGGCAGTCACCAAACTCCTTAAACGCAGCACCGCAAAAAAAAACCCAAAGCCCTGAGCCTTCCGAGGACAAGACACCGCTTCTCTGAGTCAAGTGGGACCAGACCTGGTGACTATGGTTTCTTTCATAAGGACGGGATAGAATACAATAGCACAGAATAAGATCTTTCCAGTTGGAAGGGACCCCCAACAATCATCTAATCCAACTGCATCAACGTCCAACAACAAAAATTATCCCATTGCAGTGAAGCTCCTGACTGAAGTATAGATTCCTGTTGGCTCTTTTGCTAATTACTGCTAAGTTACGATGTCACCTAGGAATAGGTCAGAGGGAGAAGGCTGGAGGCACATGGTGAAGGAGGAGCTTTGTTCCTGGCTGTGGTCTGCAGTGTGATGGGGGTCAGCACTGGTGGTTGCAAACTATTGGCATCCTGCAGTGGGGATGGTGAAATAGGAAGTCTCCTGAGAAATTCCCCAGCAGACACAGTCCATCTGCTTGGACTGGGGTGGGTACCACAACTTCAGCAGCTGGCAACTTGGTCAAGTTTGCCTGCGCCAAAAGAAAAACAGTTTGCCGCAAAACATTCCTCTATGTTCAAATACACGCTTTGGCCACAAACATTTCTCTGTGTTTGCATATACCACTGAGTCGCAAATTGTCTTCTTGTATTTAAATAGGTCCCAAATTCAATCCATACATTTCCAGTCATTATCACCCCATTATCCTTTCTCTTTCTTGCTATTTTTCTCACCAAGCAGTGGTAAACCCCAGGCCCTTTCTCAAACATGTGGTTGATATAAGAGGAAAGTTCTTTTCAAATATTAGAATGGTTTTAAATACTGTTTTATAGCAATCGTGGTCATCTGCAAGAAATCAGTTTTCAAAGAAGTGTTTGATGGACTGACAACCACTTGAGCCTGGGATGAAATTCAATGGTCCAGTACAAACTGGGTTAGGACTCACTGTTCCGGAGAGCACCGGAGTTTAGATGAGACTGATGGAGCTGAATTTTGAAACTACCCATTTGCCTTTTGAAATTTGTTGAGATCCAGGCTGGCAACAGCAAAATAACGTTTTACACCATGAAGTGGTCACCCTGATTTGACAACGATGGAAAACTGCGGCTATCCAATAGCTGTTCGAGCGCCTGAAGCATCCGTCCTACGGCACTTGTCACCACATTTAGCACAACCGTGTTGGTAACCAGGGCAAAGAACTGGACGAGTCTTGTGGTGACCGAGGCTGGAGGAGACCTGGTTTGTGTCAGGTAGGCTTGGAGGTGCAGCATACGGAGATTTCACCCTGATGGTGCCATGGGAGAAGTTCAGGGCTCTGACATCTCTGATGTCTGCAGCAGACACGTGACCGTGAAATCGGATCGTAGAGGAAAAAAATCTCTTTTCTGCCTTTTAGCAGTTCCCTAGAACCCTCATCATTTAGGTGAGGGGTTTTGGGGGACGTCGCTCTTGAGCCTAGGTGCCTGCTCTGTGAGGATCAGAGCTAGCTGAGACCTTAAGAGTACGGAGGAAGGTGGCATGCTGTGCACAGAGGGCAGCGGTAAGGAGAAATGAGAAATGTGTCGGACAAGTCACCCCATCTTTCACTGGCCCAAGGGACAAATGCAGTCATGACCTCCCATCCTCTCGATTAAAGCTCTAAAGTTTTTACTGCTTCCACCCAGTATATCTATTTTTGTTATATAGCTTCCCCTAACAACATTTATCACCCTCCAATCCACGCAGGTTTGTTTCCTACATGCTTCAATTTATGCTTTTTGCCATTAACTGCATGTTGTTTTGTCTGTCGATTTAGAGGACTTTCAATGTGAAGTTTCAGTGTGTTAATATGGAAGAAACTCAAAAAAAACTCTTTCTTGGCTAGAATTCATCGGGTTCTCAGCAGAATGGTTGTGTTTCGAGTTGCTATATTCACTGTGCTGCATGGCTGATGTACCCACGGGATGAGCTACCTGCTGAATTTTACGTCGTTTATATGGGTTTTACTGGACATCCAGGTTCAGAAGCAGCAATGACTTGGGGTTGCTTTGGTTTTTCTAGTTTTCTTTTTTATTTGTTTGGGTGCTGGAAAGGAGCAGTCAAGGCTTTAGTGATCAGAAGCCGACACTGGCGCTGCTTTAAAAATCATTCATGCTTTTCAGGTGCCCAGCTTCCAAACTACTTAGGGCACAAGGGGAAATGTAAACATTGTTCTGTTATTCAACCTACTACACAAGAGCATTGAGCCTGACAAGGCTGCAGGTACCCCCGTGTCCCGTCCTTACCTAGATCAGACGCTGATATCCCTCCCCAGTGACACACAATCTGGCAGGCTGCTTTTCACTGTAACAATTGGCCACTGTAAATGTTGGTTATGCTTCTTCATGCCTGCCCTGCCAGAGCTACTTCCAGGAGCTTTTCGCTGCATTTCTCAGGATTCAAGCTTGTAGCAGATCTTTCTTAAATGCCGTTTGAGGGCATGTTGCATTTAATTGATCTGTATAAGGAGGGAGGTGATTTTAGATATTCTTGTGAACCTCATATCAAAAGGCTATCCAGACTTTTTTTTTTCTCTCTCTCTAAGATAGATATACGTGGTATTAAAAATTGTGAGACTTCTTGGTAGAGCAAAGGTCATGATGGATGAAGCTGTTTGTAGAGCCCAAAGCTGGCTGCAGAGCGTGAGATGGATTTCAGGTTGTGCTGTTAATAGGCTTTACGCTGGACACGGGGCAGGTAACGGGGCTAATGAAGCTGAAAGTGCTTGTCGCAGAAACGAACACAGGGAGGGCCTCAGCAGGAGAGAGGGGTGATGAGCTCAAAGGTCGTTATCGAGAGCAAAACTTGGTGTCTTTGCTGGTGCACTGGTCTTGGAGGGAAAGCAGAGGAGGAGCCATCCCCTCTGGCCCACCACTGGTACACCCTGCTCTTCCTTTGATGAACACGATCCATATTTATACCCAGGCCAGCAGAGATCGCAGGGCCAGGTCTGGCAAATACTAACGGTCTGACTTTGCAACAGCGTAAGAGCTTTCAAAATGCTAATTTAAAGTATAAGACATATATAAGAATTATAAGCAGTAATAAATGTGTTCCAACCCAGGCAGGAGAGAATTACTTCTTCTGATCAGCTGGCAGAGCTGGATTTAGAACAGGACTCTGGGCTTTGGTGTAGTTTGAATTAAGCTGGATTTCTGCATTTTATTATTTTTATAGTCTCTTCCCGTCCGACAGAGATCTCTATTTCTTTGCTAACGTAAAGCGTATGACTCTGTGTTGCGTACACTGTGCATAGCTCAGGCAAGAAGGTGGCAGCAGCCCACTCCTCTGCCAGGGAATCATTGTGCGTGATGGTTCAAGGCTCCCCAGGCTGGTGGATGCTCCCAGGATGGTCCTCCCCAGCATGCCAGCATCCGAGGGGAGACAGCCTCTTCCCAAAAACCTACCCTCTCTTGCTGTGCTGAGAGACCTTCTCTGCTCTCCCTGAAAGCAGTAGGGAAGTGCTCCCATCTAGAGCAGTTTGCTTCTCTTTGCTTACCTTTGGCCTCTGGGTCAGGAAACCTTAATAATTTCCTTTTTATTAATTTAATCCATAGTTCCTAGTAATTACCATAAATTAAGCCTGCTGGGGGGGAAAACACAGCCAATAAAGTACAGAAACTGCTAGCTTTATTTGGGTAACGTCAGTACCTGGAGGATTGTTTCCTGTAGGTCAGTCCCTTGGTTGCTGTGATTAACTTCGGATCAGACCAGACCAAAAGGCAGAGAGTTTCCCATCCACCTTTTAAACGAGGCTCAGCCGTGCCAGGAATTCTGCTAATGCACAGGGTCCTATTAAACGCTTAACCTTGGTGTGAAGTGAACTTATTCCTGCCCCCGTGCAGGTACCGAATGTTTCCTGAGGACTGTTTCTGTCTGGTTGGAGTGGACTCGTCCGGAGGCACCGGTTTGTTCTTCTCGATGGCGTTCACCCCGGTGAGCTGACAGCAGCGGGCACGGTTCTCCTTTTAACCCCCTGGAGCTCAGCATATGGATGCAAATCGTGCGTTATCTCCCGAGAACAACAAAAAATAATAACCTGGATATGCAGCGGGAAAATACATAGTGGTGTTTTGCAAAGACCCTTCTTTGGTCCTCCTTAGCAGCACCTTTGGAAATGGGGCACTTGGAGCGTGATGAAGAAAGTGGGAATTATAACAAGCCCTTGGGATGAGAGGCTGACTCCGGGAGCCCGCGGAGGCCCCACTAGTAAAGGGTTGCTGGTTTCCTTTTCTAACTGGGCTGAAGCCAGGCATTCCTGAGTGGCACCGGTCCTCCCAGCGCTGGAAAGGAAACGTTCCCGTTTGTTAGCTGTGGAAGTGCACGCCTAAGCCAAAGGTTACCAGGCTGAGGTGATATTTTTGCATTCCTACAATGTCTTAGCTTTTTTAAATTAAATTCTTGCAACATGAGGATTTAATCCCTTCTGGTATATATGGCGTGTGTGTGTGTATGTGTATGCATGCATATATATATAATTTTTTTTTCCTACAAGAATTTCATCAGGCAAGTTATTTGTGTTTTTGAAAATTGGCTCAGATACAGGGTCAGTAACTTTCCACCCAGAGCCCATGGAAAGGTTTGGGGTTTGAGGCTGAATAGAGGGTCAAGTTTTAGGGCTGTGCTTGAGTCGAAACTGGATCTGGGGTTGAGAGCCACGAGGGATGAAATCTGTTGAATTGTTCTTGATTTTTATTTTTTTATTATTAAAAATAATGGAAATAAGCAGTTTTCCTGTGCCCAATTCTTTTAAAAGCAGAGTTCTACCACATCGAAAATGGTACTAAGAAAATTAGTGGTTTCCAATATGGAATTGAGTTTGAAACCCAATCCCAGAAGGGTAAGTTTGGAGTCATAGACTGAAAATTAAGCTCCAGCAAAACAAAAAGCATTTTGATTATAGTACTGTGATGGGAGGCGGGGGGAAGAACACAAACTGTACCCTCTTCCTGCTGGTGCGGAGTTAGAAATTGCTTCGGACCAGCTGGATGCCCCCGCCGGGGCTGTGAGGTGGTGGCTGCAGGCGAAGCCTCTGTGCCCTGGGCTCCAGCCGCAGGCATTCCAGCCCGGGGGGCTTACATGAACTCCAAGCTTTGGCTTCAGAGCACAGGCTTTTTCTGTGGTTGCCTTGAGCTTGCACGCTCTCTGTCCTGCTTCTGTCGCCGGGAGATGAAGGTAGCGTTTCTGTCTTGGTAGGGGAGAAAAGAAAAAGAAGTTAATAACTCCAGCTGGGATCGAGTGTATTTTCCCTTCTGCTGAGCTGCCTTGGCAGGCTTCAGATGATCAGGCTGTTCTAAACCCATCTGCACCAATGCCCTAGGGAAAATACCTGCAGCCTGTTCCTGTTAAGCCAAGGATCCCGCAGCTCTGGCCGTGCAAAGGGGACAGCACTGCAGCTGGATCCGCACCGTAGCATAAACATGAACCAGACCCACAGCACCGGGAAATAAGTGCCCAATTGCTCTAAGCCAGGGTCAAGTTTTTAAGCATTGACTTTCTACTGAGGTGCCCTCAAAAATCTGTCTCTGTTGCGCTGGGGAACCACAGTATTTCGTTTCTGTGAAGGCTTTTCTCCACCAAAGCATGTAGCTTGAGCTCAAATCTGTGTTAATGCCAGGGGAAGTGCCCATGCATGTATCGCTAAAAAGACCTGGACGATGCAGGTTTGGCTGTATCCTGGCTGAAGGTGTCTTGGAGTGAAGATGCTTGGCTGAAACGAGGGTCATGGTGCTCCAGGAGCTGGTTCTCTTCTGGTGGCTGTGCAGCTGGGGACGTCCCACCGTGTGGCTGTCATGGCCAGCTTGGGTTTGCTCAGTGATGGGAAGGGGTGTCTGGAGCTCTTCCCTCGCCTTGGCTCAACTGAGCCTTTGTGATGGGAGAAAATGCAGGTTTTTGCTCAATGAAGGTACCTCTTTTTTGTCACCACTTCTTTTTTTGGAAGAAAAATGGTTCCTTCTGGTCTTGACGTCTGCTGCTATTTAAAGGAACATCTTCATCACCATCACCAATCCATTCCTCCTGGAGTCTCAAGGTATGTAAAGCGTTTTTCTTCCCAAATTTCTGATTGAAAGTGGGTATTCCATGACTGTGTCCCTTGAAATGCCGTGTCGGTGGTGGGAAGCTTATTAATTAACAGTTCTGCAAGCCTGGGGGAGGGCGGCGGAAGGTTCTAGGCAGCATTGAGCCCCCCAGGGCAGGTGGGTGGTGGCCACCTGTGGGCATCCTGCAAGAGGAATCTGCCCTGCTTGCAGCTCTCCCATTGTGCTGGTATTTGCATTCTCTGGAGAATCTCTTGTGACCTCCAGCGGTTTTTCTTTGGGCTCTGGTGAACAACCAAGTCAGAAGAAGAATTTCCCAGGTTAGCCCCCTCTGTGACTTGTCATTCCCTCGTCATTGTGTGCCCACGTGCACATCCCTACGGTCCCGCAACCAAGAGAGCAATGGGAAGGTGCTCCTGGAAGCTTCTCCGAGGGTCCAAGCCATGGAAAAAGCTCATAAAACATCTCCTTGAAGACTGACTCTTGTGAGAGGCTGTGTGTAACCTCCATCCTCACCCTCCACCAAACAGCTTGTATGGGGGGAAGGCTACAGCTACAGAAACACCATGAGCACCCCCGAGCTTGTAGGGAGCAGGCAGCTCCTCTAAAATCTTGCTCTGTATTTAGATTTTGCAGGTTTAATGGTGACGGTAATTATTTTTTCTAATTGCAAGCCACTGCAAACGAAGCAGCACTCTGAAGCCAATAAAAGGAGACTGCTGCCTGCGCAATTAGCCTGTTGTTCTGACGTCCTCCTCGAAAGATACCTTGCATTAATTAAAAGTTGAGCTGCTCAGCTTAGTGCCAGGAGAGCTGCCCCTGCCTTCCTCCACCCTCCCGCCCTGCCCTGGGCGTGCAGCCACATGCACGCGCAGAGCAAATGCAACGACTTTGCTGATCGCCCAGTGCTTGCGCCCGGAGCTGGCCAGTTCTGTCCCAGTGTTCTGGCACAGGGACCTGCACCTTCAGGGATATTCGGTTCCTTGCGCTTTCCGCATCTAAAACGTTTGTCTCGTGCTTCGCCATCCTGAGGAAGCAAATTGCTTCGATAGGCATCAGGAAGGGTTCAAAGCCGAGGGCTAGGGATGGCAGCACTCTGGTGCTGTGCGTTTGTTTTCCTCTGCAGGCTCCCAGCAAATAACCTTTCAATTGCCAGGGCAATAAAAAATGTCAGGGGTGATTAAAGACGTGGCAGGTGGTGCATGTATCTCCATGCAGTGAACTCCCTCAGATTTTCCTCGGTCCCACTGGGGCAGACTCTCCGAATACTCATTATTGGTCTCCAGTGCTCCCCACAGTTGCTGCCTGAGCAAGCTGAGGTTGTTCAGCACCCAGCAGGATTTGGTCCAAATTCAGCACATCTCCCCGAGCTTCTCATATTCATTTCAATCTGAACTGTGTCTGTCCCTGCAGTGCTGGGTGTCCTGCCTGCGGGCTGAGCCGGGGAGCCTGTGGTCCTTACGCAGTGCCTCATATATTTGTTACATCTGGTATGTTTTCTATGCAAAACGTTTTTTTTGAGAAATAAAGTGTTGTTGTTTTTTTTAAACAGACTAAACTTTTACTGGGGCATCTGGGTTTGCAAATATTTGAAAAAGTTGATTATTTTTTTTTTTTTTTTTTAATTCTGGGCAGTAAAAATAACCCAGCTTCTTGCCCACTGAAGTCCAAGAACTATTGAAAAAATGATAAAGCAGATCATTGGGAGGTGGGGGCAGGGTGTATATAACTATTTTAATGGTACTGGATGAACAGAAGACACTTTTCTCATCAGAACTGGTTCAGCATCCTAAATTCTAGTTACTGATTTCTTGGCTGATGTAGACCTATGCGATTTATTAAGAATTTCTCACAAAGTTTCAAGAAACATTTGGAAGTGTGAAGCAGAAGAAAAGGAGCTTTTGTTTTCGTTCTGAGATATTAATATTCTTGCTGAAGATAAGAATTTTCTATTTTTAACCAGGAGACTTTAACCAGCCTCCCTCAGGACGCAGGTAGCTGAAGTCAGGCGATGCAGAGAGCAGCTTGAAGGTTCCCCGGGAGAACTGAAGGGATCTGAGGGGATTTAACGTGGCCACTGCAGCTGCTTCAAGCTTTTGCCAGGTATTGCCGCCTGGGAATGGCTGTAAGGTCACAGGAGCTGGCCTATTTGTGTGTGACTTTCTGACCTATTGAACTGTGATCTGATTTTTTAATATTTTTTTTTCTCGTGCCTGTTACACTCAGATATAGTTTTGGCAGAAGCTGAAAGAAACCCCCTGGGGTAGAGGGCGGAATCGGACCTGCATCTCTTGCATCCCAGCTGAGTGCCCCAACAACTGCATGTGGTACAGAAGGATAACGTAAATGCTTTAAAAAAAAAAATAAATAAAAGGAGTGGTGGGGGTGTGGGAGTGGTTTGTGATTAAGAATGGGTGGGAAAAAAAAGCAGCCTTTTATTCAGCACTGATCTTGTGCCTGCGTGCTAGAAAATCCTCTGAATGTGAAAGCTCTGGGTGCCAAGGTGGCAAACCCTCTTGGGAAACTTCAGATATAGCCAAGAGAGAATCTGGCATGCCAAAACCAGGTGGGTTTTCAGCTTATTGTGTGGCTGGACAAGCCTTGGTGCTGGCAGGAGCAAGGTGGCAGAAATAAGGATGAAGGTCTGGGGCTGGCAGAGCCCCGCAGCGGCAGCTCGTCCCTAGCCTGGCTCGTGGCCGTCGTTGCAGTCACCATAGTTGGGGTTTGCTGATCCGTAAGATCCAGTGGAGCTGCAGCTTGGCCGAAGGGTCCGTCACTCATCTGACCCAGGGTGAGATGGCTCAGGGACCTAAACAACCAGAAACTCAGCCCTGTGTGAGGAAGGGAAGGAGTTTCACCTGGTTTAGCCGGATGAAGCGGCTCTGGGTGAGGCTGGGCTGACGGCGGTGCCGCGGGATGGTGCCGGTGGAGGATCCAGCCTGGCCCTTGGGGTCAGAGCAACCATCACCTTGGCACAGCCACAGCACCAAACCACAGCCCTGGACACCCCTGCTTTGCAATCTGGCCTCGCGCCTGGATTGTGAAAGTGCGGTAAAGGGCAGATATGTTGGTTTGGCCTTAATGTTTGTCCCAAGCATTGGGAAAAAAATTATCTGGAAAAGCACACAAGGACAAAGTCCTGAGATATTTGGTTTATTTAGTTTTAGTGAAGTGGTGCTGGGCTTGTCTCTGCCTGCTGCTGGTGCCAGGGTTTCTGAAACCCTCCCCTGGCTTTGCACATGTATCCACACACGTGTGTGGAATTAGTCACATATATGGCCTGTTCAGTGAGATTTTAAGCATCCAGTAGTAGTACAGAACAAGATGGACACTTACAGATTTTGACCGTTTGCTCTGACCGCCGGCAGCCCTGTGGGCTCAGAGTAGCTGAACAAGCTGCTTCCCCCACTGGCCTTGGTAACCCGTAGCTGCGCTGGATCACATCTCTGCAGAAGAGAAATTCACTCTGTGCTTTGAAGACAGCAAGGGCTGAGGCATCCGCCGCATTCCTTCCTGACGTGTTCCAGCGGTTGGCTGCCCTCATTCAAAACCAGATGTCTCCTCTCCGATTTGAATGCTGCTGACTTTGAATTCCTGCCATTAGACCTTCTTCCGCCTGTTCCTGAGGGAGGTGAAGAGCCCCAGGTTATCAGATATCCAGACGGCCACCGCCACCCAACGAAGCACGCACCTCAGGTGTCCTAATCCAGCTTGCTTTCCCTCAGTGTTACTAAAGCAGAGCTATCGGGGTCAGAAAGATCAACGACATCGTAAAACACTTCAAGCGTATTCCTTTGCATTGTGTCTTGGCTGTGATGGCCATTTACTGGAAGCAAGGCTTTAATGTGCGCAGCCCTGGTCTGGTTTTCCCATCGCTGACTCTTCTTTGACATACCTGCACGGTAAAATGATGTGCTTTTGTCCTTAGTTCAATTTTCCTCCTCTTAGAAAGTGATAAATCTGTTAGAACGTGAATTTGCTTTTTTTTCCCCTCTTTTTTTTTTTTTTTTTTATTTATTGCTTTACAGCTTGCTATAAATATTCCATAGGATCATCTTACGATGATGCTGGTTGAGGCTAAGAGGTTGATCCAGTTTCTGGCTGAGCAATGGATGTTACTTCCACAAGACGTTCCCGGCAAGGCCTGGGGAAGGCAGTGGACAGCCTGACCACCGGTGCTGCTGAAGCTGGCATGTGAGTCCTGACAAACAAGAAACTAGGGATTTTCTTCTTATTGATAGTTTAAAAAGTCAGGCTTGGGTTTTTTCTCTGCTCAATGTACCCAACAATTCAGTTTTTCTCTGTGGTGCTGTCATTCCACCTCCTTCCTCTATAGATTTTGCTCTTAATGTTAATTTGTTTGCAGCCCTACCTTTGGTAGCCAAAGGAAAAACACTGGCAGAGAGACAGTGTGTGAGACCAGAAAATTTCCCAGAAGGGGTCTGATTCTGCAAAACCTGGGGCTTTTGCTTTCAAGATTGAATGTTGGGCTCCTCTAAATGGAGGGAGCACCTGCTCTCTCGTTTTAGGCAAGATGGGCACTTTCTGAAGCAATTTAGGAAGATTAAAAGGAAATGAGGCTGTGTTCACAGAGCCAATGGAAGTATTTGCGCTCTCTTCCACCCTCTAAGTACATCACGATAATTCAGAGAAGTAGCACGTGCTCATTTACAGAATATGTGCTACGGAAGAATTATCACTCGTCAGAGGGGATATGTGCCTAATGCAAAAAAGAGCCCAAGATTGCAAAGGTGCTCGGTGCAGCCTGTAGCTGAAGCGTGTTGTGATACCCCTGGGTAAAGATCAAACTGAAAAGGACTTGCCGACATCTGATTCTCCTCAATTTTAGTTGGATCCAAGTCTAGCAAAAGGGCATTTTTATGTCTGGTCACAGTCCAAAAAGATATAGCAAAATCACCTGGAGTTACAAATGTGTTGCAGAACCTGTCCCTAATCACATTAAGAGCTCTAAACTGTAAGGCTCAATTGTTTGCCAAATGAAATATTCTCCTCCGGTATTTGCAGAAAGAAATTACAGTCTGTGAGTAATGTTTTTCATTTGGTATTGAAGTACAGTTTCTGTTTTATGGACCCAATCCTGAGCTTGGGGAAAGGGCTGTTAAAAAGGCTTTGTTTTGTTGGGGAATAAGGGCAAGGTTACTCCGTATTCACACCCACCTTGGGACTGGCACCCTGAGACCCCCCCCCTTGTCCCCATGGGGCTGGCGCTGCCTGCCTGGTGTGAAGCCGTGGTGTTGGTGACACCCAACAGCGGCAGGTCTCAGAAGATGTATTTTGGGCTCTCGGTTTCCAGGTGGGCTTTTGAGCCTTTGAGGTTCACGATGCCGAGCTTTCTTCTGCAGCTGTGACAGAGGTGGTGGTGCTTGCTGGATTTGAGATAGTGCTTAAAAAGAGGGGAAGGCCGTGTAGCCACAGGACTCTGGTCTCCAGAGGTTAAATGACAGCCCCTAAGGCTGTGAGGCTCACTGCAGAGATGCCTGGCAGCTGCCCCAGGCGTGCTGGCATCCCTCTGGCTGCTTCCATGAGTCACGGTGACCACTGGACTCTTGGCTTCAAGCTCCAAGCGCAGCTAGCCCTTTCCTTTGGCCCACTCTGACACGAGCAGCTGTTGGCCACCAGCCATGGACTCTGGTCTGCAGGTCACCCATGGTTTGCACGTGAACTGGGCTCAGTATCTCCCAATAAACCGATGAAGTGGGTGACACGGAGCTCTTGCAGCGGGTGGGGGGGAGGGGAGAGTGAAACCCAAGGAAAACGTTCAAAGCACCAACTCACCTGCCGAGAGGGGAAACAAAGCGAGATGGTTTGGAGCACTCCAGTCTCGCCGCCATGGCGGATGTACCTTGTGCAGACTTGTGTACGTACGAGCCTAGAGCTGGGAGCGCTGAGCCAGCGCCGGGGCAGGGGGAGATCCGCTGGCTTAAACCAGCCCTGCTGCTGCTGAATGAGCTGCCCGTCACGCCGCACTTCATTCCCTTCGCGCTGAAACGCTTGCCGAGAGTTGCCCCGTGTCCCAGGGGAAGGAGAACCCAAACTGGCTTTATACCACCTCATATTTTAAGCTAGGGGCAGGAGGGGTGGGGAAAGCACGGTAATCCCTTGGGAAAAGCCGAGCAGTCCCTCCCGGGCTGCCCGGCGCGCCGCAGCCTGCCCCCGGTGTGCCCCCTCCTCGTCCCGGCGGAGGAAGCCGGGTCAGCAGCCGTGCCCTGGGGATTTTGGCCTGACTTCTCGCAGTGTCTTAATATGCCCCAGCTGGCAGCAATAATTGGAGAGTTATTAAATAACTGTCTGCAGTGACATACAATCTGCAGAGCACTGTACCAATTATTTTTCATTTGCTTCCCTCTATCTCAACGTGTCTCTATCTACCCATCCTGCCCTGCCCGCGGTTCCCATGAACAATTTACTGTAGTGATTGCAGGGTAGCGAGATCTTCTGCAACAAAGAAACTACTTTATTTTCCGCCATGGTTAATGCCCCAGTTTAATGAGTCCTTCATATCATTCTCACCACCCTAAATTAAAGGGTAGGCTATGCAATTAAACTGTTTAGGTTTCAGAATGCCCCTCTCAGAGTTATCTGCAAAATGGCTTGAAATGCAGCTGCTACTAATATTGCTCGTATTAAAACTGGCAAAGGAAAAACCGCTTTCATCTCCTTACTTTTAGTGGTGTGCCTTTACTTTCAATTAAATTAATTATTTGCACCATCTTGTTCCTGATCATTGTCCCACAAGATTTTCCTAGCCAGGAAATATTTTATGCAATACATAACTGTAGATGCTTAGACTTTAATGTTTGTCTTTCAGGAGTGGGGAAAGAGGTGGGATTTGCAGCTCTTAGTCTAATTGACACCAGTATTAATCCAGAGTAAAGTCATAGTTTGCAGTGGATTTACTCCAGATTTAAGCTTTGTTAGATCAGAATTTGCTCCCTTTTTATCTTTTTTTTTTTTTTTTAATAGAAGCTTAATGAAGAAAAGAAGTTCCCCAAAACCCTTCTCCCCAAAGCTCTTCTCTCCGTCTGGAGCCTGTTGCTGTATTACTAAGGGTCAGACAATGACCTGCATTAATAGAGCATCCTTGAGGACCCCCAGATTCTTTCCATCAGGAGCTGCTTCACCCATCCCTGATATCCAGCCCACTTGAGATGAAAAGTGGCTGGTTTTTAAGGAGAGGAAAGAGGTTTGTCACTGCTTGGGTTGGGAGCAGAGCAGGGACGCCACCAGCACCCAGCAGCGCTGAGCAAACCGAGGGGGTGACACCCACAAAGCTCTCCCAAAGCCCACCTCACGCTCTGTGGGATTTACCAGGGTAGGGAAGGTTTGGGTCCATGGAGAGACACAAGAAAAACGCTGAAAAACTAGCTGAGGGACCGGAGGGGGTGACTGCGTGTTTATTTTTAGGCAAAATGTAATTACTCTCTGGATTTAGCTGAGTCAGTGGAGGTGCAGATCCCAACCTTGCAGCCCTTGCAGGAGCCGCGGTTTTCTGCACCCAGAGTGCAGCACTGAAAGCAGGAGGTCAGATGCATCGGCTGGGAGATTCCCAGCATCGGTGTAAGCAGACGAGTCCAGCCCGGCAGCCTCATCTTCTGAAGCACTCACACAGGTAAGTGCTGTCGTGTGAGCAGGATTGCCTCTTGCAGAAAGTACCATAGACTCCAGGAGTCCCAATTTCTTTTTTCCTTTTGTCCCCAAAATGTCAAAACAGAGGCATAAGTGGCAGAAGAAATAGCTCTTTTCTGCCATTTAGCTGTGAAAGGCTCTGCAGCAATCCAAGGTATTATATTTGGGAGGCATCTGCAGTGAAGTTTCTTCCTGCCCCAAACCTGTCAAGTTCCAATATTCATTTTAATGATCTCATTTTCCATAAAAAATGGAAAGAAAAACAATACATTCAATAGAAATGAGATTAGAAAATGGGAGGGGAGTGAATTACAAATGCAAGAGTCTGTAGTTATTCCAAGGGAGATAAATCTCACTTTAAGTGGTCTCCAGTGAAACAGTGTCTTGCTAAGAATAAGGAAAAAAAATATGTTTTTGTTGATAAATAAAAGTGTGAGGCAGTGGCAGGCAGCGTTTTCTAACACCAGCAGGTTATCATGGTACCTTGGGACTAACGATACCTGGGGTTTATTCTTGGCCTTGCCGTTGTCCCTCTGCAGTAAATCATTTAACACACTGTGCTGAAGTTGCAGCACAATCTGGAAAATCAAACTTCAGTGAACAAACGTACAAATGACATCAGCATGTAACTCTCGGTAAAGTTGTCACTGCCAGGCTTCTACTGCCCTGATAGGATCAGGAGGTCTGGAGTACGTAATGAATTGGAAAGGTGCAAATTAATGTCATTTCACTGGGAGAAATACTTGAATTTGGCGCTGGATCTCGTGGCGATGAACCTCTTGTATGTCTCCCAACGCAGATGTGATGCCAATGATGGCTTGAAAAGGCTTTTTTTTTTTTTTTTTCCCCCTCTTATGTTGTGCATTTGGTCAGATTTTCTCTCTGCACGAATAGCAGGCAGCAGAAAAGGTGTTTGCTTTGCAGAACTCTCCCTGAGTCCCTTTTCCACCTGATCCTCAAGCTGCAGTGAGGAAGGGCTTGGGTCAGGGATGGATAATAGGGACTGAACAGCAAATAGCCAGCAGCGTGGTAATGCCACCACGTTTGTTCTCACCTAATCGAAAACAGATTGGCCTTTTCCACCCCGCACCTGATGACTGGGAGGGAAGCAGTGGCATGAGCTGTAATGGGATGGGGTGAGGTATCTCTAGAAAGGATGTAAACCCGTGAGCTGGCACGCGCCGCGCCAGGGTATGGAGAGCTGCGCGAAACACCGCCGTGATCAACGGCCACATGGGCTGGAGCTGGAGAATGGCCGACCCTCCTAGCTGGGGAGCTAATGATTCCCTTCAGGATTGCATCATTAGATTCAAACTGAGTCATTATGAGGCAATTTGGGAAAACAAGTTAGAATTCATTACTGAGGAAACACGTTGGAGCTGTTGCAAGAGCCTCCCGTCGGGTAGGAGCCTCCCGTCGGGTAGGTGCTCCGAGGCACAGCCAGCACCTCGCTCCCGGGGCCGCGAGCAGCTCTGCCTCCGGGGCAGGAGCCGAGATCCATGTCCAACGTGGGCTGGCAGGATTCTCCTCTTATACCACCCACAGCTGCTTTCTGCTTGCCTCCTGCCATCTGCCTTCCCCAAGACACCCATTACCAGGATAAACAAAGCCCAGAGCAGGCAGAGACACTGAAATCATGAAATCTGCACCTGTGCAATCCTGGGCCAGAGCCTCAGCATCCGTCAGCAGGTTTGGCTTCCTCCCCTCTGGTGGTCTAGCTGCTCATGGCCCCTTTGCTCTGGCTGACCGATCAGATGTTTGCCCTCCCTGCTCACTACCTGGTGCCTCTGCCAGTGGGCACAGCTTTGCACAGTTCTGCGCAGGGTGATTCTCTTCTGCTGTCAGGAAGCATCTTCAGCGGGCATAACGGAGGGGCTGGAAACAGGGCTACCTGCAAACTGCCAGACAGTTTGTAGCCGGTTTAGCATTTCTCTTGGAAACCCAACAAAACCCCATGGCTGTTATTGGGCTACAGCTCATCCTGCAAAGCCGCCGCTGAGCCACAGGAGGATTTCTACCGCAAGGTCACCAAGTGTTGGCTTCAAAATGCTGGGTGAGGACAGCGACGTCCTTGATGAGGGCAGAGAATGTGGAGCGAAGGACGAGGAAAGGTTTGACAGAACAGCTAGAGAAAAGGAGCTTGGGGATCAATCCAAGGCTCGGTTGTGCTTTGGCATGAAGACCGACACTGACACGCCTGCCTGATCGTCAGTAAGCAGACATCAACTCCTCAGGAAGTTTAAACACAGACCAGGAGCGCATCTTAACATCAGCTTCATGACTAAGAAAACAAAGGCATGGATGCAGACTAGGGATGGAAGGATACAGCCCCATTACTTGCCTCTACTGAGAAGTTTTATCCTGAAATCACTGCTGTGAGAGACTGAGCTGTGGCCACTGAAGGTGAGCTGGGGTCTGTCAATAGGTTTGTAAAGTTGTCAGGCCTGGCTGTTACTGGAAAAGCAGATACTCGTGTCTTTGCACGTACAATAAGCAAATTATTTGCCTAGTGAGGGGGGAAAGTAATGGAGAAATACAGTGAATAATGGAAACTCCTCAAGAATCAAGTATGGTGAAACAGAGACCCCAGTGAGGTGAGCCGGCTGATGGGTAGCAAAGACAACAGAGGACAGACCCACTGAGCATCTCCCATCAGTCATTTTCTAGGGAGCTCCACGCCACAGCTGTGTGAAGAGATGATGGACGGCTGATCCCAGGTAAAATCTCCACCACCTCAGCATGACTCACCAGGAATGAGGAGATTTAAAGGAACAGAGCAAGGTACAGGGTGAAGAAGAGGATTTCAAACACAGGGCTCAGGGCATCGCAGCCCTCCCTGCTACTACCCCACGCGGTACTTACCATAGGACTGGTAACAGAAAAGGCTTTGCACGTCCTCACAGCTGCATCTGCCCACGATGCCAAAGCCACGCAGCACAGGTGACAAGCTCACCAGAGAGTCTGGGGCACTGGAGTGGCAGTCCACCCTCCGCCCAGTGGCTGCAGGCTTGGGACTGGCTGTACGGGGTTGCCCCTTCGAAACTAGTGCCACAAAATCAGGTCACCTTTGTGAATTACAGGTTGCACCTCAAAGGGTGGGGGTTTTTTTTCCTCAAACTTCTAGCAAAAAGCAGCAGCTCCCGATAGGGTCAGTTGTTTGTATGAAGGAGAAACAGCAAAAACTTGGTGGGTTGGGGTATAAAAGGTTTCCTTTGCTTCCTCAGCAAACAATGTCTTACTGCAAATAACTGCATACCCCCAGCCCTGTTCTGTCCTGGGCAATGCTTAAACTGTCAATAATCATAAGGCTGCTGTCACAGTGCTGCTCAATGGGGTTGACAGATTATATCTCTAAAGTCCCTTTATTGGACCTTGTTCCCAGAAAAGCTTGCAAATTGCTCTGATCTTACCAGACAAAGGCGTTGCTCACTCTCGGAGTCCTTGGATATCCTACACAATAAGGTAGGAATTGGTGAGAATTACCTGAGATAAAATATCCCTTACGACATCAAAGTTCCTGATCTTTTAGCTGTCAGCCATAGGTATGTGAAAGTCCTGACAGGCTGAAGATAGAAGGAAGAGATAAAGCAAAAAAGAAAAGGGGAGAGGGGGGAGAAATGAAGAAATTCTCCAAATGAAATGTTATATCATTGGATTTGGCACAAAGATTTCAGTGCAGCAGGTCTATACGGCTAACCGGGGCTTTTGCCTTTTGAAACGAGCAAGCAACAGCTAATGCCAGGTGGCCAAGGGCAGATCCTGATCTTCATCACACTGATGGGTAAGGGAAGCAGGAGTAACAGAGATCACGATACAGCAAAATCACGGTCGTACAACCTCCCCCATCTTCCCCATCTCCATACTGTCAGCTGTTGGTTGCTTTTTTCCAGTTAGACAGCTGAAGTGGGTCAGCTACCAAGGGGGGAATGCTGGTGTAACACAAGACACAGTCTTTTTACCATCTTTGCTCTGTACATTTAATAATAAGGCTCCCTGTGGAGGGTTGACTGCCCTGGGTTGTTCACAGTAGCTGTGGCAGGAGAGCTGGGGTCGGATTTTTACCCAGTGCAGCCCAACCTGGATTAGTAATCCGATTGCAAAAGCCCATGTCTTTGGCAGTGAAGCCACAGGTTAAGTCTGAAACAGATTTTTACTGAAACAGAGTCAAAGAGGTTGAGCTGAAATGAGATCTGGCTTGTTCCTTTAAAATCCTGCCCTTTCACGCTATAAAGACTGGACAGACCTTCCCTCTGCCCACTACTCCCGCACACCTAATCCTCCTCCCAGGACTATATTTTAGAGCAGATCAAATACCTTTAGGTTCTTAGAAAAGACTGGTTTTGGCAAATGCACAAAATACTTTTCTCAAATGACATAAATATTGTATGTTATTTGCTGCCTTGCCAAAATGCAAACACACACGTGCGCTCCTAACTAAGCAACATTCTTTAAAAGTTAAGATCATTGCTTAGAAAGAAATATATAGGATTTTATAAATCCAAATTGATCACACACTGCGTGTGTTGAAAATATGTACAAAAATGGGACCCCAAAACTCCATTAAACCACCTCTGAGACAATACATCACTGCACCTTTATATTGCACAGAGGGGTTTAACAACCCTTCTCCAGGAAAATATTTTACTAGGTAACAAAAAAAAAAAAGTTATTGAAAACACATATATTTGATACTTTTGGCAATTCATTTTACTACTTGCATTTCCAATTCATTGGTATAGTTCATGAAAAAAAAATATTTTTGCAGTTGGGTCATGTTATTATTTCTCTAATTTTTTTTCTACTTGAAAGTCATGATATGATTTCTTTCTGTGAAACAACAAAGACAGACAAAAGCTTCTTGCCCACTTTGGTGATCCTGTAGATGCTTCAGGGAAATGGTCTGCTGGAAATGTAGAATACACACAGACGTGCCTATAGTAAATTATGGCATCTTTCTGCATTTCTGTATAACCAACATTATATCTGAACCAGCTAGAAAAAGAGCCAGGAGAAGAACTTGTATATTGAATCTCCTAAGGAACAAAAAGAAGGTATCATTTACTAGACAATACTAAAATCTTTTAAAAAAATTAGACAATTTTGCATCAGATCACTCAAACTGTCCCTGGCACTCACCTGTTGTGTGACTTGGATGGATCACTTCATCTCACCCTCCAGTACTCCTCTTGGCTGTATGGATGCACCTCTTCAGGTGAAAGCCTGGAAATCCCAGAAGAGGGCAAAGGAAGGGAGAGGAGGAGATAAGCTCTTCTAAATCAGACTAACAGCACATCTGCACTGCAAACTGAACTTGGCCTCAGATTCAGGTCTGCCACGTCCTTTTCCTACATAGAGAATGACTTTTCACCTAAAGCTGCTTGTGCTCACGTTAGCTGGCCGTCATGGAAATGTGGACATGTGCTGGGCTTTTGCTTTTCCTTGGGCAGATAACATCACCATTTTGAAACAAACCTAAACAATAGGCGTGACCCTTCAGTGCCTGTCTGCAATCCATCCTCCTATCTCCCCCCTCACCTGCCTTTTTTATAGAATCACAGAATCATTTAGGTTAGAAAAGACCTTTAAGATCATCAAGTTCAACTGCTAACCCAGCATTGCCAAGTCCACCACTAAACCGTGCCTATAGAATCATTTTCCTTCCATATCTCCAAGAAGACTTTGGAGCCTTTTGAGTCTCCGTTTACTAATGTGCAAAGAGCCAAGTGACATAGGCCCTTGGAAGCACTGGTGACAGCAGAAGCACAGAGCCACTTCACAGGCTGTGGTTTCCCAGGGTGGCCTCTGATTCCTGAATCCAAACACTGCTCATCTGTGAAGACCAACACTGAACATCCATACAAGGATTTCTGCTTATTTAACCAAACTCGTCCTGGACCATGTGTGTGCTTACTTCTGAAGAGCTTCCTTCTTACCACGCTACAGGTAAGTCTAACTTTTGCCTTGGCAGAGATACTGCAAGTACCCACGAGCATGATGTGTCCACGTTTGTCCGGAGAACAGTGATTTTCCATTTTAATTGCTTCCTGTATGACACGTTTTGTCAGGTCCCAGCTTCCTGCCAGTTGATCTCCTCACAGCATTTGTTTCCTGCTGTGCATATAATTACAGCCACTAAAGTCCATCAGCAAAAGTGCGATCAATTTGAAAGATTAATGAATCTCATGCTTTCTCTCTCTCCTCCCCCCAGTTAGAAAGCCCACTCCGGAGTTTCCAGCACACATCTATCATTACACACTCCTGGGTCTCAGGTAAATTAGCAACCTGATTCTTTTCCCTGCTGTCACTTAGAAGAAAAGGGCTTCTTATTTGCCATCCAAGGAAAAGTACAGTAAACCTAGAACTAGATAAAAGGGAAGTAATCAAATATATTTAACTGTACTCAGCCAAATCCCATTATTTGTATAGATGTTAGCTGGTGCATTTGAAGAATTAGGATAGCCTTGTCTCTAATAGGAAATTGTACTGCTTGATTGAAAAACACAATTTCTGAGCTAGTGTCCTACTTAAAATGAGAAGTTCAGCTTTATGTATACATATATATATATATATATATGGGGAGCTTGGCAGATACTAAAAAAAAAAGTTACATGTCGTTGCTCTTCCACTAAGCATGTGCATTTGGGTGAACACCACATCCCTTTGCTTTTCTTTCATTGAGGGGAAATGTCTCACCAGTGGGAAGTTTCCTTGGATTGTCCTTCTCACATCTACCTGAAGGAAGTAGGGAAAATAATTTTAAATAAGTCACCTCCTACATACCAGAGGGCACCATCTCTTCGTTGTTGTGGGGAAGAACAGCTTATGGGGTATAGGGAAAACGTAGGGGCAGACTGAGCAGCTACAGTAAAGGAACATGCTGGGAGTATCTCATGGAGATAATAACCGTGGTGAGGGTTGCAGGAGACCACAGAAAGCCTTCAGCTGGTGCTAGGACCACAGGTTTTGAAAATATATGGATGACATCAGGGCAGTGCCTATGCAAGGGGTTCTCCTTCCCTTGGCAGCTGGGTGTGTGGGAAGGGAAGAATGTGCCACCTCTAGACAGCTGTGATCGATGGTCACCTGCGCAAGTACCTTCCTCTTCAGAAACCTCTCCGGTGCCAAAACACACAGAGTACACGGATCAAGACTAATCTAATTGGGAAGTAAGCAAAACCACCTCCTTACTCTCTTCCACAGGACCAAATTATCTTTCAGGTTTCCCTGTGCAAGCAGCACAGGTTTTGCTGTAAAACCATTTGATTAAGGTGTTCCAATACAAGTATTGAAATTCCGGTCCAAAGGTTGAGGAAAAGTCTTCTCTCAGCTGTGCTCATGACAGCACACAGCTTTTCTCAGCTCGGTTTTGTGCTCAGAAGACACTGGTTAGTGTGCTAACCAGCTGTGTAAGTAAGTGTGGCCCTGCAGGAAGCCCTGGATCTTGAGGATGATGAACTGACTCACCCTGATGTAAATGGGCACAACGAGATGGGGCACATTGCGGTCCCAGGCTCCAGTTTTACTTTGCTCCGATTAAACGTTACAACTCAACATCGCTTTAGTACTTTAGGGAGAAGAAGGGGGGAGACAAGAGTCCCCGCAATGTTTTTTTACATGCCTGAGTCAAATTACCCTCCCTTCTGCGGGGCTTCTTCTGAAATAACAGATCTTACTGTAACCAAATATTGCCATCCAGGAAAGCCATTTTGCAACCAGCAAGGAGGCTTCTTCCTTCTCAGCAGCCACTGAAAGGCCCTTTGTTCTCGGGCTGAACACCTGGAGAGTGTTATCAGCAGTGGCCTCTCCGGGCTGGCCCGTGAAGCAGCTGCAGCAAGACCCAGTGGCATTGGCATTGGCAGCAGCACCTGGGAGCTGCTGGCACCCAAAAGCCATCCCATCTGGGCCATCACCCAGGTAGCTTTGGGTGGTCCCCCTCTTCCATGGGGACCAGGGAAACCAGCCTGGTCTGTGTTTTCTTTCTTTTCCCATGCTAAAATGAAGAGCCTCGCTACAAAGGGTCTTTAGACAACCTGGAGGTGGTGACACCTCTGTAGAGAAAGGAGAAGCCTTGGGCATTACCATGCCTTTCCGGACAAACTGGTAATGTGAGTGGCCAAGGGCTGACACAGAGCACCGGCATCCTGGACACATGGTTTGAAACTACACCTCAAAGAGTACAAGGTGGAACCGTTGACTGGCATGTGGGGTAGGGCATCCATCAGAGAGGGAGTCGCCTGATGTGACCCAGGACAAGACTGCACACCAAGCTGGCCCCGGGCACAGCTTTCTGCTCTGTCTGTACAGTCAGCACCACAACAAGACAGTCAGATCCACATCTGCTCAGAAACTCGAGGAAACCCAACTCATTCAACCCAGCACATAATTGCCTGAGGGCAGACAGTCCTTTTCCATATGCCTGACAGTAGAACTGTACTGCATAAACCATCACTGCCAGGCACATCAGCCTCCAAAACCAGAAGGTTTTCTTTCTTTCACGGCATTTGACATGATTAAAAGAAAAAATCTGACATGATAAAAAGAAAAAAAGAAAAAAGGGGGAGGAAAGCTAGAAAGTCAGAATGCAGGGGCTGTCTCCTGGAGACAGGGTCACCTGGAGAGTTGCCTGCACCACTGAGTCTGTGCTGGGTCTATGAGAATTTTATGCAGCCTCAGTGGAAATTATATCTGCAACTTACGAGTTATCTAGCAGGTCCAGGCCTTCAGGCCTTTCTCTGAGTATTCATTTTCCACTGCAGTGGAAAGGCCGGACAGCCTATGTCACAGAAAGAAAAAAAAAAACCCCAAACAAAAAACAAAACACCATCATTCTTCCTTTCCTGATAATCCAGATAAAATACTGACTCCTACAAGGGAGTCATATGTTGGGGGATTTCAGCAATGCCTCATCGCAGGATGTGCAGCTCTGCAAAGTATTCTTTCTGGAGTAGTTCTGCCAAATATTGAAAGCAAATTGCATAATGTGAGAAGGGGCAGACAGCAGTGAAGCTTCATCATCTGCGGTGGCAGTTCAGCGTTATCACAAGTTCTTCCATACACAGCGGCATCGTTTCGGTTTTCTTTGGACTGCAGCAGTGAAAGAACAAACATTTCAAAAGGTTCAAATGAGACCTTTGAGTGCCAGCACTGAGTCCCTATGAGGTTCAGATAAACTGACAAAATAACATCCTGCAAAAGCTTTACCTGGGACAAACCACCGTTTCTGTGTTCACATTCAGGCAGTTTGTAGCATACGGGCCACTTTAAACCTTGGTCTCTGTCCAGACAGCAGTACCAACTCTCCCATGACTTTATGTTTGCATCTCTTTCTAATATTCCTCCCTTTCTTCCTCGCGAAGGGAAAATTTCCAGGTTTGTTCCTTTTAACTTTGTTTGTGGTAGCACTCTTGACAGAAGGACTTAGTGTCTATTTAGTGTCTTTGCAAGGAAAAGGGAGAAACTTCTCGGTTACATAAAAGTTTGTATCAAAATTCAAGAATCCGGATTAATTATAGGAGACTTGCCTTGTATCATTCAATTTGTTTGAATAGCTTTAAAGATTAAGCAGATCCAAGGCCTAACAGAACCAGAGCCAGTAAGACAATAGCTGAGATTTCCCTTTGAAACAAAATATACAGGTGGTTTCTGTGAGTTTCTGTGTCTATCTGCCTGCCTTTTTTATTTTTATGCCGTATCCAATATCACAGAACCTGGCAGTAGAAATCATATAGCAATTTGTGAAAGCTTGTTGCTGTTCTAGATATCATATAGTCTGTTCCACACCAGCAAAGACAAAACCAATGCCTTTACTCCTCGAGTTTTCATTCAAAGGATAATGATCTCTGGTAACAAAATATTTGGCAGTAGCATTATTTAAAATGCACAGAGGAAATGTTTGTCCCTAATTCAAGGGACTGTGGTCACACAGTCTCTATTCACTTGCTATTTGCCAACGAATGCCAAAGGCTAATCTGTAAAAAGCCCAGGGACAGAGTTAAGTTTATCACACTCCATCCTTAACTCATCCCATTGTAAAGGAGAGGAAAAAAAAAATAATTACTGAATTTCTTCGTGGCCAGAGAACTTACAAACTGAGTTATGCCCAGCAGGCTGTAATGGTTCCTCCGGTAAATATCTAATTAGGCGGTTGGGGTGTTTTATGTGTTTTGTTTTGGGTTGTGGGGTTTTTTTTCTTTCACCGCATACTTTTGTGTTTAAATTCCCTTTGCAGTGAACGACTTCTCGAGTTTTCCAAATTTCTCACACGCACAGAAGAGGGAAGTAAGAAAAAAAGCGGAGGGGAGATTTCGGTCGTGGGAACAGGAGTCAGAGACGGAGATTTGCAAAAGCTAAAGGCAAATCCTCCCCGAAATCTCCATCTGAAACACCGCAAACCGCAGCCACGACCTGCCCGGGACCGCTGGCTGTCTCGGGAGGGAGAGACAGAACCAGCCCGAGGGGGTGTCCACTTTTGGGGGCGGAGGGGTCTCTCCTCAAAAACCCAAAGCGGTTAAAACGCGGCGAAGGACACGGCCCCTTGGCAAAGCGACGGGTCCGTCTGTAGTTGCGCAAATCCCGAACCTGGGAAGCGTTACCGGCCCCGGCCCGGCATCCCCGCCCGCCCGGCACCGCGAACCCCGCTTCATCCCCCGGAGCACCGAAACGCGCTGAGCGGGGTCAACCGACGGCACGATCGCGGCTGGCCCTGCTCGGCGATGTCGCGACGGTGCCCAGCACCCCCGGGATGGGGAAAAACGGCCCCAGGGGTGGGGGAGAGGAGCTGAGCATCCTCCCCGCTCCACTCCTCTCCTGTAGGAGGGATGCTCGGCTTCGGCAGGGACGGCGGGGAGGTGAGAAACCTGCGGGTCTCCGGCCCAGAAAGCTCGGAGCTGGTGCCCGGGGGATGCTACCTGCTCCGGGGACGGTCCCAGCCGCTGCCCAGCTCGGTCCCCGCAGCCTCGCTGGTCCTGCGGGCACCCCGGGGACGCCCCCACCCTCCCGGCCGAGCTGAAAACCGGCGAGATTAATTTTATTTATTTATTTATTTATTAAATGGAGCCACGGCGAGGTGCTGGGGCTAGGCTGAGTCCCCCCCCGCCCCGGGAAGGCCGGGGTCAGCCCCGCACCCCGGCTCAGCCCCGGCGCACCTGCCCCAGCCCCGGGGATGCGGGTCTCTGCCCGCGGGGACGGAGCCGGGCCGGGGCGGCTCCTCCCCCGCACCCCCGAGCTCTCCTGCCCCTTCTCCCTCGTTAGGAAAGTGTTAGGAAGTTGCTGAAGTGCGAAATGAGCCTGCGAAATCTCGTTGTCCTCATTAAACTCTGACAAGGAGGGTGACAAGAAGCAGCGGAGGGGAAACAATGCGGGCAGTGTTGGGGAGAGCCCCGCGCCGGGGGCAGCTTTTGTGCCCGCCAACAAAAGCTCTTGTTTGCATGTGTTAAAGTCCATTAAACCGCGGCAGCCCCAGGTGCAAACGCCAGCCCGGAGAGGCCGCGTCACCTTCCGCGCCCGCTGAGCGCGGCGGCAGCACCGCGGCTCTGCCCCGAGCGCCGGCATTGTCGGGGCGGGGGCTGCGAGCGGGCAGCGGCCGGGGGCACGGCCCGGGCGGCGTGTGCGCGCCGAGGCCCTCCTAATGAGCGCCCGCGGCTGCATCTTCATTAACAGCCGTGTAATGCGAGCGTGCAAACCTGGGTGGGTTGCACTGGCTTTTTTTTTTTGTGTGCCCCCAGATTTGTCTGTCCCCCGCCTCGCCGTTAGTGGAAGCGAGGGGCTCTGCTGCGGGAGGGTGGGACACAATGTCGGTTATTGTGCTGCTCAGCCCCCCACCGGAGAGGACACGGATGGGACCCCACAGGCCAGGGCTGTGGATGAGCGGACCCGATGTGAAAGAACCCGGCGGACATGTGTCATGATTCGGTTTGTTCCATCGTGGCTCGTCAAGGTATGTTGGAACGTTGTAAAAAACAGCAAATCCCTGAGAAAGGACCCCCAAGGTTAGGACGGCAGCAGTTTTCCAGCTCCTGGTTCAAACGGCAGAATTCAACCCAAAAGGTGGAAAAGAGAGGGACTGTCCAACTATTACCCATAAAAAAAAAAAAAAAAAAAAAAAAAAAAAAGCCTTGCACAGGTCAAAGCCTATAAAAACAACCTCACTGCAGTACGACTGGCACGGCACTTTGCCCAAGAAAAAGTATTTCCAGGTTCTGTTGCAACAAGTCCGCATCACTTTATCCCCAGTGGGTCTGCCTGGGATCTGCCCCACAGCTATTTTAAAATGTGCTGTTAATAACAATTCATTACAGTTGATAGAACTGGGAGACTTGCCTTTTATTTTGCAATTAGACATAAAGGCTCTGATCTGGCAAATGCTGTGCACTGTAAGCATGTGAGTAGCTCTGCTGAAGTCATCTGGGACTGCTCATGTGCTTAATGTTAAGCCTGTGCGAGTTTGCAGGATCAAGGCCTGAGACGTATCTTCTCTAAGGATATTTGTTTACCTGCTCTGTTCTGTATTTCCTAGATTCGTTACTGTGCCCTGCAAAAAAAGTTTGTCTGGGAGGACCTGAAGAGACTAGAATCAGCTGGGCAAAGCTCACCAGTGGCATTATGAAGCCAAATGATTCTTCCCGTAAACAAAAATTGTTTGCAGGAGCTTGATTCGGGAAGACATTATGGTGTTGGGTACGTTGCATTGCGAACTGTTCAGCTGTGCAAGCCTGTGTGTACTGAGGCGTTAATGCAGAATTGTTGGGCATTGGGCCCAGAACAGATGTGACGATGAGGGAGAGCGAAGAGACAGGGAGGAAGGAGCAGAAGAAGAAAGCACGTTTTAGGCTCCTCAATTCCTGACTAGGCAACCACGGCTTCCAAAACCTGGGCACTGGCCCCAAATCCCTCTTATCAAGAGAAAGTAGGAAGCAACACGATCTGTGGAGAAAACAAACATATTTGTTTTTTCATTTGCCAATCCTGCAAACAATAGCTGTTTGCGGGCAAATAATCCTCAGGTCTGCATGGGTAGATCAATGCAGGGAGTGGTTCCCATCGGCTCCGCCGTGCCAGACACACTGAATGGTTTGTAATGAAACAGGTCCTTGAACTTCTTCACAGTGCAGACACTATCTTAGTAGGTTATCATGCACTTGCTTCTGTTCCTGCTCCCACTCTCCTCATCTTCCAACGCTAGGTAGGCCTGGCAGGGAGAAGTGAAGGCAAGAGGAAATAGGAGTTGTTTTAACATAAAAGGCTTCAAAATGTTCAGCTGTTTGTTATTTCCTTGCCACTAACTTTTCCAATTTACCCTTGGAGCCAGGCAAACTAAAGGGGAGGCCAGTCCTTGTGCACAGTCACAGTTTAATACCTATGATATGCATGAAGAAAATTAATTTGATTGAGGATTTCGCTTCATGAAGTAATTACAGTGCAAAGTATAAATAGGCTGTGTTTTGTCTTGAGCCGCCGAAGTCCTGGTTTGCATCATGAGGTCATATTTAGGATTACAAATGCTCACACAATTACCATCTCACAGTATCTTGCATCGCTCCTCTTCCCCTTCACTGAGAGACTTTGTGGAGGTGGAGGGGAATGGGAAAAGAAACTCTCCTTCAGCCCCAGATGTGTTAAAATGGAAGCTTTAACCTACAGGGCACAAGAAGGGCCATGCAAATACGGGGGGAGTGCTGCCTTCATGGGGTAAGGCTGTCTCAGGCTCCCAGATACAGCCAGTGCCAACAACCTTTCCCCACTAATACCATTCAGCACAGCCCAGGCAAGGCTGGAATAACTTAACACCCCCCCACCCCCACTCCCCATGTAACATACACGATTTCCAAAGGATCTTCAGTACAGACTGATTTTTTAATTATTTTTTTTTAAAGGCATCTCTCCGGATTTTGAAATTGCATGTGACTACTTTGATAACCTGAATAGAACTTGTCTTGGTATAAAACGGCAGACTTCTTCATTAATTTTGTGTCATTTGCAATGTCTTTCACAGCTGAAGACAGCAGTTCAGTCATCACCATTTCTCCTACTTGTTTAATACAGCTGCTGATCAGGTTTGGCTTCAACGAACTCAGCAAAAACCTGTGTAAAAGCCAAACTCTTAAGCAGCAGTAATTGCCGTTAGATAGCTACATAATTGTTTAGACAGCTAAAGAAGCAAGAGCCGCCTTTGTTACTAAACAGCTTCTTCCAATGGGTATCTAAGGGACTGTTTCTCCATCTTTGTATTCTCTGCATCTGGAATAAAGAAGCAAGCCTGGTAAGAGGGGACCAGGTTGAGGGAGCTCACTAGAACCTATTTGTTTCTGGGGTCTGGAATGGATCTTGGGATTTTGCAGACAGAAAGTATTTGGAAAAACAAAGCAAACCAAAAAACAAAGCATATGTCTCGCTCCCTTCAAATGGCCAGCCTATATCAATTAAACAGTCCACTACTGCTACCAGGGAGCCTGTAAAATGTCAGTCATATAGTAGTTCAAAACAATCCATCCTGCTGCTAACCCATATTGTGGTGAATTTGATCAAGAGTGATGAAATTTATGATTTTAAAGTTTGCTTAGAAAAATTAACTCAAACCCTAGAAAACTACCCACAGAAAACAAAGTTACAGGAATAGCAAGTTTACAAAATCTGGCACAGAAAAATAAGAAAATTCCTTTGATTAAAGTCACTGGGGAGCAAGGCCCAGTCAGCCGTGTGTTCTGCTTCATCTGGACGTTTAGGTGGGAGATTTTCAGGTCTGGCTTGTTGCGCAGTTACTGCCGTAGCTGAGCTCAGTGGGAGCTGACATCTGAATGCCTATCATCTAAAGTACTCAGTCTGTAGGTGACTCACATCGGGAATCCAAAACGATGAACACTTTTTTTTTTTTTAATTTATCACTGCCTGCTTTCTTTCCTCACTGATAATACAGGGTCAGCATCACCTCAAAATTACTGGAAGTGGAAATGCTGCATGTGAAACACTCAGACACTGCTGTCATGAGTACCATGGAAAAACCATACGGAAATGAATAATTTTGTGCCCAAAGCACAGTTTGAATAACAGGCAGTAAAAAGCCCCATCGCTGCACATTAAACAAGAGGAGAATAAATCATGAGGGGAGCTGCTCTCTGAGGAGCAGCAATCATTGCCAGTGTGGAGTGAGTGGGATGCCTGTGGGAAAAGGGCACGGATAACTCAATTGCAGTTCATCAGGATGCACAAAAACAGGCAAATTCTGATCACTCCTAGCTGTGGAATGCTGGAGCGTACAGCCTCAGTAGCCTATTAGAGTATATTGTTTCACACACATATTTATGTTTGTGCGTGTATATGCTTCAGGGTATATGTAAAATAAGCAGAGTAAGCTTTGGCTCTGTGCCATGTTAACTGCTCTACACAGCTATGAGACTTCTGGCCAGCTTGAAGCATAGGCTGAGGTCTAGATGCAAAATATCACTGAAATATCAGCTGATTAACTTGCATAGTAACTCTCAATGGCTACACCGCTGCTGACCGGGCAAACCACTGTCCTGGAGGTGAGTATGTGCCCCACTGCCAAATCTGTCTTCATCCATGGGGCAGGATACCAAAGTTGTCCAGAAGCATCATGCTTTCAGGTGATCTGCAAGCACCTTCACTGATCCTCTGGATACAACCCCCCTGCACTCCCTCTGTGCAACATAGGACTCATGTATACAGGAGTAGAGTGTATTTGGAGGAGAAGCTACCACCAGCAGTATTCCCTTCGTTATGTTTAAATGAGGTGAGGAAGTCAGAGAAATTAATTCCTACAGAGACCCTTGGCATCCATAGCAGATAGGGAGACAGCTACATCATAGCATGAGCACGTCCTGTGACTGCGCTTGGCACGGACGGACAGACTGGCACGGAGAAGTGCAGTCAGGTCTAATTCATGGTGGCAGATTTAAGAGAGTATATGACTGACCCAACAGAGGCAAGGCAATCTTTGCACTGGCTGGCAGAGAAGAGCTGGTGTACTCACAGTCTAGAGACTTTCTGTGAGATACAGCTCTGCAGAGCGGCACAGCACCAGGGAATTCACAGCTATTGCGTTCAGTGCAGCAGGTTAAGGATACATATTGCAGACATCTCTGCAAACACTGCTGCAACAGTAGAACATAACAGGGTGACTCAATAGTAATGTGACCTTTCATTAACAGTCACTTTTCCTCTTGTGTCTGTTTCTGACACATTTATCAACTGTTACAAACTTAGGTAAAACCCGTTTTTTCAGTGCTTCACTCTGAATGGTGGTATGGCCCTCCTGGAGCATGGGGATGAATATAAAACATCTCTCACTTGTTCTGATTGGGGCTCTGCTGTTGCTTTTAGGGCATCTCCTGCTGAGCTCACCATTCAGCAGTCTGGAGGAGCGAGTGTTTCCACCTCTGTGGATCTGACACAAGCACCAGTGACAAAAGACACATCTCCTGGAGCTGGTGGAGTTGTTCCTGTTTATGGTAGGACTGAGTTTGCCCAACAAGGGACCAGTCATTGTCTGCAAAACTCTGTGACGGTGGAACGTTTTGTTACTCTTCTTGTGACGTTACTAGGGGAAATATTGCATACAGCTATGTATATTGGTTAAAGTTTATTATTTCAGCTCATTGATATGTCACTGACTCACAATTCATTCACTTTGTACAGCCTTTTAAAAGTCTTACACACACCCTCAAACCCTGCATGTGGAACTTTTGCCCTAGGTATATCTCACACTGCACCAACATTAACTTGAAGAAGCAATAGCACCTAAAATAATTTCCCCCAGGAATATCTTGTAAAAAAATCTTCCTCATGAGACATGAGACAAGGTCATTCCACATGAGACAACCCATTGGAATATCTCTTTAGACACTGCTTGTCCTGGAACTTCTTATTCATCATTGTCTTAATCCAGATATTTTGTGCTTAACTACCAGAGTACTTTCCACTTCAGTTGAGCATTTCTGTGGGCAAAATCAGACAGAAATGGATAAATTCTGTTGATATTGTGTCATCTTTGTAATGATTTCCTCCTCACTCCCTGATATTTGAACTATCAAGTTATCACCTAGAGTGTTGTGATACGTTCTGCGAAAAACAGAAATGGCAAATTACTAGAGGCCCAAGAAAGTTCTGTTGCCAGCCCATGCCACTGGCCCTAAAATGGATCAGTGGCCATGTCTTTTCCAGAGCTAATAGACAGAAATGTCTTCTGCCTCAGACTTCAACTTGCACATCCTATCAGTCACCTGATTGCTTCGTTGATGACAACTAAGGATAACTTGGATCCAAAGTTGTCTTTATTGGGACCAGGAGTGTGTTGGGGCTTGGTTAAAAGATTCTTCTAGTTTTGATGCTTTTGTAGCTTTTTCGGGAAATAGGAACTGGATAGCTTAGAAATAAACATTTCTGCTTTTGTAATGAATCCCTTTAATTTCTGAGAATGCTCATTTGATTCCACCATTGCATCCAAGGATATTCACCCAAGTTATTTATAACTGAAGCACCTTCCTATCTAAAGAGAAAACTTTATCTCGTAACCGCTAGGCAGGATGAGTCCTTTAGTACTGGCAGTTCAATAGAAATTGATTCAGTGTGTGTGTGTGTGTAAATCTTCCTTTGTGCTATTGGCAGCTCTCAGGAACCAAGCACCATCAGGCAGGTTTTCACCTGGGCAGAGGACCTCCAGGAACATCCTGCAAACTGCGGGAAGCAGGGTTTGATTCATCAGTGGTACTTTCCCTTCTGAATCAGCGCTCTTACGCCGCTATATCACAGGCTATCTGCCTTTGGAAGCACTGAGTACTTTTATGCATTCTAACGGCAAAGTGCTGACTATTGCTGGGGATTACAGATTCTGTGAAACATTTTGTAAGATAACTTCTGGCATCTTGCCACTTGTTATATGGAAAATATGTTGTATTATCTTCCATGTGTGTGTGGGTGTAAGGGTGCTCCTAGCATCCTGGCCCCCAGCCTGCAAAGGCTTACACATATTTTATTCAGAATGAAGTTAAGCAATACATAATGAACTTGTTCAGGCGCAGAGCCTAGATCTGTCACTTTAGACATGTTCCATATCCTTTAGGACTTCTTGAAAGACAGCATCTTTCTCGATGTTCCGAGTATGCTACTACGAGCACCGTGCTGGAGGTTGCCCGTGTGGGATGCAAGTATGTTGGTTAACATTGTAGGAAGTTACAGCCGAAGTCCTGTGACAGGGATAGCCAAACTGAGGTGCTCAAATCGGTCCTAGACTCATGTATGCACCCTGGATGTGGAAGAGTTACTGTTAGCTATACATCAGACATTTGATGTAATGCTTCTTCCTTGTCTCCTTGATCAGCCCTGGAAGGCTCTGCAGGGGCACTGAGGGAAGGACAGAGTGTAGCAGGTTGGGGCAAGGAAATCAGGGCACCAGGAACAGCAGAAAAAGGCCCTTGTCGCTGGAGGTAGATGGTGTACCATGACAAGTGAAGGGAGAGCCTTCCAGATAGTCTGCTTCTGGCACCACGCCTGGGAAGAGTAGAGGCATTCCCGTGGAGACCCATGCAAGCATCCTCTGGTGACTGACTTCTGGGTGGGTTTTGGTGGGACGGAGAGGCAGAAGGCAGCAGAGGGCACATCCTCCCACACCCACCCTGATGCCATCCCTTGGAAGAAGCTGGGGGGGCTGCTGTGTGCCCCTCAGCCCACCTGGCTGTGGCGCGGCCCCTTCCTTCACCATCCTCACCCGGGGAGAGGGCCCGACTGATGGCTGCCTCCAAGCAGAGGGGTCTGCGGGCCTGCCCCTGCCTCGGGCCTGCAGGGAGCCCTGAGGTAGCCCTGAGGTAGCCCTGAGGTGGCCAGGAGCCCTGAGGTAGCTCTGAGGTGGCCCCGAGGTGGCCAGGAGCCCTGAGGCGGCCCCGAGATGGCTAGCACAGCCCTGCTAGAAGGCCCGAGCTGGCCAGGAGCCCTGAAGCATCCCTGCGGTGGCCCCGAGGTGGCCGGCATAGCCCTGTGGGGAGCTCCCCGAGGCAGTGGGGAGCCGTGAGGCAGCCCTGAAGTGGCCAGCGTGGCCCTGCTGGGAGTCCTGAGCTGGCCAGGAGCCCTGAGGTAGCCAGGAGCCCTGAGGCAGCCCCGAGGTGGCCGGTGTGGCCCTGCTGGGAGCCCTGAGCTGGCCAGGAGCCCTGAGGCAGCCCCGAGGTGGCCGGGAGCCCTGAGGCGGCCCTGAGGTGGCCGGTGTGGCCCTGTGGGGAGCCCTCTGAGGCAGTGGGGGGCTGTGAGGCAGCCCTGAGGCAGCTGGCACAGTGCTGCCGGGAGCCCCCCGAGGCAGCTCCGAGGTGGCCAGGAGCTCCGCGGCGGCCGGCGCAGCCCTGCCGGGAGCCCCTCGAGGCGGCCGGGAGCCCCGCGGAGACCCGAGGCGGCCGGCGCGGCCCGCGGGCGCCCCCCGCCCCGGCGGCAGGCACGGAGCCTCGGCGGGGCGGCGCCGCCCGTTACCTGAGGGCCGCGGCCGCGCGAGGGGGCGGGGCGAGGGCGGGGGCGGGGCGAGGCGGGGGCCAATGGGGGCGGGCGGCGGCGGCCGGCGCGCGCCGCTCTTAAGGCGGTGCGGCGGGCTGTCAGCGGTAGAGGGCGGCGCAGGCTCGACGGCGCGGCCATGGCCGCCCTCAACGGCGCCGTGGAGAACGGGCAGCCTGACAGGAAGGTGCCGCCGCTGCCGCGGCCCCTGCGGAGCCTGGAGGTGAAGTACACCAAGGTGAGCTGGCGGGGGAAGGTGGGCAGCAGGCTTTGCCGTGGCATCGCCCATGCTTGGTAGAGTCAGGCTGGTGGTGAGGTATTTTTTTTTTCTTTGTAATATAGAATTTTCTCCCTTGCTTTATTTATTATTTTTTGTTCTTCCTGCTGCCTTAGACAGTAAGCTTATGGGGGTGTAAGTGCAGTTGAGTGATAGGAGCAAGCAGGTGACTATGGCATTTCTGTGGGAGCTGCTGTTGCTCCAATCCCTAAGGCCTAAGAAACCAACTTCTTTTTTTTTTTAAGGAGAAAAAAACCCCAACAACCCACCACACTTGTGGTGCTGCCCAGTGGTACTTCTCCCTGGCTGTGTGGCAGGCCTGGGGCCCACTGGTGGCAGGCCAGCGTGTGAGGGCCATGGCGTCACGCTGGGCTGTCCCCTCTGTGACGGCCATCTTCCCGAGAGCCCTGTGCTGCTCTTGCACGCCCACCCAGTAAACGCTTCCAGCATCACATTAGCTCTCAGCAAAATCGGATTTGGATGGGGTGAGCCTGGGCAGAGGCAAGAAGGGGTTTATCTGTGAGGAAGCTGCCTGCCTGGGTTGCGTTCAGCTGTCCTTGACCTGGTGTGAAGCTCCTGTCTCTGTGGTGGATGGGGCCCTGCTTGGCGAGGGGCAGCACTAGGGTGGGCTTGGGTCGGGTGGGTGATGGCAGCATGGAGGGGGGCCAGTGTCCTGCGGGACTGGGCCTTGTGAAAGGGCTCTGTGGTGGGCCTGGGGCCACCCTGCAGCTCCTGAAGAGGAGTGCTGTTAGCACACATCTTGGTGGCGGCTTGCTGTCCCAACAGAACTCTTCCGTGGCCTCCCCACGGGATGAGGACTCAGGCAGCAAGCTCACACAAACCCGCACCTCTCCATCGAGCTTCCCTTTCAGCAGTCCCTTCTGATCTTTTGGATTTAACTTAAGGCTCCTGAGCTCAATAGCTCGGTCGCTCAGAGGTGAGGCTGGCGCTGGTGCAGAGCTGAGCACTACTGCAGAAATCCCTGCTCCCTAACGCAGCTGTGGCTCTGTGATAGCCGAGTCGCTTTTTGTTCCACAACAGCCTGACCCCACTGTCCTGCGCAGTGGGGAAAATATTCCGGCTGGTTACGCTGCTCCGCAGCCTTGACTGCCGTAACTTGAATTATGTGGCTGGACTAAAAGAGCTGGAGGGGCTCAATGAGCATATTAATTGCTGTTACGTTTCTGTATGAAATAAAAGATAGCAGAACTTAAAGTTTTATTTCTTGTGGTGAGAAGGAGTAAACAGCAATATCTTATCCAGTGAGGCGTTGACTTGAATTATGCATCTGAAGACTGAAACAGATTAGCAATTAGTGGTAATCACTGGATGAGATTAATTTTTAACATCCCAAATTTATCTACTCTTTCTTTGTAAGATAAATTTGTCATTTAGCAGCAAATTGGATCTGCAGCTGCTGACTACAGAATGGTGTAATGCTGCACAAACAGCTCTCTCCCGCATCCAAAATGGACACGGCCGTTAGAGTTATTCTTAAACATCCAAATGTTCTGGTTTTTGTTATTTTTATTGTTGTGAACACTTTTAAATACTCCTTAGGGAACTGATCCTGCAGCCATGTATGTTTTAAAACACACAGTTTTTAGTCTCCAGAGTTTTGCTGGAGATTCTGTGCACTAAACGTATCAAGGTACTCTCTTAAAAGGGGAAACCAATGTTAATTAAAAGTGTGAGTTGGACATTTGATCTGATGCGTCCAGTGCATCTGAGAAAATAATGAGCAGCAGTCAGTTTTCATAAAACTGTGAGGGGTTTTCTAAAAGCTCTGAGTTTCACCAGATGTTTACAGCTGATGGCACACTTTGCTTAGTGGAGATTTTTATTTTCGGTTCTGCGACTCATGGGGCTGGGGGAGAGGAAAAATTCTCAACAAAGATCTTACTCATAAGAGCAGTTTAATGCTTGTCATGGATTGTGTGATGGAAGTTATCTGTCCACAACTTTGTGTCTCAAATCCTGGGCATGAAGTATGAACGGCTAATATGCTATTCTGTTCAATTTCAACTCCTGGCACCAAAGACTCAGGCTATGTGGTGTGATTCCCAGAATGATGCCAGCGTGTATGTTGCATTTAAAACAGCCTGATCCTGTCACTCTTGTGTTTTACTGCTTCTTACAGAAACGTCGCTTTCCTGTCCCAACCCTTTCACATAGAATTAAGGTTGAATGTGGAGGAAAAGCTGCATCCTTCCCCAATCCTTAGTTTGTGAGCATATACCCAATTCTATAATGTTGCAGTACCTGCCCTATCTCCCACATTTATAATGTGACTTTTCGCCAGTGAAACAAAGGAAAACTGAAGTTAAAATGTGTAAATGTTAAAATGCAACATTTGGATCATGGTGGTAGTTTAGGAGCATTAGTGTCAAATTAGTTAATATTTCTAACATTGTATCTTTCCTTGTGGCTTCACTTGGAATTGTTTTTGGCAAAATTTTATTTTTCTCTGCTTGTCTGCAACAGGTGGGTCCAAAAGTTCAGCTTCTACACCAGTCACAACTTGAATGATTTTTGCAGAAATAGTAAGGAGAAACTCATTGGGGGAGGGGGGGGGGGTTTGAAAAAAAAAAAAAAAGCTGTCCAAGGAAAGAAAACTATGACCCAAAGCAGTGGGAATTCCAAATGTAAGGGATGCAACATTAATCTCCTGGTGGTGTGTAGAGACTCATAAACAAGATTGCAAATGTGGATGACTTCCAAGTAAAAGTACTAGCTTACAGCCACTAACAGGCTACTAATAAAGATTACTTCATCTAATCTTACTTAAAGTATATTTATAAAATATAACACTGCCAAGTTAGATCACAGTGTGGATAAGATGCATGTTGAATCAATTAATTGTATATAGGTATTCATGTTCTGTTTACAGTGAGTAACAACACTCTAGTATTTAATGCATTTTCAGTTACGCAACACTGGGACTGTTTGTTCTTGCTCTGGAAATGCAATATTTTGAAACACTTAAATCTTGTCACAGATGACTCCAAGTGACGTGGGAGGCTTGATCTAGCCTGTGACAAGGCATGATGGGGTAGAACTGAGCCAGTATTTACCCTCCTCTGATGGGGGGGTGGGGGGGGGTGGGTGCGGGCGTGCGGGGGGCAAGTTGTGGAAGTAGCCGAGGACCAGATACAAACAACCAAGTAACATTGTACACTGACATCTCATTTGTAGCGTGTAACAAGGGGCTCCTTTTGCCTGAACCATACGAGTTTCTCTCGGTATCTGCTTGCTGTTCCCATGGAGATGTATTTCAAAAACTGTCTGTTTCTCATTGCCAAGTTATGGTGTTATACTGTGTGGGCCCCATCCTCTGTCTTCTCTTGCTCAAAACTAACTGGGTGCATGAAGGTTTTTTTCATCTGTTCTCTGGCTGAGGTTCTAGTTTGGATAAATGCTGTCTGTATCACAAAACAGTCTCCCTGGGAGAGAAACTGAACATGCCTGACTCTGCCATCAATGGAAATTGAAGAGCCTTGGACCTTTGAGGAGTACTTGTGGGTTTTTTGCATTGTCTACATTGCTTTTTATTCTTTCTCCTCCCTATCCCACTCTCCTTCCTCTCTCTTCAGATATTTATTAACAATGAATGGCATGAGTCTACAAGTGGAAAGAAATTCCCTACCTACAATCCTTCAACGCTGGAGAAAATTTGTGATGTTGAAGAAGGAGACAAGGTAAATATTGTTGGAAAGGCAGTGCAAAATACAGTTTCTGAGGGACTCCTTTTTGTAGGGAAGCACACAGAGGAAAAGCTGTCTTAATGACAATGTACACCTGGCCAGACTGAGCTGGAGGTCTTGGACACTGGATGTGCTGCTTAAGTATTACCCAGGGTGGGTGGGATCAATCCTGTCCAGCTCTGCAGAGTTCCTCTTCCCTGGTAGCAACTACCTGCTGAACACTATCAGAGAAATGAGATTTAGCCTCGTTCTTGTGTTATAGACTGGAAGAAAGCAGCTGGTCTGAGAAATAGCAATGATGGTGTATGCACATCCATGACAGAACCTGGGCCTTTTGTTGGGAGTGGTTTATACACAGTGGCCTGGAAGCCTGTTGGAGGCAGAAACTCACTCTTATTTTTAAACACAATCAACAAATGACCAGAGTGCTTGGGGGAATTCAAGCTCAGTCATACAAACACGGCCCACTTTCTGCTAGAGGTGTGGTGTTGCTTTTCCAACTGGTATCGTGGGTTCTGGCCTCCTGCACAAATGTGGTAACTCACAGTTAAAACCAAACCAGTATCTCTCAAGAGCTTTAGTAGGCCCTGGTGTGCTGTAAATTAGCCTGGGATGTAACTGCTTGGATTTGGTAACAGTCTGAGGTGAAAAACAATCAGATGTGAGACTTCATCCAAAACAACCCATTGCATATGGGCCAACTTGGCCTGATCTATGGGAGAGGGCTGGCCCAAGAGCCAGCTTTTTGTGGTATGTCATGGGAAGGTGATTCACAGCTTCCCTGCTGTACCAGGGCTTTGGCTGTTCATTGATGTGGGCAGTAAGTGATGAGTGGTGTGGGCATTTCTGCTTGTACTGTGGTGTCTTTTTCTGGGTATCTAAACCTGTCTAACAGTTCTGAGGCAGAGTGCTTGGTTTCCAACCAGGTAGCTGCCTTGAGCATCCTTTCCTGGCAGGATTGATACTAGGGGCAATGTGTTTTCTGGTATTATATATACTGTGTAAAGTGTAGAACCTGACTCTTCTGGAGATGGGAGCAAGCTTGCTTTGCAATGCAAGTCTCCAGCCTGCATGAAAATAATAAGGTAGCCATTCTTTTTGTATGGCACCAAAGCAGCCTCTGAGACATACGGCCATGGGGGATCTGCATGGGACAATTGCAGATTGAGGCAGAACCAAACAATGTAATATGTAACTTCTTTATACTAACTGGGCAGGACACAACTGTGTTTAATTGCAGTGGCATGTAAACAGCAGAGTTGAAGCTAACTCTGATGCAACCGTATATTACTAGGCAGAAATGATGATGTTATTGTTCCCAAGCTAAGTGTCTCCTCAAGCATTACAGAGTATTATGTGAGTATCTCAAGCCAGCTTCTTAATGGCTTGGTTAAAGAAAATTGTTATGCAGAACTAAAAGGCCGGTTCTGCAGCTTGCCTTCTTGAGACTTGTCCCTGCCTGAATTCAAGGATAACTTGCAGCTGTGGGAGATTCACTGTACACCTCTCCTTGGGGCTAGTAAGTGGAGCCCTCTGCCCGTGGATACTCAGCATAGGTGGCTGACTCCTTGGTGCATAGAATAATTGCAGGCGAGAACATAAGTTATCTCCACCTTGGGGTGCTGAAAGCTTCTTCCACCCCTCTACATCACACTTTAAATATAATAATTTTTTTTCTCTAAGTAGGTTTTTGGAAGAGACTGAGTGGTGTTAGACCTGGATCTGGATTAGTTAGAAAGCAGAGTCATGGGTGAGAAGCATCCCAAACTGGCTACTGGTGACACTTGACCATGTCCCACTGTCCTGTGGCAAACTGAGTCCCCTGAGACTTCTTTTTGCCATGATTGAACATCCCCTCCTAGGTCTGTAACTCCAGTCTGTTAGAGTTACTACTGAAAGCAGTGAGTTGTGTTTGGTGCTTTCCAGCATTGTGCCACCGTACTTGGTTGTGCTGGTCAGTACCATGCAGGGGTGGCAGTTCCTGGTACTGGCTCTGGCTTCAGCTGTGCTGTGCCAAGGTTGGCTCTCCGTTCTGTGCAGGCTGGGAGCAGGACTCCACTTCTCTAGCCCTGAACAGAAACCTGCCCCTCCCTGGCTGTGCAGAGTGTGTTTTGCTTAGGCTGCACGTGAGGGGTGGGAATTTGGCAGCTGATATCTCAGAGATTGCAATTTAGTTTAGTGCTGAAACTTGGCCAATGCTTTATGAGGTTTTGTCGTTTGTTCTTTAGTTATAGAATTGACCTTAATGGGGTAGTTGGGGGATAAAGGAAAGTCTTGTGTGGAAAAAGAAGCACCAAAAAGAAAATGGCAAATGCTTCCACAGGAGGCTTGGAGTCTTTCTGCCTCCCAAATAATGGCTTAGTGGCAAAGTGTTTGCTAGGTTGGTAACAGAGAAGGAATAACGTCATTAGACTTCTGCCCCCAGTGAATCACGCAGCCCCAGAACTTCCACCCTGTCTTCTTGTTACCGTGTGAAGGCAAAAATACTTGTGCCACTGTCATTTCTCTGGGGCTGTCAATAGCACTTGAAGACAAGCTCTTTTCTTCTAGCAGCATGTTAACAAGGGGGGAAAGGACTCGAGCGCCCAGCTCAGCTGGCTGCCACAGAGCATGGGGAGCAGGTCTACAGCTGTGACTGTTAAGCAGACTTGATGCCATGGAGCATCTGTCATGATCATTAAGCAGTTCTCTCCTGTGTGGATCTTCGAAGGGTTGTAAGAGGGTTTTGTCCACAGTCATCCTGCCCTCCTCAGATTGCAGTGGCAGGCTGAGGTAAGAGGCTGCAGGAATATTGTTCCCTACAGCAAACTTGCAATGCCCTCAATAAAGGCACTTCGGGCTTCTAAGTTGCTGTTTGTACCGTTTTCAACTTGGGCTTAGAAGTTAGAGCGACACAATGTGTAGATTGTTTGCAGGGGAGGGAGCAGGTCAGGGAACCTCTTCTAATTAAGAAACTTGGCATGCTTATGCCCTATGCCAGAAATGTGCCTTTCCAAAGACATGCATAGTGGAGTCTTTTGGAAAAAGTTAGTACCTCAATAGAAGAAAGACAATTTCCAGTGAGTGTGCTCTATCCCTGGCATGTCTCCTTACTGGCCAAACTGAATTAGTGTTGTGCACACTGAGCCTGAAACAGAGCAAGGCTTTTTTGCAGGCATTTTCTCTACTCACAGACCCAGTGAGGTGATGGTTTCCACCATGCTCAGCAGCCTGCTGTGGAGGCAGGAGAGAGGAAAAAAGGGGCAGGAAAGAAATGGAGCAGCAATGAGCAGGACTTCAGGTGGAGGAGGTAGCTTAGAACAAAGAACGGTGTGAGTTTGTTGAGGGGAAGATGATATGCAGTTGTGTAACTGGGGGTTGTATCATAATGCAAACATCCAAGGTGGGTATGACAGTTTGCAGGCATTTCCCAACGCTGTGATGCTTGACTTTGCAGTCTTAATATTCTCTTAGTGGAGTTTTTTGTATAATGCTCAGTAACTCTGTATAGATCAGAACTGAGCACCCGAATGCACAGAACTCCTCCTTGTTGTTTGTGTACCACAGTGTGTCCCTGGCACCTTGACAGTTACAAGTCTTTGTCACGCCTTGTGCCTACCTATTGCAACATGCCTGCAATGAACATGCCATTCAGACTCCCCTAATGCCTAGTCATAACAGGATGGATTAAGAATGGCATTTCAACCTTTCTGAAGAATTTCCTTGTTTTTGCTGGTCTCTCAGGCCTATTGAGGCTGTGCAGACTCACAAGATCTCACTTGGTGGTGTTACCCCTGAGGCTGTTCTGGGAAAGCCTTTTTGGTTGTGTGATAGTGACGGCAGTCTCCAGGCTGCTTTGTGTAGCCAGCACATGCGAGAATGAAGACAACTAGTATCTGCAGGGCTCAGGCGCTCCCATATTTAGATGGTGGGAAAAATCTGGGCATGCACTGAAGTCCTCTGCCCACAGAGCCAATCTCATCCTTGTTCTGTGAGTGCCAGGGCAGTGGAAAGTCCCTCAGTACCAAGGGCATGCTGTGCTGTGGCCTGTGCCACTGCAGACCCAATGCTCTGCACTTTAGTTCTTCCAGCCTAGTCACAGAAGCTAATTAACTGCTGCTAAGGGAAGACTTGTTTAAACCCGACACGCTTCCTGTGTTTCTTTGTCTGCTTTGTCACATAAAATATTGCCTTTTTTCAGCTTTAGCCTTCATTCCAGCAGGCAGGATGGGGAGTACCTAAGTGTGCGGTGGCTGGTAGCGCCTTCTGGCTTTTGTGGTGTGCCAGTTTGAATCTGGATGAACTCAACTGAAGTGAACCGTTCTGAAGGCCTGTTCTGCCTGTGGGTGATGGGCCCCAGGCAGGACATGCCTGCCTTTCTGCCATGGCTGCTTGCCACCTCTGTCTTGCCAGCACCCTTGCTTGACTGGAGCACAGATCTCCTCCGTGGTTTCCCCCATCAGTGCCCTTCTAAGAGGGTGGATTTCTTTTCCCACCAGTATAGGTCAGACTATTTTAAAGCTGTGTACTCTTCTTGTAAAGAAAAGGTGCTGAATTTAGTGTAAGGTGCCACTTCCATGGGTGATGACTTGCTGTGTTGTCCATGAACTTCTGCTGTGGGAAAGTGACATGCCTCACAATAACATTTTTCTTGTTTGACAACCACACACTTCCCCATGAGGAGAGAGTGGCCAGACCTTGTTGGATCAGTGCAGAGGTGTACTTTTTCACTGTATTAAGACAAGACTTGAGATAAGACATAAATGAGAGCAACTGGTGAAGTACTATGAGGAATGATAAAGGCCTGAAACCCTCCCTCTTCTCCAACCCCCCTGAGCCACATATTGTGGCGAGGTACAAGCTCTCCATCAGCTGAAGTGAGGCGTGGGCTGTGCCAGACATTACATACAGCAGGATTCTGTTGAAAGCTAGGGCAAAGTATGCTTTATGTATGCTTGGGGTACAGTCTTGGCCTCATGGATGTTGATGGCAGTGTTCCCATCGATTTCATTCTGTCGGGAGGTTGCCCTTGGCTTCACTTTTTTTAAAATCAATGTTTGTGGGGGGAAGGGAGGAGTCGAGGGCATACTGTAGCCAGAGCAATGCATGAAGCTTCTCTGGCGGTGTCAGTGTGGGAAGAAGGAATTTGCTGCCCACCTGAGCATTAGTAACTTGGGTGAGCAGAGTTAGATTTGGTCCAGAGCATAGTAAAACAGCTGGGAGACAAAGGGAGAGGGGCACAGTCTGTGTAGGTGAAATACCTTTGTTACAGCACTGAACGACAACCCCCTTCCAGTCTGGTAGAAATGTTCTGGCAGTGTGATCTAGGATCTAAGGGGGCTTCTTCAGCATGTTAACTGTTACTGGCATGGGTTCCAGTGGGACTGAATGGTGAGATCTGATCTGTGATTGTTCCCTTGGCTAAGACTGTGATCTCTTTCATGGGGGGCTTTCCTTCCCACACTTGTTTAGAGGAGGATGATTTGTGCAGGCAAATAGCCTGCCATGCTTAGAGAAGCTGTAATGGGAGCAGAATTGGGATCTTGTTTCTCCATCCTCCCCCTGTGTCACTTACATTCTGTATTGACAGGAATGTGATTCTAGATTATTTTATAAGCAAACCAGTTGCATAAAATTACCTTTGAAAGACCCTATTGCTACTCTGACCTCAAGATTTTTGAGCCTGGGCCAAATCAGAAATGTATTGCAGGCTTGGGTCCAAATCCAGGAGCAAAATGGAAGTGGTTTTGTCAGACAACGTGGTTTTAGCCACCATAGCATCATCTAGGAAGCACCCTGGTGGGGTTTCTGTGCCATTGTCCACCTCCTTCCCTGTAACCTAAAGTTTTCTTGTGTATGTGGCTGCTCCAGCCTGATGTGGATAATGCAGTGGAAGCAGCGAAGGCAGCATTCCAGAGGGGGTCTCCGTGGAGACAGATGGATGCCCTAAGCAGAGGAAGACTCCTTCACAAGCTGGCTGATCTTCTCGAGCGAGACAGAGTCATCTTGGCAGTAAGTACTGTGAGCAGTGATTAACTGGCGACAGCTGGCTGGTAACTTGGCTCCATCCCTCTGATTTTGCTGTATCCATACCTACCTAATGCTTTTCTTTTCTCTCCCTTTTTGAAGGGCAGAAGAGTCTATGCAGGAGTCATGGCTTGCCTTCCTCTTTCTGCAGGATGATTTTAGGGAGTCTTAGAAGGCTGTTAGTTCTTCTATGTAGTTGACTTCTCCAAAACTTCAGCTAGTTATTGAAGTGATTACTTAAACATTTTCTTAGTTTATTGCTTTGAAAATTTATCGGCCATCAATGTTCATAACTGTCCTACCTCTATCTTAAACAAAAAAACCCCACAACCAACAAACAAAACCAAACCAAGCAATGAAACAAAAACCCCCACGAACCACCACAACTGACTTGATCCTTTATTACAAAAATGCAAGGCCTGTTCAACTTCTGTGCAAATTGCTTCCCCTAAAATGGGGGTCTGGAAAGAGATTTTTTTCTCTTGCTGGATGTCATCCAAAGTTTAAAATGTATGTAAGTGGGAACTGTTTCTTTCCCTACTGAATGTACTGGCTCGGGAAAATCTCTTCATAACCAAGAAGCTGTGTTAACTTGGACTTCTACACTGATGAGCTTTTGCTGATGATTCCCCATCCTGTCCTGAAGGAGTCCTTCTGGTGCAGAAAAGGGGAGTAGGACCTGAGCTAAAATATGCTGCAGTTGGTAGAAGCCTTTAGGCTCTATGGGCCTTGTACATCTTTCCAAATTGTGCCCACAGATCCTAGCATCTCAACTTTAAAGCTGCTGTCTGTTCATACCTAAGGTCTTGGACCTGAGCACTCACCAGTTCAACACTGTACTTAGGCTCTGCTTATCTTCAGGGGAATGACATTTGGTGCTGTTTCATGTGTAAGTTCCTGAGTTAATGTCCCACTGAGGTCAGTGGGACTTAAGCATATCCCCTGTATGTTAGGAGCCTGTACTTGCATGACTGTTTTGAGCTGGATCACTTTCTCTAACACAGTGTCTCTTAACCATGTGACAGCTTCCAGTTTCAGCAAGACAAACTGAAAAAATCCAGGTCGGAAGGCAGTTCTGTCCAGCAAATAAAAGGGAAGAAATACATATTTGTGTGTGTGAATACACCCTGTTCATTTTCTGCTCGCTTTTTGGTATGACTTCAGAGGGCCCTCCTTTTTCCACAACCAGGGCACTCATTTCAAGCTTTCTGCTGTCCTTCTGATCTGGGAGGGCTTGTTTGGCATTGTTGTTTTTACTGCAGAAAGCAAGCCATAGCTGCCTTGGCTGCATGTTAAGTAATGACTTATAAAAAAATCAGTTGTTCGAGCAGACATTCAGAGTGGATAACAATCCTAGTCATTCCAAGGGGAATGTCTGTTTGAGTGCTGTTTGGACCCTAATGTCTGTGGAAGATGACAGGGTATGACTTCATATGTAAACAAAGATGTTTCAATCTACCAAGGGATAGTACTTCCTTTATAGATGTGCTGGCTATTTGCACCAATATCACATTTAATGACCTGAGTAGAGAACAAAGCATTCACTGAACTAATGTCCAGAACAGTGAGAGGGACACAGGCTGAGACTGGACTTCATTTAGAGCTGCTCAGCATCAGTGCGGCTTTAGTGAAGCAACTTCTGCTTTGCCTTCGTCTCAGCACAGATCTGAGCCCAAAGGTTACTTTACCAGAACTCTGTGAGAAATGTGTTCTCTATCATCCTGTGGATAAAAGAAGCTTTTCAGCAGTTGGTTTCAGGGCTGTGAAGTAGAAAAAATAGATTTTCAAATAAAAGGAAAGTGGGTCTGACTGATTTCAGTGACACCATCTGGAATCCAGAACATCTCTGTCAGAGGGTCAGTTACAGTGAAGTCACAACACTCACATCATTTCTGACCAGTGCCCAAGACTGCAGCCCTGTATCCCACCCACAGCCACCTTCTGGGGGCTTCCAAAAGATGTGCTTTCATTGCAGTCACTGAATAAAGCAACTTGTGCATGCCTCGGGGTTACTGGGTCTAGTCTCCCTTCTACCTTATTTGTGTTAACAAGCTCGTTCTTTAAATAAAAGGGAAGAAAACCCCATGTCTGCAGCATAAAGCAAAATAAAGTTGAGAAAGTTTCTCAAAAAGCTTTTTTTTTAAGGAAGAAAACATTCACTTGTCTGACAGCGCATGCAATTTGTTATTTCAGACTCTGGAAACAATGGATACAGGAAAACCTTTTCTGCAGGCTTATTTCATTGACCTGGAAGGTTGTATAAAAACACTCCGATATTATGCTGGATGGGCTGATAAAATTCAGGGCAGAACTATCCCAGTGGGTAAGTTCCTTCAGACCCGGTTTCACACCTGGGATGGGATCAGGCTTGAGGGAGTGGGAGGGAGGCCTGCTGGGAGGATGTATGGAAAGGTTGGCTTCTGAAAACCTACAAAAACAGCCTGTGCTGGGTTTCAAGATTTACACTAATGAGAGAACAATGTCAATGCCTGGATAGACCTCTGGAAAATAATGGATGAGCTCTTTTGTCGCTTTTTTAACAGAGAAACCTTTTTGGTTTAAAATTCAGGGTAATTCTTAAAGAAAAAGCCTGATGTTACAGGGGAGTATATTCATTAAGTATCACTGACATTAATTAAGATGGCAGAGAGTGTAAGTACGGTTTCTAGGGAGAATTGTATGAAGGCAACAGAGCATGTGCTGTCTTAGATGCCACAGGGATGTGGAAGAGGGTTGAAGTGGAATTCACCATTATCTCTCACCTCGCTGACATTCCTGCATCCCTAACATTGCCAGCTTACAGATGTTTAGAGAGATTGTGCAGTGCTTTTTCTTAACTTTTGTTACAGAGAAGGTCTGAGATGTTGACTTCTCTCAGGAGCCAAAGCACTGAGCTTAGAGGGACCCTGTCAAGTTTTCTGACACTTGAAAGAGGTTTTTCAACATGTTTCCTAGACTGCAGGGCCAGAGCAGTTGCACGGCACTGTTGTGGCAGGGACAGACAGAACACTTTAGCTCAGCTATATAAGTTCAAACATGGGTTTAGAGAGAACAAGTTAAGACAATGGATGGTCCATATGGCACAATGAACAATGTGATGTATTTTCAAAATCAGCCTGTTTTGTTCCTGCGGGTGGTCATTGAGGCGATAGGAAGGACAGGCACTGCAGACAAAAATTAGTCACCAGAGGAAGGACTCTGAAGGGCTGAACTAACAAGACTAACAAGGGCTAACACAAGACCTAGTCCCAAAGAGATCTTCATCTGCCTGGGATGCCCCAGAGGCATGAGTTAAGATGAACAGACATAGGGTTCTTTGTCTAATATGGTTTTAGTCCTGTCCCCAAACTGTTATTTTGCAGATGTCTTAACATTTTTTCTGTAGAAGCAAGGGGTTTGACTGTTTTGTCATCTTTTCTTCTTTTGTCTCGCAGATGAAAATTTTGTCTGTTTCACCAGGCATGAACCGATGGGTGTCTGTGGAGCTATAACTCCAGTAAGTAGCAGTGATGGTGCCCTGCATCTCCCTTAGAACTGGAAGAAGTACACAACCCCATCTTTTACTGCAGCCATTTGCTTCCTAGTTAAGTACAGCTGTTCTGCAGGGAACTCCCATTTCAGTTGCCTGATGTAGTTTATTGGTTTACCCCCATGCCAATTGCTCTTGGCAACACAAAGTCCTCTGCAATGGAAGGGTGGGTCTCCTAATCAGATGCTCTGTTCCTCTAATGCTGACACCAGTCACCAGAGACCAGTCAGAGCTCTCTGACTCTTGTACTGCTGGGGCAACCATCTTGTCATTATGTGTGCTAGCTTTTTGCTGCCTAGTGCTGATGCATAGTTTTGGGTTTTAAATCATATCCGTTATTAATAACGCCTGACTGGTCTCTGAGCTTTCTGTGATTAAATCTCACTGAATAGAGTTTTCTTTTCCTTGAGGTCTCATTCTCTGCTGAGGGGACAGTGTGGCTAGTTTGTGGAATACCTCCAGTTTCAGTGCGTGTTGCTTGCTCTGTTTAAACAGACAGCTAGGAGGACTTTACAGCTACATGAGAGACATAGTTGGTTCCTGTCTGGTTGTAAAATGCTTTGAATGTGGTATCCTACAGGTCATGAGGCAAGTGGTGTTGTGCCAAAGTTTTCTGTTGGGATACTCGGATCAATAAGAATCCATGGGATATTTTGGCTTTTGGGATAAGGTAATAGGAGAGACTGTTAGGTGTTTGTGGGGTGTTGGATTTGCTGGATCCTGGGAATACCAGGTCTGGACCACTTCTAAAAGGTATCTGGGGAAATTTTGCATTTTCCTTCAGCAAGACTGAGTTTATATCCCCAGTGATAAGATGGTACAGTCTATCCAGTGATGTCAGGTTGAGGCAAAGTGGGAGATGGTCAGTACTAGTTATCGAATGTTTGGCTTGATGACTTCTGCACAGCTTTTCTGGCTGACCAAACAATGTGACTGCTTCTGAGCAACTAGAATTTATGGTTTGAGATCAAAACATCAGGTTCCTCACACTGATCGCCAATTAAAAGTTATCTCCCTGTCACACTTAGCCACCTTTGGCACTCAGCAGTGCTTTAGAAGCTATCCCTTTAAAAGCCTACACGTAGGATGCTTTGGAAGGCCACTATAAGGGGACATAGTGGGACTTTTGACATATCAGGTTGACTCTGTATCAGTGATAAATACAATAGAACAGAACCAGATTTGATTCAAGTTCAACACTGCGTAAAAAGGATGATTTGGGTCAACAAAACCACATCTGGTTTCAGTTTACTTAGAACAAACCCCCTTCAATTTTTTCCCCAGTTTGATCTCTTAACACCAACAGTCTGTGGATTTGTATATTCCTACTTGATTTAAAGAGATTCTGTCACTATCCTGCATATGTCTCCCTAGACCAATTAACAGTCTCCCTCTTTCCTGTGGCTTCACTATATTTAAACCAATGTTCTGAGCAAGGGAAGTGCTTAGAAAGTGCAGCATATGACTGAACTTTATCCCAAGGTGATGTCATGAGGCAGCCCTGGAGTCATTTACCATTACTTTCACCAGCCATTCTGCCATGGAAAGCTCCTAATGGAGTTATGTCATACTCTGAAAGTGTAGAAGAGTAGCGTAGGTGTGGATGACTCAAGCTGCAAAGTCAAGCCTTCAAGAAGGCTTAGGAGTAGAAGACAAATGAGCAAATCATGAGATGCGGCCATTGGAGAAGATCACTCAAACGAAACAGGTCTGGGAAGGAGGGAGAGGCAAGCTGAAGAATAGCACGTTAGACTATATTCTGCTTTGTCTCAGGGCTGCTGGGTTTGAACAGAATTCATCTCTTAAAAGTTACACTGCAAATCTATTTGTAAGTGTGAATTTGTAGATTCCTAACATATTTGGCTTCTTTGTCGATAGCTGAAGGCCCTTGGCTTGAGTCTTGACGAGAAGTCCCCTCACTGTTGGCCTGCTTCCATCATCCCTAAAGCAGCATTAATTATTTTTAATGAAGAAATCCTTTCTGCTGCCAAATGACCTTTCTGAGATTCAGTGTGAGCTAGATTTTCCACTTCTTGCTTAGTCTCCAAGATCTACAAATACACATGACCATGAAAGAGATTAGCACAGAGGAAACTGATGTGGACTGGTTCCTAATTCCAAATAAGAAAACTAATTGGAAAAGAGGAATATACAGTTTGAAGGGAGTCTAAGACCTCTCCTGGATTTCTATGACTGAACAACACACTGAAGTTTCCTAGTTATAAACCTGGAATTTAATTATATTATGTAAAATTATATTATGTAACTCCGAACTACTCAGCCAATACTTAACACAGAAAAATGATTATTTTTTTTTTCCAATGAGCAGTTGCACCTCATAATTCCTCCACATAAGGACACTGTACAAAAGTGAGCACTGGGACACTGCTTCCAATGCTATTTCTGTGAACAGCCAAAATCCGATACAAAGTGTGATCAGACTCCTGTAAAGAATGAGGTCACATCATGCAGAGGTTTGTCCAACTTACAGGATTAGCTTGAGGATTGCCAGCAGTATTTGGGATCTCAGGGGGAAATCAAGGAATTTATACTCCATAGGCCAAGCAAACACAGTATTGTAAGCAGATGCTTCTCTTTGTGGCTGTTCTCCCAGTTGCTTCTTTCTCCCTGGGCTGTGTGAAGGTGGGGGAAATGCTGCATGGAAATGCATTGGTGACTGTGCTGGGCTGATCTGACACCAGCCTTGTTTTCTTGCAGTGGAACTTCCCGTTACTAATGCTGGTTTGGAAGATGGCACCAGCACTGTGTTGTGGAAACACTTTGGTTATTAAGCCAGCTGAACAGACTCCTCTCACATCGCTGTACATTGGCTCGCTGATCAAGGAGGTAAGGCAATCTGAACATGCTGTCTAGATACTATTCTTCTAAGGTCATAAGCAAGACTGTATTTTGACTTGGCTGTGTAGGTTTTTAGGTTTAAAAGACATTAAAGCCTCAGAGAGGAAAGAGAGAACAACCTCTGTCTTCAGTCTTTTCTTAAAAAGGCCTTCGTGACTGTCAGAAGTTGGATGGTAGGTAGCAAAGATCACAAAACCTGTACGTTTTTTTTCCTTTCTTAGGAAGCTGCACAGAGGAAAAATGGTGCTTTTATTCCTCTGCCTTGTCTTCCCCTCTCCCAAATGAGGGAAAGACTACCGCTCAGTTTTATTAGACAGTGGGACAAAACCAGGGTGTGATTAGACATGAGCGTTGTGTTTGTACCGTTTTAAAGTGGCATGATAATTCAACCAAGACAGAGTGCAATGGAGAACATTCTTCCTAATTTCTGTAGTTCACAGAATAATTTAGCTACGCCTGGCCTGTAAAGCCAACTTGATAATGAAATAAAGGGAAGATCATAGGCTGTGATTTCAAAATGTTGGTTTAGGTCTTGTCAGGTACAATCTCAGGTGCCCTCGGATCTATTAATCATACAGAGCTGGCAGGAGGTGTACAGTACCTTCCAGCACTGGTCAGCACATCAGCTTCCTGTAGCTACGTGTGTAACAGATTGTGAGGAAAACTAAAAGGATTGTAGATACACTTTTGCCTCTCAGATGGAAAAGTCTGTTTGTAGGCTCAGTCAAATGATAATGATGATTTTGTATTTTCTTGGTTTAGCCTGGGAGAAAATAGAAGGATATGTTAATAATTGACACTTAGGACTCCTCCATCAGGAAAGGCAGTGCGAAAATACTACCAGTTAAGTATCTCCTACAGTTAATTGACTTAATAAGATTACAGAAGAAGAGTGAGCATAGGGTGCAGTAGTCATGACTTCTAGTTAGACCTGCCACACCACCGCTTTTTTCACTCTGATGTACGGCTCCTCAAACACGAACATAGCATTGCCCCCAAAAGAACTATTCAGTTGTGGTGAAATTAAATTTTTTTGACCTGAAAGTCTAAGCTACCTGTTTCTCACAATTGAACTTCAAGGCAGAAGTGTAATTAGAGCACAATAATTTTATTTGAAGATTCTCCTTTGTCCACCCAAAATTATCTAAATTCTTAGCAGTTTTTCAGAAGAAAAAGTTAAACGTTTTTTCCCCATCTTTAGAAGGATGCAGGAGATGTTACCACACAACAAAGCTATGTGTCAGGTTCAATGAAATAATATTGGGCCAACCAAAATATTTGGGCTTTCTTTTTTGCTGAAAAACAGAAAAAACTTTTTGGCTCAGGATGACCTGAACCAATTTTTTGTTTCCTTGTGGCTTTGCTGCTGGCTCCAAACACCATTACTTGCACAGTTTGACACGCGATATTTTCTTGAAAACTTTTTAGCCAAGATGCAAAGTCTATTAAACTCACATTTATCATTGTCACATCCATAGAAGAAATCAGACTGCCTTTTCAATTTATGAAAAGAAAAAATAGGAAAAAAAAATCTTAGGAAGATAATTTTTTGCAAGATACTATATGAGCAATTGCTTCCATTTTTTTCTGTATTAGGAAGGAGCAACTGCATTTATTGAGATTTTATATTTAAAAGCCACAAGAAATGAAGCGACGGTTTAATATTCTGCAATTCTATTGTTAGAAATTGTGGGGAAAATAACCTTGTGCAATCAGTAGTAGGAGAAGGCTAACCTGAAAGAGCATAATCCTTGAAACTCTTGTTTCAGGAAGTAAAAACAGACCAGTAAGTCCCACAGTTCTCCTCACACTAGAATTTCACCTAAAGTTTTGCCATTTGTCTCTCTTGGCAAAATTACTAGTTGGCTAATCTAGGTTGTAAATGTGGTGGAAACTGGCATAAGTCTGTTACCATCTGCTCTTGTATTCCTGTTTTATTAGCCTCATCATCTAGTGAGGTTTTACTGACTTCTTAATCCCTCTGGCCCCTGAAGAACCACAAATGTCAACCTTTGTTCAAAACAAACTTTCATTCAGTTACCCCTTGGCTCCAGCTGCACAGCAGTAGCTGGGGGCCAAGTTTGGCCAAAAGACTCACTCTCTTTTGACTTGAAACTGGGACTTCTCCAAGAATTCTTACTGAAACTTGGCATTTCTTAAGCATGGCTGTTAGTTTCACCCACATCTGCTCCAGCTGGTAGCACACAGCCATGTTACTGGAAAGTCTGGAAAACAGTGATGTATCTGGTATGGGCTTCTTGTCTGCAATGTACAATTCTTAATTGCAAGGAATATAGTGCAACTACTTCAAGCTTCCTGAGAACTGAATTGCAGTCTCCAGAGTGCAGATCCGCGCCAGAGTGTTCAAACTCTCTCTCTACAGAGCTGTATTTAACCTCTGTTTTAGGTGGGTTTCCCTCCAGGTGTGGTGAACATTGTGCCAGGCTACGGCCCCACAGCTGGAGCTGCTATTTCTACCCATCACAGCATTGATAAAATTGCTTTTACTGGATCAACGAAGGTAGGTGATGGATTTCTCATAAAACACCTGCTGTTCCTTTTTTGCATTCTTTTCTAAAACTGTCATCCACATAAGACTGGACCAATGAAATGTTGTTGATTTCTGTATACTGAACACCATTTTCCAACATATTCCATGCAAAAAGATTTCTCAGAAGCATTTGGGACTTGTCTAATTCAGGTTCTTATGTTTGTGACAATCCCACATCTCTTTAAACTGGGTTTTGCCAAACCACCACATTTCTGTAAGAACTGTAAGTAGTAGATGCTCTGATATAAGGTAAGACAGTCTACATGGGAGGCTGGCAGTGACTTAACATCATGTCATTGACCTGTTGGAGCTTCTGGGCAAGTTTGCCTGCCAGTCCTGCCCTGCAAGCGTGTGCGGCTGGAAAACATGTCAGTCAGAGCCCTGAACAATTCTTCCTCGGCTTTAGTTACCTCTGAGGAACTAGGACTTAAATAATAACATGGCCCTGTGCCTGAGACTTCCTCTGCTGACGTGGATGGGATTAACATTTGAGCTTCATTTGAGACCTGCACAGTAAAGCACCTTCTGTTCAGTTTTTACCTGTAAATAGCTACAGCTGCCTTCCTTACGAGAGCGGTGGAAGTGAGTGCACTCTCAGACACCTACAGCCATCTTCTGTACCTACGTGGGGGAAGGGAGCACATGGCTTGGCCTAGTCCATGGAATGGAGCACAGTTGTGACATGCAAACAAATTTGTCTCCAGTAATCACTGTGGAAAATTATGAGACAAAAGCTTGCTTAGAAATAGGAACATTTTTTCCACTCGCTGCTCTGTACACACACATATATATTCTTGCCATATACACACACCCCCTGAAGACAGGCAATGTCCAAAGAATGGAAATGCTGACACCAATGGGTGCAGTTGAGGCAAATATAGTCTCTTCTCTTTTATTTCTTTGATTAACATTGTTCTTGTTGAGCATTTGCCAAATTAATGAATTCTTATGTCTATCCTCATAATTGCAGAGTGTAATCTAAATGTATAATGATGACAAATTACCTTGAATAGTATTCTTGGTCGGTAAAGGCAACTCTTAACCAACCAGTCAAAAGGTGCTGCATTTAACAACAGTACCATCTAGTGGCTTCGTATACATGCTCACTGCTTTGCTTATCCCATAGGAGGAGGTGTGTTAAGCCTCTGTTTCTATATAGGGATCATGGGAACAAACACCAATGCAATACAGTAAAAGTTCACAATGAGCTTTTACTCTCTTGATAGTTGGAGTTTACCCAGTTACATGCTTCTCTCCAAATCCTAGATCATAAACTTTTAGTCCAGATGAGACGCTGGCTGTGTGAAAAACAATAGAGCTTATAGACTCATCCAGCCCACATGGATCTGTTTGGGTTTTTAATGAAAAAGGAGTATCCAGTGGATTAGGGGCAGAAGGAAAATCTCAGCTGCTGGAGCCTGTAGGCAAAAAACTCCTATAGAGCTGTGCTTGTCTTCCTAATCCATGGGTGTGCAGGAAACACCAAGGGAGACAGATTCTTTGCTAATGCATGTGTAATTTAGAAGTGTTTTCTTCCCCCTCCACCCATCTGTGAGTTCAGCTGCATCTCTGCAGTATTTGCAGCATAATGCTACTGTTTCTGAGCCAGGAAGTGAAGCTAATTCGAAATATATTTTGACTGACTTTTTAAGCCCCAGCTTGGGCTCAGTGCCAGCCTGGAAATACTGATCTTAAACTCCACGAGTATTTTCCCATCTAGATTTCTTCCTTTCCCTTAGTTTATTCACTTACTCCTCTTTGGCCAGCTAGCTTGTAGTAATGCCTCCTGCGAAGCTATGAGTATCTGCAGCATGATGCATCGCTTATTTCTGCTGTCTCTAGGACTAGGCTGCTGAGTGACTAGAGATGATCTGTACTTCTAGGTTCGGGAGTCTTGCTTAAGTTACAAAGGCAAACTGTGAGAAGTGCAGACCTGTAACTGCCAGCCAGCTGCCCCATGCTTTCCTTGCTCACAGCTCAACTCCAGGGCAACAGTACTTTTAGGCAGAAATAAAGTTAAAATTGCCATGCACAAAGGTAAAATAAAAGAAAAACAGTTACAAAATAAGGAAATTCAAATATAAGACCACAGTTAAAAAGTATTTTTAATTCATACTGTTTCTAACAAAATTAGATTACTAAATGATTTGGATGTTTGGTTTATGCTCTTCTTGTGAGGAATTTCATTTTTTAAAATGGAAAGAGAAATTGCTGTTTTGGTGTTACCAGTATAAAAAAGAAATAGCACATTCAGTCAGAATCTGGGGAAAACGTTTGATATGAAACAATTTTCGGGGGTGGGGGGGTGGGATTTGACATTATTTTGATTAAATTCTGGAAGCAAAGTAAATCCTTCCCTTCAGGAGAGGGTGGCCAGATAAATTCCACCAAATGGTCAGAGCAGGTTCCTGGGCAGAAAGTGTCACAGCAGAGCTAGCCAGAGTTTGTCTGTTGATATCCTCAGGTAATGCCTTGGAAGAAACATGTCTCAACTGTTCTTGTGTGTGGAGCAGCTCAGCCTAAACTGTCAGAAAGAAGTAGTTTTCTCTTAAATGTCAAAATCTCTATATCGCTTTCTGGTATGGGAGTAGTAACAGAACTCAACTCTAAGAAGTTGAATTCCCAATTTTTAAAAGCAAAACTCACAAACCTCAGAGCCCCATAGTGAGCAATGTTGGCAATCTAGCTTACACTGCGTGGGAAATGCCTTGTTCTGCAGCTCTGGGTAGCAGATAACTTCAGGGTATGGTTCCTTTAGCTCTCCCATATAGGCTGCCCTTTCAGATCTGCCTAAACCAAACATTAATTCTGGGGCTGGTTTTGACCCAACAGATCACAGCAGTAGGAAACTCAAATCATTTCAGTGTTACTGCTTGCTTCAGCCACCCACCAGGCTCTTCTACCCTTGTTAGCATCACACTTGACACACCGAGTTAAGACTTTCAGGGGAAACAGCTCATGTCCTCTTTGTGTCTCAATGCTACAGGTTGGAAAACTGATCAAGGAAGCTGCTTCTAAAAGCAACCTCAAAAGGGTGACGTTAGAGCTTGGAGGGAAAAACCCCTGCATTGTGTGTGCAGATGCGGACTGTAAGTATTGGCTTCTGTGTTTATTTGCTGTAAGAGACTTTGAGCATGGTGCTTTTTGTGTGTCTCTGCTGTCCTTTGGCAGCTAGCAGGGCTGGTGTTTGCCACTGTATCCACCCCAAAGGCTGAAGGAAACCTCTGTCCCAGAGCAGGATACAGTTCTGCTTTGCTGGAGCCTCTTGCCCAGCACAGGGACCATTCCCATGGCAAATGAACAGATCATTATACTGTTGCCTTCCCTGGGGATGGCTGCAGTTGCAGATCAATCTTGCATTCATGCATTTCTGTTTTTGTGGTTCTTTCTTTTTGGTTGGCAGTACTGCAGAGCCTAAGCCAGCCGCTGGAGAAAAGCAGTTTTCTAAAACGCAGCCCCTCTGCAGGCATTCCTGTGACAGCAGAGTTTTGTAGGACCTGATCTAATCCAGCCTTCACCTCCCTCCTGGGGGTCTGCAGGACTCATTTTGCATGTTCTGTCGTGACTTTGTTGCATTAGTGAGTAGTCCTAGGAGATACGTGTGACTTGTGACCACTAAAGTGGTTGGAAAAAACTTACTTGGCTTGGGGAAAATACTTTCCACTCTCCTGCAGAGCAGAGGTTGAAAGCCAAAGGTATTTGTGCCATCTGCTAATAGCAAGCATTGCAAGGACCTGGTCTGAGCTGGCTGTACAACAGAAGGGCACCCTGCTTTCCAAACAACGGCTACTGAAACTCGTCTTCAGGAGCCAATACACAGTATCTAGGACTCCACATCTGAATTCCCACAGCAAGAAAAACTGGTTACTGCCCTCAGTGTGTCCTTGTGGAAGAAAGTATCAGGAGCTATGGCAAACTAGACCTTGAGACAAAAGGCAGGAAGGGGGGATGGAAAGAATAAGAGATCTGGTTTGGGGGCAGTATGAGGCCTTGTGAGTGCCTTCAATGGGTGTGGACCATTGTCAGCATTTTTTATGGGGGCTTTTAAAAGAGAAGGAAAAAAACAAGTCTGGAAACAGTGGAAGGCTGAAACTGTGCATGTGGTAACACTTTCCCCTCCTGGGCTGTGTTGCAGTGGACTTGGCAGTGGAATGTGCCCATCAAGGCGTGTTCTTCAATCAAGGGCAGTGCTGCACGGCTGCCTCCCGAGTGTTTGTGGAGGAGCAGATATATCCGGAGTTTGTCAAGCGCAGTGTGGAGTATGCCAAGAAGCGACTTGTTGGAGACCCCTTTGATGCCAGTACTGAACAAGGGCCCCAGGTAACTGTATGTCTGAGAACAGTTGTTTGGTTTTTGGTTGTGTTTTTGTTTAATTTTCCTTGTGTAAATATTATCCTTACAAATATGGTCCCAGAAGAACTGCTGAGGGGTGAGTAATGTACCATGGCTCTATTTTTCTATTTTAAATATCAATTAATCACAACCGTTGAAATGTTATGTTGTAATTTTTTTAAACACAAATGTATTTAATTGACTTCTTATCCAGCTTTATGGAAGGGGCTGTCTCTCTGGTACAGTAATACGAAGCATGTTGCATTGAGCTATAGCAATGCACAGAAGAGTAGCACAGCTGTGGAAATGGCCGTTCAGCTACTTGGCTGTGTTGGTGATGACAGTTAGAGCACAGGGACTCACGAGTCCCCACTTTCCCTCTCTTCCTCTGCTCCCTTTCTGATTCTTTGGAGAAGTTTCAGCTGAATTAGGAGGAAGAACTATGCCAAGCTGCTGTCATGACCAGCCTCATCAATGCTTCCAGAGCCTTCCTCTTATTTTTAACTTCCAAAGTAATCTGAGCTGTGGTGGAGAGCTCTAGAGAGGGATGGTCCTGGGGTCAGATCTTCTAACAGGACCACTGTTGGCCACCAAAAATAAAGGGGGAATCCCGGAAATCTACACCCTAGGCCTCCTATTCTCAGTACTGCACTGTGAGTTTTTCTTCCTTGATACCATATAGGATCCCTCAGAGAAGGGATGGCTATGAGGATGTCTGCCTCCCCTTATCTGGATCTAGGCCCATTTGCGCATGATTCATGCATGGCAAAGCCTCATTGCATGTCCTCATGCACAGGGAATAAGGTGATGTACATCCCCTGTTCATGCTAGGGCAACATCTGTCGCTGTAACTTGCCTAGAAAGAGATTTCAAACTGCTTAGCAGTTTTAGGAAAATAATCCCATGCTGGAACTTGCTTCAGCAGAGATGAGCTGACCCTCAAACTCTTTTAAGTTCTGCTCTTACCTTCTGTTAAGGGCTGTCAGCATTTCAGGTTTGTCTGTTCATTGTTTTGTTTCTTTTTTTTTTTTTTTTTTTTTTTTTAATATTACATCATCCTAAACCTTATCCAGCAGTAGCAGTAAGTGAGCTGCATTTATAGTTTGTCCCATCAAGACAACGTTCACCTGACTGCTGTGACAGACACTGTTGATTCTATGAGAAC